>NC_091065.1:123972098-124283444 GCF_000393655.2 Nicotiana sylvestris
TTCCCTGTATTTTCGAGGTTGTCGTTGTCGACTCAATTTACCAAACCAGACATTTTGACCTGAAATCAAGAGATCTTGGACAAGAAAAAGTGTGAAAGATAACTTGCATTTGTGCAATGAAACCAACAAGAAAATAATCACTATTATAGCCCCACGGTGGGTGCCAAATTGTTTACCGTGAAAATGTTAACAATAATTAAATTTGTAAATGGAATTCTAAAAATATGTGATCTATTCTCAAGCTAGTTGTTTTGAGCAGTTGATGCTAAGAATATGAAGTTTATGTCAAAATACGGGCTAGAATTGGAGAGATAACCAAACCTAAAGGCTTACCGTTCGGCCTTGTTTACCAAGGGGATATAGTCTAAAATGGGGACTTGAAAAAACCGAGAAACCTACTGCCCGAGTGTAGGATTAGTTGATGAGGGGGCCTCGGGGTCAATTTCCGGCCCGATCTTGAGTTATCGGGGTCGATATCTGGCTCGAGTTCGAGGTGTCGGGGGTAGTCGAGGATGGGATAACAGTTAAGATATGATCATACAAGGCTCTCTATGATCAATATCATGCAATAAATGAAGAACAAATAAGAAAATGATAGAATACTAAAGTGGTCTCGAGCCAATAAGAACAAGCGAGTTAGAGAGAAGAGAGAGAGAGAGAGATTATTGCACTTGAGTAGAATGGTTGGAGCTCTGGCTTACAGGGTGTTAGCGACTCCCCTTTTATAGGAGGGGGAGCCCAAACTTAGTACAAGATACGTTGCGTAAAAAAGGAAATGGGATGCGACAACCGGCTAGCTTTATGACGTGTGCATGGGACGATGTCGAGCTGCTCAAATAGACCTGAATGACCCCGGATGCATTCTTCGGGAGATTCTTGCATTCGTCGGGACTTCGGTTGGCATTATCCTCAGCTAGGCATTGACACATTTCATTTTGTCAAGGAGAAATCGGCGTCCCATATTTCATTGCACACAATTGTCAACCTCACGAGTAAGGAATTTTGTTATCCTTTGTGCAGAAGGATTACCGCACGGCGAGTGAGGATCATCGATGATGTGAAAAGATGCCAAAGATGAAGAGGTAAAACATTTATACGTAGATCATCGTAACACTAAATGTTAGTACTCCCCTAAAGGGGGGAATATGGAGTGATGTGGCATTATGCCAGAATAAAGTGTTTCTAGTAATTATGGAATGATAAAGGAGGAATGCGATAAAAAATGAGAAAGGGATGAAATTGCACTTATTCAAAGCCTACAGATATGCTACGATTTCAGAATATTATGCAAACACGATGTCAAGGAGAGGAAGTAAGGGTTCCTACCTAAGATGTTATTGATAAATAAGGAGCCAGTAGGAGATGTAAGTTAAGAGAAAGGAAATAACCTAAGAAAAATTACGCAGAATATTAATATGAGAATGGGACAACAATTAGTTAGTAGTTTATTTAGGAAGAGCCTAATTAATGGCTAGACAAGAGGACACAAACAAATCAATAGATTGTGGAAGATAAACATAGAAAAACCTAATATAGTGAATTCAACCCCGCAGTTATGATATTGTAATACTTGATAAATATTCTTATAGGAGTTGAGGTAGTTATGTTAAAGGTACTGTATGAGTATTATGAGAATAAAAGAGAGTTCCACTAGGAAGACGGTCAAAATAACAGTTTAGAAGCAACCCTACAAGCACAAGGGTGTCACGACCACAAATACCCCTGTCGTGGTGGTGCCTATCACAGTACTAGGCCAGCCGAAACCACACGAACTATATGGAAGATCTTTTGTAAAATTTACTTTTCTAAACAGATTAAATCTCAATTATTTCATTTTAAAATATCAAGAGAAATATGCGGAAACAAGTACGAAACTACAATCAACATAGCCCGAATCTGGTGTCACTAGTCATGAGCCACTAAATACACTCAACACTGTCTGCTCAATACAAAACAAGTTTGAAATATAAGATACTAGAATAGGAAGGAGAAAGGCAGGGCTGCGAACGCTGTGCAGCTATCTTGCGATCTCTAGATAAAACTTTGAGAGTGCTGGAAGCTCTTACTCTAATGCTTGGGCACCTGGATCTGCACACAAGGTGTAAGGAGTAATGTGAGTACGCCAACTCAGTAAGTAACTAAAGTAAATAAAGTCTGAGTGCAGTGACGAGCATTTAAAATCATATTCATACTTATCAAGAAATGTCAATAGAAATATCAAGTCAAAATCTGCAGTCCAATAGCTAGTTATCTCGTAAAACTCCAGTTTCAATTAAAAATCCTTTAAAAACATTTATTCAACATTTTTCAACAGAGGCTCAGTATGAAAGAAGAGTGAAAGAAAAAAAATATCATAACCAAGCCCCTCGGGCAAGGTATCACTCATAAGTATAGCCTATCAGGCAAGCCTCTCAGTCACTCGTGACTCAACTTTCGTCAATCAGTACTCACACTCAGCATTCCGACTCAATAGATATCTCATAATAATAATAATAACCGCTGCGGTGTGCAGGTTGATCCATAATATATAGTCGACTATGCTCACTGGGGTGTAAAAACTCCAGAGAGGCTCCTACAACCCAAGCATCATATCACTGCGGCGCGCAGCCCGATCCAATATATATATATATATATATATATATATATCGTTGCGGCGTGCAACCCTATCCATATAAGTATTGTTGTGGCGTGCAGCCCGATCCATAATATATATATATATATATATATATATATATATATATATAATATCGTTGCGACGTGCAACCCGATCCATAACACATACATACATACATACATATATATATATATAATCCTCACCATTTGGTTCTCAACCTCTCTATATATATAATCCTCACCATTAGGTCCGCAACAAGCCTTATTGGCTATTGATTGTTATTTGGATCGGGTTGCAATCCACAATATGCCATATTGGCGTTTGATTAGTGCTTGGTCCAGGATCCTTCCTCCGGAGTCTAATACTTTCAGTAAGCGCAGAAACATTGATATATATACACGTACTTTGGTGAAGGGCATTTATGCTAGGCAACCATACAATGGTGAGTGATTTTGTGGTTGATGTGGGGCACTTGATCCAGGCACCTTGAGTGTGCCAAGAGTGAGTGTACTTGATGATAACACTGTGAAATTATTTACGTGACGTGTATATTTGACATGTAGGCATATAGATGTATTTTTCTCATGCTAGACGGTAATATGATATTTGATGACTTGACATGTATACTAGACATGTAGGCATAGAGATGTACCTTCCTCTAGCTAGATTGAAATATGGTATTATTTACTTGACATGCATATATGACTTGTAGGCATAGAGATGTATTTTCCTCATGCTAACTGGAAAATGAAATGTCCGATCTGTTGATGAAAGCTTGGGAAAAATCATAGTTCTCTCATAAACTCATATTTTGGTAATGTTGATGAAAGATTTGGGTGTTAACTGTTATAATTGTAAAGCATGTCTAAATTTCCGTATTTGTGACTAATCAGAATATGATATCTTTTGATTTATTTCTTGTTACAGTCATTACTATATCAGATGTTACTATTGGTTACTCGTGTGGGACATTGACCTTCTTCTGAGATCGTCACTACTTTCAACCTGAGGTTAGGTTTGTTATTTATTGAGTACATGGGGTCAGTTATACTCATACTACACTTCTACATCTTGCATGCAGATTTTTGAGCTGATGCTGCTGTTCATGGAGGAAGCTGGCATTGAAGATGTACCTGCTTTTCAGATATCACTATCCCTTGTCCTTTGTAGTTTTATATTTGTAATCTGTTTATGTATATTTCAAACAAGCATTGTATTAATTCTCATACCAACTTTGTAAAACTAAGTTTTAGTGGCTTATGACTTGTACTACCAATCCTTCGATTATTATGTAGAAACTAAATTATTTTAGTTATTGATTTTTAATGTTCTCGTTTGAATTGTGTTGACTATTAATGCTTTACCTAGCGGGTTGTGTTAGGTGCCATCACGACTAGGTAAATTTTTGGGTCGTGACATTAATAAAGGAATATGTTAGTCTAAACTAATTAGATAACGTGTAATCATAAAATTAAGACTTACATGTTCATTGTGTAGTGGAAGCGAAGAGTAGAACAAATTCTAGCCAAAATGATGGGTCGATGGTGATTGTCACGGTAATCATAGTTTAAAACCTAATTTAATTAATAAAGAAGTGTAACTAGGGTTAACCGTAATCACAAAATTAATGTATTTACTCTAGCGAACATTAATTAAGAGCACCACTTATAAGTAGACTCTACTTTCGTCATCTCCTGCTCTCATATAATGAGGGTACTTATCTAATATTAGAAATATATTCTCATCTCATCTCATCTCCACAATCATTCATACCGGAAAATAGAACGTGCAACCAACATACTATTGTTGATACCCAATTTTTTTCTATATTATTTTTCAAATACATATACAACTTTAAAACTATGCATTAGCATCAATTGATATTTTTCCATAATTTCTACATTTTTTAGGAATTTTTAATTAATTTATCCCAGTATTTTATTTATATAAATATTTGGAAATTGCATCGCAAAGGACTTTATAACAATTTCATGGTTTCATTTTATTCATATTAAGCTCAAAGTATTTCATAAGTAGCAATATCTACATTTTTTGTTATAATTGCAATAACTTTGCAATTATTGCCCATGCATGCATTATTATATTAATTTATTAGAAAATAACTTGTTGCATTTTAAAAATATTGAGTATTTATTTTAAAGCATTTATATGCATGAAAATTATTCTTTATAATCTATTAATTATTTTTATAAAATATGTTTACCAATTATTTGGGTATTTAACAAATAGCCTTTTTTTATTTCTGACTTGACCCTTTTAATACCAGCTCAAAACCCCCTTAATATTAAACTAAAAACCAACCCAAAACCCCTTAGGCCCAATCTATATTCACCCGACCCAATACCCTGGCCAATCGTGGTCGTTGATCATTTTGATCAACGGTCTAGATTTCCCCTACCATAATTAAATCATAACAACCCCTCCCCCCCAAACCTCTCATTCTCTCCTCTCTCCCGCCATCACTCACCTCTCCTCCTCTCAAATGCTCTCTAATCTTAACCCTAATTCACCCTCACCGTCACTCATCCACCGCCATCCATGGTGGTTTCTCACCACCCTGGGCCTCTAATGGCCTCCCCTATGCTGGGTACTTCCGTCTCTAAGGTCCTCAAGGGACTAGGGTTAGTCCGCTTACGCCTTTGGTTCTTTCTCGCCTATTTCAGGCCATTCTAGTTGGATTTCGAGTAAGAATTTCTTATTTTCGTCTTGAACCTATGGAGTTCTAAGCCTATGTCTTCATCTCTA
This sequence comes from Nicotiana sylvestris, assembly GCF_000393655.2. Taxonomy (NCBI): domain Eukaryota; kingdom Viridiplantae; phylum Streptophyta; class Magnoliopsida; order Solanales; family Solanaceae; genus Nicotiana; species Nicotiana sylvestris. The sequence goes on from NC_091065.1 coordinate 123,977,479, forward strand.
TATTATATCTTAAAACCCTAATTTCGTCCTTTGAACTTCTCAGATCTGAGATGGATTGAACTTATTTCACTTGTTTTTTTATGATAATCTTCTGGTTTTACGAGTGACTTTCCATTTTCTCAAACTAGGGTTTCCTGAAAATCCTTTTCTCCAAAAATGTTTTCTGACTTTGGATGTTTGATCATCTATTCTTATGTGCTTTTGACCGATTATGTTGAGTTTGCCTCAACCCTAACTAGTTTATGCTAAAACCCCTTTTTTGACATTTTTTGCTTTGATTCTGACTTTGACCGTATTACTTGTGCACTGTTTTCGTTCTATGCTTTGATTCTTATGATTTTCCTTTAGCTTAATTCGATATCTTGTGATTTTTACCCTAGTATGTCTCTATTAGGGTTTATGATTTGATTCTCGACTGATTCTGTGTGTTTATACTTGGCCTACTTGTTTATTCATGGAAACCTATATTATTCTCCCGTAAATCAGTATTATTTGTTTGAATTTTGATTCACTGATTTGCTCTATTAGGACCTATGTGTTTTTGATTATTTCCCTATTTTTACACTTTCTAATTATTTTCTTACCTTATTAGAATCAACTATGATACTTACAGATTTCTCTAAATGGTTTCCTTAATTAAACCCCTATTATTTACCCTTAATTTCCCATTATGTGCTCAAATTTTACTCGATTTTTCTCTCCTTAAAAACTGTCCTGCCCTTTACCATTGGTTGATTACCCCTTAATTGGGGGAGACCTTACTGATTTTATGCATGATTGATTCTATAAATTTCTCTAGTTGCTGAACAATTGATCTTTTACCTTATTCTATTCAATTCTTAACCACTATATATGCTCTCCTCTATTCTCACTTTGAATACGAACATTAGTTCACCACTACATTTAGACTCTAAAACTCTCTCTGTTCTTCTCTGTTACTTGTGATATTCATTGGCCTAGCCGGCTGAAAGCCAAGGCTAACCATTGCACAATCTTTGCTCTACATTTTGTGTTTTTCCTACTAGCTGGTATGCCCCTGATTAATTTTTGAAATCTAAACCTTATGTGCCCTAGTTCATCAATTGTGAGTTCTATTCTTATTCTTGTTTACTGCTTTGTTTAACATTCCCAATCTGGTCTTGTTCAATATGTGATAATTGCGTGTTTGCTGCTTTACATAACATGGCTCAATCTTGTTTGCTCATTAGCATGTCCAAACTACATTGCCTATTTACTATTTCACCTAGCATGTTTGAACCTTGTTCTATTCAATCTGTGATTAGTATGTCTAATGACATGTCTACTACTTTATCTAGCATGCCTCACCCTGTTTAGTTCTATATGTGATTATCATCTCTAAACTATGAGTGCTTGTGTGGTGTTTGCCTAGTCTGTTCATTTAATTCCTTGCCTACTCTGCTTTACTAATGAGATCATGCTAAGTCATCTAGTCTCTCAAGGAAACTCTAGTTGTGTGTTTGGTCATGTCCAAGGTTTATGTGTTCTCAACATATCTTTGTTGTAATCTCGGCTCCATGTCTCAATCACCTACCCTTGTAACTAACTTATTAATTCTACAAACTCTTGAGAATTTTGTGTATCTGGTTGCTTATGTGCTCCACTACACTAAGGAGTATTCTATGTGTCCCCAACCCCTCTCTCCTTGTATGGAATCTGTTTGCCAAGTGTTTCTGAATCTGGTTGTTCAGTGATTTGTGTTCTAAATTCAAAGTGTTTCATACTTTTCTCAAGCTATTTTACCACCAAACTAGTCTGGTTTTCAGAAAATCTTTCACTCCTAAGAGTCCTCTTTATATTATTTAGAAAAACCTTTTCAAAATTATGTCAAGCACTCTTACTTACTCTTAGGTTATTAAGTCCTGCCCTCTGGTATGTGTATTGCTTAGAGATCCTTGAGATCTCTCTGAACTTTGGCATATTAGGGTTGGCTCTTCAACACTGCACATAATCAGTCTTTATTTGAGAAAGTCTGGGTGTGAACACTGCCCGGGATCCTTGAGGTCCTTAGGGAACTCTGACACACCTAGACAAAAATGTGTTAATGAAATCTTAGGCATTTGAGACTACTGAAGGCCTGGTACCCCAGGTTTGCTTTGGGCCTGCATCAAGCTCCCTATAGCTAAATTTCTATTGCATTTATGTAATTTATTCAATCCTGGTCTGTAATAATTATTTGTAAATAGATATTGGGGTAACTAGTGAAACGGGAGGGTAACTGTATGGTACTGTGGGGTAATGCTGGGTAGAAATCATGTTTTAGGCTTTATATTACGCAAATCTGCACTTGAAATCATGTCCTAGGACTGGTGTCTATTTGCATTCAAACCATGTTAAACCTGCACACTAGACATCCTGTTCTTAGGGTATTCACGTTTATTGCTTCAGCATACTACATGGCATATATCTCTATTCCAGCTTTGATTTTGCATATGTATTTTCACTTCGAGATCCTACTATTAGGTTAATAATCATGCCTTAATAAAAGTAGTCATATCCTGTATGCATTAAATTCTATGTTTTTTTGGAACTCTATTTGCATCTGTTTGAACCATGTCTATTTCGATCAAATCAATAGCTGTCTACAAAAGGGTTTAAAAATAGTCCAAATGCATAAATATCATGTCCTACTGTCAGCATGCCTAAAATCAGTCTTTTTCACTTAGATCAGTATGCTTATATGATTAACTCACTTCAAGCTGTTTAATTAGTTCCCAGATTATGACTGCATATAGACACACGCCTAGGCAAGCCTTAGGCCATTAAATAACTGTGAAATCTAGTTCTGTTTATGTGTGAAATTATCCAGGCTTAATAGGTTATAAAATCAGTAGGCAAACTGGTTAGGATTCTATCACTTCCCTTAAAACAAATGTTGCATATCCTGTATCTGTAACATTCATCTAGATATCATATTCCTAGGATTTCTGAACTTCTTCAAATCCAGCTGTTTGAGACGTGCTGTCTATTTGCCTATATACATGCGGATGTAAACATGAGCCTTTTAACTGTTTTTTCGTTATTTGCTTGTCCATTGTTTGTCGCCTAGATTTTTGCCTTTTAAATACCTTAGGTTTGTCTAGAACTTCCTAGATTTAGAGGTCCTAAGCTCCTCCGGGACCACAAGGAAGGAACGGATAGCAGCACGCTTAGAGGTTGTTAATCAAACTCGCTTATATAACCATTAAGAGGAGGGTAATGGGTAGTAAAAGGATATGATGACCTGCGCGCTAATGTCACGTGTAGCCCCTCTAGTTGAGGAGGATTACCGGGAATTGCACAGATTGATCCTGTAGGCTAATCAACTTAAGACTCCTCTTTCCCAATTTCTATATGTGTTTAAATTATCTAAACTTCTCTTTTCTTTACATATACGTGTGTAAGCTGTCCAAACCTCTTTTACTCTAATTATCTTAACTTCCTTTATCATATATGCATTAGATGGGGAAAACTACTTCATTTGGAAATATGTGCTTATTTGTTAATTGACTAATTCACATAGTTTAAGTTCGGTTGGGACCTACTGTTGTGGACCGCGAGGGGTGCCTAAAACCTTCCCCTCAAGGTTATTTTGAGCCCTTACCCTAATCTCTGGTAATGCAAACTAGTTACATGAGTTAATCGCTCTAGGTACCCTAACACGCCTTAATTCGTTGGGTAGCGACTCTTCAAATACCCAATTCCCAAAAGAAAATGAGTTGTTCCCCCATGAATGTCGAAACCCGGACACCGCGAGGGAAAAGGGGGCACGACAACATGGCAACTCTGCTGGGGATATTTTAGGCTCTTATCATAATGAACTTTTTTGTGAATTAGTCTAAGCATGCTTTATCCCGTGTACCCTTCCCCTTTTATTTGGATTTAACTGCTTATTTATGATTTCTTTATCTTCCTAAAACTAACTTGCCTCTTTGTTTTCTTTTTCTCGTAACTATCTTTCAATTATTTAAATACTATATTTAGCATTTTTTACGTGCAAATACTTGACAACATGCTATTTATTGTTGCATAAATCATAATCAACATCATATTTCACTAGTGCGTAATCAATCCTATAGCAACGCTTGATGAGTGTTTGTGCTCTTCCTATATATCACCCTTTAAATTCAGAAAGGCGTATTTGCGGTAAAACTAGTTGATCAGCGGTGCGTTTGATGGTTCTGTGCCTTTCCCCCTCAAGTTGTCCGCTTGAGGGTCCCAGTTTAGACCTCTATAGCAGTGTTACTCTGATTAATTGTGCAGGCATCATGGTCAAACCTAGCCGGGTTAATATGTTGTCTGCATAATAACCCTTTCAGAAAAGCCTCATCCAAAAGTCCATTGAGTTTTCCACAATCCCAACGGACATAATCATGATTGTGTGCATTAATTTGAAGAAATAAGTCACAATATGCTAATCATTACTGTATAAATAGACGAACCTGGAGGGGGAAAGGGCCTAACTATCTCTTGTTTTGCTGAAAATAAGGCACGAAGTCCCCAGATTCGGTATGGTCGGTAGCATACCTCCACTTTTGATAGACTGGTGGAGGGACCTTCCCACAAGTGACTAAAATCATGTGAAAAGAGTCTTAGGTAATTTGTCTTCACTATTGGATCTTCAACCAAACAAAATGTTGATCGAAGCTGCCACTCTATTTTGGGATAAGGAAAGGGCTATGTTACGCCTTGGGGATATAGAAATGACTCCCCTCCTAGAAGAAATAGGAGGATTTGCTAGGCTGCCATGGGATAGCCCTGGTCCATTGGCACCTGAAAATCGCACCACCAGAGGGTTCCTTAAGATGATGGGGCTGAAGAAAAATGATGATTTGGAGTGCCTAAAAAACTCCTACATACCTTTTTATTTCCTTTATGAAAGATACTGTCATAGTACCTCTTACCGTATTTTTGATGATGAGTTCTCAATCACCTCTTTGGGCTGGGTTCATCGTAGGGTCTTCGTGTTTATTATGTGCTTCTTGGGCATACTGGTATTCCCAATCCAAGGGGATAGAATTCATACTAGGATGGCCATGGTGGCCAAAACTCTAATGGACGAGATCGAGGGGCAGACATATACTTTTGTCCCTATGATCATTGAGGATATGTACCAGGCCTTGGAACGCTCTCAGAAGGGGTCCATATAGCGGCATAGGAGCCGACTCGGCATCAACGGCCTTTAAGGGTTGTAATTTGCTATTATAAGTCTGGCTGTTAGAACATCTCCAAAGGGGTCAATACCGCCAAGAGTTTCCACGAAGGCAGTAGAATGATCATATAGCCTTTCATCACCCTAAAAGGATGACTTACATTCTAGAAATTTTCGCACAACCTAAGAATGTTGTAGGATGGGTGCAGTTTTTCAACAAGTTAACTGAGGATCAGGTTCAGTGGATATTTGAGTGGTTCCCCATCGACGAGTTCATCATCAGATCCAGAGACGTCCCACACTTGGTGTTGATTGGGTTGAGGGGGATATACCCTTATGCTCCTCTCAGGGTTATGAGACAGGCAGGTAGGAGATAGGTCATACCACGGGTCGCTAAGATGAATCACTTCATAGCTGATTTCCAGGTTGACACCATCCCATATAAGAATAAAGCACAACATATGTGGACTTTGAAGATTATTGTAGAGAAGGATACTATCGAGCCAGACCGATATCATGTGGGCCATTCATACTTTTACCCCTCATGGTTAGATGATAATCCATCAGGAGTCTTTGAGCCAATGGTTGGTCCAGGAAATAGGGTCATAGATGAGTTTGACGAAGCACAGGTGAAGTGCAACAAGCTACGCAAAAGAGTTTGAGAGTCTAAAGCTAAGCATATGGCATAACATAAGGCTGACATGGAAATGATTAACGAGTGGAAAGAAAGAGCTAGTAAATCCATAGAGAGGCTGGAATATTTGGAATATAGTTTAATGGAATTAGAAGGGAAGATAAGGAAGAGGGTCACCTACTGCCAAAACACTGAAGGAAATGAAGAAGGGCATCTTGTAAGGGCATTCTTACTGCTGAACCTGCGAGAGTTAGGAGAGTTGATCGACAACAACATCCGATCTGGAGAGGGTCCTTCTGGGACCAAGGAGATTAGATTTACTTGATTTTCTTTTAAATGTAATAAGGCCAAGTGCCACTAGCAACATTATCTTATTTAGTGTCGTTTAGGTCGTTTACTTTTACATTAATGAAATGAGGCAATTATTGGCACTAAATTTCTCCAAATTTATTTGTCGCTAGGCCTACCTCGGGCACAATGGGGCTCCCAAATCAGGACATGAATTTACATTTGCGCAATATGTGTTCAAATAATGCAAACATTTCAGAACCCTTACTGACTTGTTTACCTCTTGTTTTTATTTATTCTTTATTCCCATCCCCTAAGGTTGGCTCGCACATACTGGCATCATCAACGTATCACACCAGATCTAGAGGCCCTCCACCTCCTCCTCCACCAAGTAATACAAATAGCAAAGGGAAATCTAAAATAGACGACTTAAGTGGTATTCAAAAGGAAAATGTGGAAAATGTAGAAACTTCAGATGGACGGAGTACTCTTGCACCAAATGATTTAGTTCTGAGGTTGGAACAAAAGATACTAGAGTTACAGGGAGAGTTTGAGCAGTTCCGCAACTTGACAAACCTATCCCTCACCCTGAATGTTCCCAATGTCAACCAACAAAATACCAAGAACCCAGAAACTACCCAAAATACACTGAACCAACATCCACAAAACCCTCCTGCACCGCATCAATATGCAACCCCACCTCAAAATCTCAAATCCCTTACCAATACCAACTCCGCCATAACACCACCATCAACCAATCCAGTACCCATCAACCGCTACTTATCACACTCCCCATAACACACCACAACCCATTCTCAGTCCTCAAAACACAACCAATGACCACCACTACACCCATGCTCGTGGCACTCACCAAAAGAACCCTATATACGTGGAAACTGTACCTCACTCTATCCAACCAACTTCCTATACACCAGAATTCGCTGAGATGGACCTGCTTGTAAAACACATGGCCGAGGAACTAAAGAAGTTGACAAATCGAGTTCAGGGTGTCGAAGGACGCAAAGGGATAAAAGGTTTGAACTCTGAAGACCTATGTATACAGCCAGATGTAGAACTGCCAGAGAGGTACAAACCTCCCATGTTTGAGATGTTTGATGGTACAGGTGATCCCAGGGTTCATCTAAGGACCTATTGAGACAAACTCGTCGGGGTCGAAAAGGATGAAAAAATCCAGATGAAGCTTTTTATGAGGAGTCTTACGGGATATGCTTTGTCCTGGTACATTAGTCAGGATCCTAAGAAATGGTCCAACTTGGTGAGTATGGTGTCTGATTTCATGGACCGATTCAGGTTGAACACAGAAAATGCGCCCGATGTTTTCTACATTCAGAACCTCAAGAAGAAGCCCACCGAGACTTTCCGCGAGTATGCTACTCGTTAGGTGTCAGAAGCAGCCAAGGCTAGGCCATCTTTTGACGTGGAACAGATGAACAAATTTTTCGTCAGAGCACAAGATCCGCAATACTATGAAAGGTTGATGGTCATTGAAAACCATAAATTCTCTGATATCATCAAACTTGGGGAAAGGATTGAAGAAGGCATCAAAAGCGGGATGGTAACAAAGTTTGAGGCATTACAGGCCACAAACAAGGCATTACAATCAGGCGGCATATCAAAGAAGAAAGACGTTGGGGCAGTAATGGTGGCTCAAGGCCCAAAATATCCACTCACATATCAAACACCTCTACCCACATACGAAACACCTCCACTCGCATACCAAACACCCTCACCTACATACCAAGCACCTCCACCTACATATTAACCCTTATCTCCCAGATATTCCCAACCGGCCACTGTCTATCATACCTATAATTCCCAACCATCTCATTTCCAATCACCTCGAACTCGCCAAAATTATCCAAGACCACGACCCAATTTTGACCGCAAACCACCCACACAATACACCGCTATTGCTGAACCCATCGACCAGTTGTATGAAAGGTTGAAAGCCACAAGTTACGTCACTCCCATTTCTGTTGTGGCCATAGAAAGCCCATCCCAATGGGTCAACCCAAACAAAACCTGTTCATACCATTCCGGTATGAAAAGGCACATCATTGACGAGTGCCGAACATTGAAAGACAAAATCTAGACGTTGATTGATAACAAGGTCATACAGGATAAAGAAGATGCACCCAATGTCCACAACAACCCCCTTCGAGATCATAAGGGTGGCGGGATACATGTGATAGAGATGGACGAAGAATGGGATCCTGAGGGGTCAATCGGGCTTATTCGAGAAGGCGATGACTTTAAACCTACAATCACACTTACAACTATTGTAGTACAGACTCAGTCACCAATCGAGATTGATGTAGCTGCATCAATTGAATTTGAGGTAGAGGTAGCTCCACCTGCGGCCACCCCTGTTCCACTTGAAGTAGAAGTGGCCACACCTTTCATAGTGACAGTATCAACCACACCTCCTTTCAACTCAAAAGCAATACCCTATGCTGAAGCTAGGCGAAAAGGAAAGGCAAAGATGGAGGAATCCTATGCTGCACAAGGAATGACTAGGACCAGAAGAATCTATACACCTGAACACTTGGGAGGACCAAGTAAGGATGCCACTACCAAAAAGCCTGTCATTGAAACATGGCCAGATGAACTTTGGAGGAAAGTACAAGCAAGGGAATATTCCGTTATTGATCATTTGAACAAAACCCCAGCTCAAATATCCATCCTATCACTGTTGCAAAATTTAGAGGCGCACACGAATGCTTTGATGAAAGTGTTGAGTGAAGCTTATGTACCCAACAATATCACCTGCGGAGAGATAGCCAACATGGTAGGGAAGGTTCTAGAAAGTCATAAAATAATCTTCCATGAGGATGAGCTACCTCCTAAAGGGTTGAATCACAATCGAGCATTGCGTATCACGGTGCAATTTGAAGACAAATACATTGCTAGGGTCTTGATTGATGGGGGTTCAAGCCTCAACATTTGTCCGTTGGATACTCTGAAAAGATTGGGCAAAGGTTTTCATTAAATACGGGCAGGGAACATGAACATAAAATCCTTCGATGGGTCTCAAAGGGCCACAATAGGGGAAATTAATCCTTGCTTGCAGATGGGGCAAACTTGGTTCGACATTGAATTTCAGGTGCTCGACATATCAGCCTCATACAATCTTCTGTTGGGCCAACCATGGATACATGCAGCTGGGGCTGTGGCTTCCACAGTACATCAAGCCATGAAATTTGAATGGAACCATCAGGAGGTGATCATTCACGGAGATGGGAGTAACCCCATTTACACCAGTCAAACTATCCTGGTTGTCGGAAACAGAAGAAGGCTAGGAGGGGAAACTTATCATCACATCGAACGTGCCAGTGCCGTTGAGAAAGACAAATGGTGGAGTAGCAAAATAGAAAGCATAAGAAAGCATACTGGGATGGTCTGGGTATGAACCCGACAAAGGGTTTAGGGAGAATCTCCAGGGTATTACTGAACCGATACCGCTAAAATGTCATGGTACAACTTTCGGGCTCGGATACCAGTATACATGGAAGGAGCATGATATTGGTCGCCTCCATGGCATGGACCTTATTACCCTCTCGAGCAACCAGTACCACATCTAGGTCAAACTTTTCACCAAGTCGACACAATATGGGGAACTGTAGAAGAAGAAGCATTGGTTGGGCTGATGAATCTGTTCTTGAAGGATGAAGACATGAATTGCAGTGCAATAATGGAGGAGGAGGAGGAAGAAGGCCTCACTATTCAGACTGTGGAGAAGGGAGCTGTTCTCAAAAATTGGACCGCCACACCATCCCGGGCACGCCGAGTCCCTGGGTAGCTTAGCAGATTTTGTTTCTATAGCCATTCTAGGCATCTAAGATTTTTAGTAATTTTGTCTTAAAGACTCACTTGTTTCAAAATAAATGCTCGATTCATCGAGCTGTACTTGTTTGGATATTTTAAATCTTAATCAAATGCATTGCTCTTTATTATTCACTATTATCTTCCACATTTTTCTTTTACAACATTATTATTACTTTTCCTGATGAACTGGTGACTGTGACATTTAATGAGGCAACACAATAAGAGGATAGTGATTCGGATGAAGAAGATGAGATACCTAAGGAAGTTTTCAGGGAGGTTGAAAACTTTGAGAATAAGCCTAAGTCCAACCTAGACAAAACCGAAGTAGCAAATTTGGGGGACACCGAACCGTCAAGGAGACTCGCATCAGCATTCACTTATCGCTGACAGAAAAATGAGTACATTCATTTAGGATATTTTTGCATGGTCATATGATGACATGACCGATTTGAGCACGTCCATAGTGGTTCACAAGTTGCCTACCAATCCCATGTGTCCGCCGGTGAAGCAGAAACTTAAACAATTCAAACAAGATATGAGCCTAAAAATGAAGGAGTAAGTTACTAATCAGATCAAAGCCAAAGTCCTTAGGGTGGTTGAGTACCTAACCTGATTAGCCAACATTGTGTCAGTTCCAAAAAAATATGGGAAAGTTAGAGTATGTGTTGACTACACCGGGATAATTGGTGCTGAAGAAGATCTTCCCACATCAAGATGAAGCCAAAGGGAAATTTTCTCCCAACTGGAAAGGTCCTTATATGGTTCACAGGGTGCTAACAGGAGGAGCACTTATACTTGCAGAAATGGACAGAGAAGTCTGCCCAAAAACCAATTAATTCAGACGTAGTCAAGAGATATTTTGTTTAGACTACTTACATTTCTTCATCTTATGTACTTGAACTACGCTTGACTTGATTTCTATTTAAGATGGGATACGTAGGCAGACCTGTGGGTTCGTTCATATCATAATAAAATTTCCATTTCCCCAAGATCAGAAACTAGGGCAGAATTTTGAGGAGGACCTTCAAAATTTCGGAGCAAGTCCAGCCAACGCCATTGCATGCTAGAAAATTAAAAATTGGTTAAGAAACTGGGATAAAGTTTTGAGAAGGGTTTTCAAAATTCCGAAGAAAGATCAACGAGTTTGTTGCTCGCAAATAGCCGAAGGATCATCTACCAAATTGGGGTAGAATTTTAAGGAGGACCCTCAAAATTCTAACACGAGAAAGCTGCAATGTCTCTGAGATGTGTTACAGTCACTAATTCATATAAAACTACTTGATATTCCATTATAATTCCCGAAAATAACTCTATTTTCATCAATAATTGCATATTTTTGAAAACTCTATTTCTGTAACAACCAAGTGTTACCCAGGGAAACCTAACAAGGCCTCCAGAACAGAGCAGAGCAAAGCCAGCAGACAAAGGCATGAACCAACCTCCCCTTACAAAAGTTACAATTTTTCTTTGGACGCAGGCACATCTGACCTAACAGTAGCATTCACAAATATATACATGCAGCAAAATCACTATCAAATGGGCCACCGAACAACGAATATATCCCCAACTAAGAAATATTCTACCCTTATTTGCTATTCCATTTGCATAGGGCTAAGCCCTATCCCACATCTTGTATGAGGCTAAGCCCTGCCTCCATATTTGCATACGGCTAAGCACTACCTTCCATATGTATGGGACTAAGCCCTATCCCGCATCTTGCATGAGGCTAAGCCCTGCCTCCATATTTGTATAAGGCTATGCATTGCCTTCCCTCTGCATGGGTTTAAGCCCTGTCCCGCATCTTGCATGAGACTAAGCCCTACCTCCATATTTGCATAAGGTTAAGCACTGCCTTCCATCTGCATGGGATTAAGCCATGTCCCGCATCTTGCATGAGGCTAAACCCTGCCTCCATATTTGCATAAGGCTGAACACTGCCTTCCATCTGCATGGGACTAAGCCCTTTCCTACATCTTGCATGAGGCTAAGCCCTACCTCCATATTTGCATAAGGCTAAGCACAACCTTCCATTTGTATGGGACTAAGCCTTGTCCCGCACCTTGCCTGAGGCTAAGCCCTACCTCCATATTTGCATAAGGCTAAACACTGCCTTCCATCTGTATGGGACTAAGCCATGTACCGCATCTTACATGAGGCTAAGCCATGCCTCAATATTTGCATAAGGCTAAGCACTGCCTTCCCTCTACATGGGACTAAGCCATGTCCCACATCTTGCATGAGGCTAAGCCCTGCCTCCATATTTGCATCAGGCTAAGCACTACCTTCCATCTGCATGGGACTAAGCCCTGTCCCGCACCTTGCATGAGGCTAAGCCCTGCCTCCATATTTGCATAAGGCTAAGTGTCACACCTCCTTTTGGCCCGCGCCCGCAGGGGCATATAGGGAGTTTTTCCAATTTCAGGACAATCGAAAATGGGATTTATTATTAAGAAATTCAGAGTCGCCACTTGGGAGATATATGGTGTCCCAAGTCACTGGTTTAATCTCGAACCGAAGAAAAGAATGACTCTATTTAACAGTCCACGAACTAGAAATCCGGATAAGGAATTCTGTTAAACCGCGAGAAGGTGTTAGGCATTCCCGAGTTCTGTGGTTCTATCACGGTCGCTCAACTGTTATGTTCGGCTTAATTATCTGATTTTAATACATTTTTGAACCTATGTGCAAATTTTAAATTTTTAAACCGCTTTTGTAAAAATTATTAAAGAAAATTGAACATTGTTTAAAACATGTTTTTGGATCACGTCAAATGAAATGCACCCGTAATCCTGAACACATTTGACTCGACGTTTTGGGATTTGGATTTGGGTCGCATGAAATGCACACCCGAGTTTAAGAAAGTAAATTATTAAAAGCGCGTCTAAAAGTGACTAGTGTATTATTATTTTGGGGAAGGCCGTGAAATTTGCTAGACGTCCCATCCCGAATTCTAAGTATTTATGCATTTATGAGGCCCCCGCGGCTTGTGCGTTTTATTTGGCGAGGCTCGTTTCATTTATTTTAAAAGGATAATCCTAAAATGACTACATTTTTTTCTATTTTTGTTCGTCTCTAAAAATGAAAGAAGAAAAAGTCCTAATTAACTTACATGCTTGGCAAGTTCGAGCCTCTTATTAATTATTAGATTACAAAAGATGCTAACGGAAAATTGCACTCGAACTCATAAAAATGGAAAATTGTTTTGTGCCTTATTCTATAAGCGAATATCGCTAAAATTGAAATTATATATAAAAAAAATATATACGAGATTGCAAGTTTGGTTCTAGTGACTCGTAACGCCAACTACTGAAGTTATCAATGTCTGCTCTAAAATAATGAACTCAAAGGCATATTATTTTTGACAATTGAAACCTACTCTACTGATATTTAACTATTGCATTTACTAAGAAGGCATGGACTTGCTGATTTCAATTTAACAACATGTTTAAACTGTTCCTAATTTTTAATTTCAAACAGAAAAATGCTATCATACAAACAAAACTAACTACGACTATAAATACCACCTAATAGTTCATTATAACTATAACTTCAATTAATCCAAATCAACTGAAAACAGTCCAGCTATACAAAGCAGCAGAAATCTACATAACAGTAGTATACAAAATGTTCTAACTACAATCAGTAAAAAAAGAAAAAAAAGCTGAATCAAACTTTATACTTCCATTTTTATATATATTCATGCTTCCACATATTTCAACTTACAATAGCCAGTGTTAGAGTCGTGTACCTAGTATTGGAAACAAAAGAAGAGGAAGATGAGAAACAGCAGATGCAGTAGCAATACAACAACATCCACAAACATCAACAGCCCAATAACAAATTAAAACCAGCAAAATCCCAGCAATAACCAATGAAACAGTAACGAGAAACCCACAACAAACTTAGAAAAACCAGTTGACAACCCCAGCAACACCAAACTGAACCAGAGAACTCCCAGAAACAAACAGAGGGCAGAAATCAACTCAAAAATGCAATAAAACAGTACTTTCTGATTCTCTATTCTTTAACTCTCAAAGAAGAATACTTTCAAGAAACCCTACTCTTTTAACTGATTTTCAGCAATCAAAGAAGACTAGACTTCCTTACTCTCAATATTGAATTCTTAGTATTGAAATCCAGTCTGTTTTCACTCTCTAACTAACTGAACTTTTGTGTTGAAATCTAGCCACTTTCACTCTCAAACTAAACTGACCTATTCAACATTAAAAGCCAACCTATTTTTATATATTTCTAATTCTGAATTTCTGATCTCCAAAATTCCCCCTTTAATCAGTCCAAATGCCTTCTATTTATAGCCATTCCAGACCTGCCCCCTCTTTAAAACTTAACTACCTGACCCCCCAGCAACCAAAATCTGCATATTTCCACTTAAAACCCACTAAGGAATGATTTTCCTTATTTTCCGCCCCAATTCCCTCTTGTTCCCCATTAACTTATTAATTTAAAGACATCTAATACCCCACTAACAAGACACTAACATTAAAATATTATCCTCACTGTTCCATTCCCAAATCACCCCTGAAACCCCTTAATATTACTGCCCTAATACAATCTATTCATCTGCATTAAAACCTTTAACTCTAAAATCTGTTCAAGCTAACAATTATCTAAAACTAATTCTGATTAACAGCTATAACCAATCCTCCTGACAACTGAATGACTAAGGTTGAATTCCAATTGAAACAAATGAACTGAATTTAAATCAAAACCAAACTAACACAACAGAGAACTCAACAGAATCATTAAAGTTGAAGCTGAAACTGAATCAAAATCACATGAATGCAGGGATTAAACTAACACAATTCTAAGTCAAACCTATACAAGAATGCAGGATCATTGTCAGCATATTGATAATGCCCTGAAGCTAATTGCCTAAAGATCAGTACATACAACATTCGACCTCAAACCATTTGACGAAAACTACTAATAAAACTGAATTAATCGACGATAACTAATTAACCAATTGCCTATAATAATTGACAACAATCAATCAGAAATAGATAATCAGGCAATTCAAGTGGCATTGACAAGAATAGGGATTTATAATAAGACTTAACTAATCGACGAAACTTATTCGAATCGATTACACAACCTATAATTATACACAACAACGAGCAGAAACAAATTCGACCAAATAAAAGGCCTGAGGGAGAAGAACAGAACAATCGACAAAAAATTGAAAAATTAATATAACAATACTAAACAAAATAAACAGACATTAATATCAAAAATAGAATAGAATGGAAAAAATAAAAAATACCTTAAAAAAAACAGAAAACATCGAACCGTTCTAGCACGATTCGAACCAAACCAATGGTGGTTTATAGGTAAGGGAGGTAAGGTGGATATCTGGTATGAGTTTGGGGTGGATTGGTTTTGGTTCATGGTTTGCTCGAATCTTCAATTGAAGATTCGAGAAGCTGGGGGATGATTCGAAGCAAATGGTTAACGGATTCGGGTTGGGGGTGTTTAGGTGCTCTAGGGGTGTTAGTTTGGTGACCGGCGGCGTTGTTGCCGCCGGGTTTCAAGCGAAAGTATGAGAGGGCGGCTAGGGTTTGGGCTATGGTGAGGCTCCGTCTCTGAGAGAGACGATGAACAGGGGGGTTCTGGTTTGGGGGGGGCTGGGTAGAGATTAAGGTTATATAGGGATGAGTGGTTTAATCTTGACCGTTGGAACAAGCACGATCAACGGCCTGGATCAATTCACTTAAAGGAAACGGTGACGTTTGGTCATGCATCGAGACTAGGTCGACCCGAGTTGAAATGGACTGGGTTATGGGGGAAGGCTGGCACCGTTAGATCACTAAGAACGGACGGCTCGGATCAACTCGCCTAAAACGGCGTCGTTTCAAATAATGTTGGGTTGAACTGAGCCGTCTAATGGAAACAAATCAACGGCTTAGATCTTAGGCGCCAAAACGGCGCCGTTTGGACTGTCTGAGAGACCAGGCTTATTGGATTGGATCGTTTGATATGATTTGGGCCTGATTTTGCATTGAAATTGGCCCAGTTCCGATTTGGTCCAATTTTTCACTCCTTTCTTTTTTCCTTTCATTTTCTTTTAATTCCTAAAAACCAAAATTCCTAAATTAAATTGTAAAACCAAGATTATTTTAAAAAAATATTAATTAACCCTTAACAATAATTAACACACAAGATCAAATATTGATTAAAATAAAATCACACAATTAAACAATAAAAATGACAAAGCTACCAAAATTCATATTTTTGTGATTTTCATTCTTTTAAAATAGGACATGGTTTAATTAATTCAAAAATGCACAATTAAATTCTAAATATGCATGCAACATGTATTTTGGTATTTTTCAATTAATTAAAACAAGATAAACATTCACAGACAAAAATAATTATCCAAAATGTCACGCAAAATTCTCAAAATTGTACCCAAAGGCAATGTATTTTATTTTTCGATTTCTTTTGGAATAATTTTCGTAAAGCAAAAATCACGTGCTCACAGCTGCCCCTCTTTGTCCGAAAACACAAAGAGTTTTTGTGCAAAGATAAAGTGAGCGGATATGAGCGATTTTTGCCCGTTGGAATACTCCGTGTGAAGCATTTTTGAAAAGATTTAACCGAACCTTTGCTTCAAAGGTTTCCTACATATCCCTGGCTAAAAGGGAATCAAGTTAATGTAGTTCGAGAAGTTTTGGTAGCTGGGACTACCATGGGACTGCATTTTTGCTGTTACTGCTGCTGCATGCTGTTACTACTGCTTTTCGATCTCCTTATTATACCGTGCCAAAAGAAAACAAGAAGCTAGACTTAAACTAGGAATTACAAAATCTTATCTACCTCCGACTTGTTATTATAGTCTTCTTTCTGATTTCTGCGATGGGATTCATGCTGGGGGTATTTTGTTGTAACCATCCCCATTACTGACCTCTGATTTGATCTTGAAATATATTCCTCTGTTCTGCAGGCGGGATCCTGACTTTAACAACTTAAAAAGTAACGCCTCCGTTCTATGGGTGGGCTCCCGAATGCAACAACTTTAAAAAAAATAACGCCTCCGTTCTACGGGCGGGCTCCAGACTTCATCAACTGAAAATTTAACAACCTCCATCATACAGGCGGGCTCCTGACTTCATCAACTTTAAATTTAATAACCTCCATTCTACAGGCGGGCTCCTGACTTCTTCGACTTAAAATTATAACAACCTCCGTTCTACAGGCGGACTCCTGACTTCATCAACTTAAAATTTAACAACCTCCATTCTACAAGCGGGCTCCTGACTTCATCAACTTAAAATTTAACAACCTCCATTCTACAGGCGGGCTCCTGACTTCTTCAACTTAAAATTATAACAACCTCCGTTCTACAGGCGGGCTCCTGACTTCATCAACTTAAAATTTAACAACCTCCGTTCTACAGGCGGGCTCCTGACTTCATCAACTTAAAATTTAACAACCTCCATTCTACAGGTGGGCTCCTGACTTTTCGACTTAAAATTATAACAACCTCCGTTCTACAGGCGGGATCCTGACTTCATAAACTTAAAATTTAACAACCTCCATTCTACAGGCGGGTTCCTAACTTCATCAACTTAAAATTTAACAACCTCCATTCTACAGGAGGGCTCCTGACTTCATCAACTTAAAATTTAACAACCTCCATTCTACAGGCGGGCTCCTGACTTCTTCGACTTAAAATTATAACAACCTCCATTCTACAGGCGGGCTCCTGACTTCATCAACTTAAAATTTAACAACCTCCATTCTACAGGCGGGCTCCTCACTTCTTCAACTTTTAAAATAAACAAGCTCCGTTCTACAAGCGTGCTCCTGACTCTAACTTAAAATTTAACAACCTCCATTCTACAGGCGGGCTCCTGACTTCTTCAGCAATTACTTCCCTCAAACTGGTGTTTTCACTTCTCTGAAACCTGCCGGGGATAACACTACTGGGGAATTATCTTCCTTCTTTAAGACTAGTTACTTTCCTCCTTTTAACAATGGTGGGGATGATACTGATTCAAAGACCACTACCCTTAAAACTTGGGTTATCTTGCTTCTTCCAAGATTGCTTTCTTTAAAACTTGTATTGCCTTCTCCCGTAAACTGTTGGGGATTCCACTTCCTTCAAAACTTGTGTTATCTTCCATCTTACCCAAGTGGGTATCTGATTTCAAGAAAATTTTCACAATGAGAGAAAATTTTCTGCCCCAGTTTGATAATCTTCTTTGTGGCCATGTCTTCCCGCTGTCAATAACATTTCCTTTCCCCTGCTTCAAATCAAAGAAAAATTTGTTAGTTTAAAACATGGTGAGTGGTCGTGCCACTCCTGCTGGGGATGATTTTTCCCTTTTTCCTTTCCCTGCTTTGCCTTTTATTACAAAACTTGCTGGGGATGATATTATTTGCTGGGGATGATATTCCTGCTGGGGATGGTTTTTCTTTTCTCTTCCTTCCCCGCTCTGTGTTGTCCGACCATCGCGGAACTTGGTCGATAATCTGTCGGAGTTGTTCCTGCATCTCGCAAATCTGCTGGGGATCCTCTTGGAATTTGATCCATAACTTTTCAACTTCCTAATTTTCTGTTTTTCTCCAACTTCCCCTGGAAATTTGGTCCCCTTGGAATCTAGACCCATTCATCATTTGGTCTTGCGACAAACTCCTTTTCGCTTTGTCGCCTTATCTTTGGCCTGTCTTATTCGCATTTTTGTTTGCACCGTTTTGGCAACTGGTAGTAAGCTCTCAAAAATCTTTCTCAAAACAAACTGCTGGAGGAAAAATTCATAAAACAAAAGAAATGAAAAGTGATGATTTCAAAAGATGGAAAAAGAAGAAGTCTTTTCGAACGAATGCTGGGGAGAAGAAAAGGAAAAGGACTTATCTGAATGATATAACCGATCCCAACGATCATGTCGTGCATTCCGGATTAATCAACCCAGTCTATTTGTATCAATCAATCTTTCTGGTGGCCTCATTTCGCTGGGGGATATGCAGGCGCCCAACTCTTTTTGCCAAATCAGCACTTTCACCATAAGACTCTCTCATTTTGTTTCTCTCAGCTTTCGTCGTCTTACGGTGCCTATGAAGGTTTTCACCATAAAACTCTCTCATTTTATTTTCTCTTTCTCAGCTGGGGATTGGAGTGTTGCCGATAAGATTCTCTCTACTGGGGATTCCTTTGGCTATCAATTTTGTTGGCTCATAATCCTCTTTCAGTCGGGGATCAGTGCGTTATTCTCGGCTTTCATTTGCCTGCTCGGCATCTTTCGGATACTGATCGGGAGGTCTTTTTGGACATCAAATATGGGTTTTTGTGTGGGGCTAAAAGGAAAAGGATATCAAAAGATTCAAAATAACTTTAATGGGTAAAACATTACAACTCTCGGAATCAAACCTTTTTCCACAACTTAAAACGTAACCTCTGCTCCAGTTTCTTGTTTGGGGGATTTTTTTTGATTTTTGTTATACTATGACCGAGCCATGAGGCGCCTACGTATCCTCTTTGAGGAATCAGGTCGAACGTAGTTCATTCGATTCCTTTGTATTTCTTTTTTCTTGCGGCTTTTCTTTTTGTTTTGTTATTATTTTTTCTTCCTTTTCTTTATTTCTTCTTATTTTTTTTCATTTTCATTAGGGATTCCAAGAGAGCGGTATGAAAGAATAAATAAGGCTCAAAGGGGGAAGCAAAGGTTAAAATGTTTGGATAGAAGAAAGAATTGCCTCCGTCATTTCATTCTCCGATAAATGCCAAGTTCAAACAGACAAACATCAATTGCAATCAAAGGAATTACACATAATATCTCTTGACTGCGTTAGAATTGATAGCCATGTCGATGCATCTTCCCTCGACATCTGTAAGACATAAGGCACCGTTGGATAACACTCTGGTCACAATAAACGGCCCTTACCAATTCGGGGTGAACTTTCCCTTTGCTTCGGCCTGATGTGGCAAGATTCGTTTCAGCACCTGTTGTCCTACTTCAAATTTCCTGGGACGCATCTTCTTATTATATGCTCTTGCCATCCTCTTTTGATACAACTGGCCATGACATACTGCTACCAATCTCTTTTCATCAATCAAGCTCAACTGCTCCAATCGGGCTTTAACCCATTCATCATCATCAATCCCAGCCCCAGCGATAATCCGGAGGGACGGAATTTCTACTTCTGCCGGTATCACTGCTTCAGATCCGTATACCAATAAATAAGGAGTTGCACCTACTGAAGTGCGGACAGTAGTGCGATATCCCAACAATGCAAATGGCAAATTTTCATGCCATTGCCTGGACCCTTCTACCATCTTCCTCAATATCTTCTTTATGTTCTTGTTGGCTGCCTCAATCGCGCCATTCGCCTTGGGACGATTCGGGGTGGAATTACGGTGTGTAATCTTGAACTGTTGACATACTTCTTTCATCAAACTGCTGTTAAGATTAGCGCCACTGTCCGTGATGATCACTTTGGGGATCCCAAATCAATAGATGATATGGGAATGAACGAAATCCACCACTGCCTTCTTGGTTACCGACTTGAAAGTTTTAGCCTCAACCCACTTGGTGAAATAATCGATGGTGACCAGAATGAACCTATGACCGTTGGAAGCTGCCGGCTCAATCGGTCCAATGACATCCATTCCCCATGCAACAAATGGTCATGGTGCTGACATTGTATGCAATTCTGTTGGCGGAGAATGAATCAAATCTCCGTGTATCTGACACTGATGGCATTTTCGCATGAAATTGATACAATCACGCTCCATAGTGAGCCAATAATACCATGCTCGAAGAATCTTCTTTGCCAATACATATCCGCTCATATGTGGCCCACAAACTCCCGCATATACCTCTGTCATCACTGTCGTGGCTTGACCAACATCTATACATCTCAGCAATCCCAAATGTGGTGTTCTTTTGTATAACACTCCTCCACTGAGGAAAAATCAATTTGCCAATCGCCGAATGGCTCTCTTTTGATCTCCGGTGGCCTGCTCTGGGTATATCCCCATCCTGAGGTATTCCTTGACATCATAAAACCATGGCTCGCCATCCATTTCTTCCTCTATCATGTTGCAATAAGCATGCTGATCACGAACCTGGATATGCAACGGGTCAACATGAATTTTGTCTGGGTGGTGCATTGGCAACCTCATTGTGAACTCTTGGGATGTGTCTAAACTCCACTGATCGAAATCACTTGCTCAGATCGTGCAAACATTGTCGATATGGTATAAGCTTCAAATCCCGTATTTCCCATTAACCCTGGATTTGATGCACCAGGAGGTCCGAGTCTCCCTAGACCAAGACATCTGGGACATCCATGTCTGCAGCTAACCGTAAGCCCAAAATGCATGCCTCATATTCAGCCATGTTATTGGTACAATAGAAACGTAGTTGTGCCGTAATAGGATAATGATGTCCTGTTTCAGAAATAAGTACCGCTCCTATTCCAACTCCTTTCGCATTTGCGGCTCCATCAAAGAAGAGCTTCCAACCTGGTTCCTCAGATAATTCCAACTCATCTATATGCATCACTTCTTCATCAAGAAAATACGTCCTCAATGGTTCGTATTCTTCATCAACAAGATTCTCAGCCAAGTGATCGGCCAATGCTTGGGCTTTCATGTCCGTCCTCGTCACATAGACGATGTCGAACTCCGTGAGTAATATTTGCCATTTCGATAACCTCCCTATGGGCATAGGCTTCTGGAAAATATACTTCAGTGGATCCAAGCATGAAATGAGATAAGTAGTATATGATGACAGATAATGTTTAAACTTCTGTGCCACCCAAGTTAGGGCGCAACACGTCTTCTCAAGTTGAGTGTACTTAACCTCATAGACCGTAAACTTCTTACTGAGGATAATAGATGGCTTGCTCCTTCCTTCCTGTGATATCATGTTGCCCCAGTACGCAACCAAATGAATTCTCCAGTACCGTTAGATAGAGAATCAACGGTCTTCCTGGTTCAGGTGGGACCAACACAGGTGGGTTTGATAGATACCCTTTGATTTGGTCGAAGGCTTCCTGACATTCTGCCGTCCATTTTACCGCAGCATCTTTCTTCAGTAGCCAAAAATGGGTTCACAAGTCGCCGTGAGTTGAGCGATGAACCTGCTGATATAATTCAACCTTCCCAACAGACTCATTACTACTGTTTTGTTCTTCGGCGGTGGCAATTCCTGGATGGATTTGATTTTTGATGGGTCCAACTCAATGCCTCGCCGACTGACGATGAATCCCAACAGCTTTCCAGATGGAACACAAAATGCACATTTGGCCGGGTTGAGCTTAATGTCGTACCTTCTAAGTCTTTGGAAAAACTTCCTTAGGTCTGCCACGTGGTCTTCCCGACGCTTAGATTTTATGATCACATCATCTAGTATATCTCAATCTCTTTGTGTATCATGTCATGAAACACCGTAGTCATTGCTCTCATGTACGTTTCCCCAAAGTTCTTCAAGCCGAAAGGCATTACCCGGTAGCAATAAGTCCCCCACGGTGTAACAAATGCCATCCTTTCCGCATCTTCTTCATCCATCAGAATCTGATGATACCCAGCATAGCAATCTACAAAAGACCCGATCTCACGTCTAGCACAATTATCGATCAAGATATGGATGTTGGGTAATGGAAAGTTGTCCTTGGGGCTTGCCCTGTTCAAATTGCGGTAATCGACACACACTCTGATCTTCCCATCTTTCTTCAGCACTGGCACCATATTAGCCAACCAATCAGGATATCGAGTTACCCGAATAACCTTTGCCTGTAGTTGCTTGGTTACTTTTTCTTTAATCTTCACACTCATATCTGTCTTGAACTTCCTCAGTTTTTGCTTGACGGGAGGGCATGCCGGGTCAGTGGGCAATTTGTGAACCACTAGATCGGTGCTTAAGCCCGGCATGTCATCGTACGACCATGCAAAAATATCTTTGAATTCAATGAGTGCTTTGATTAGTTCCTCTCTGATGTTCGGCTCAATGTGGATGCTTATTTTGGTTTCCCTGACATCGTCTGCATCCCCTAAATTGACAGCTTCAGTGTCATTCAAATTGGGCTTGGGTTTCTCTTCGAACTGGCTTAATTCTCTGTTTATGTCTTCAAAGGCTTCATCCTCATCGTATTCTGATTCATCATCATAATCGACCTCTTGTACAATTAGTTCGGAATCAGATTGATTTTTTAGACTAGGTTGAAGATCCGTTGTGCATGCCATGTCATTAGAACTAGTATAAAGAGAACTGTTCAGAAAGAGAAAAGAAGAAAACAGAATTAAAACAAAATAAAGAGAGAAAACTTTCACTTTATTAAAATGCGGGATAACAGAGTTTCACGCTTTTGTCGAATACAAAAATAAAACAAAACTGGATTACAACTCTGGAATAATCCAAAAAACAAGAAAGAAAATCCAGAGCCTACTACCAAGACTCCCTCCGGGTAGGAAAAGGAGTAGCTGTCCAATTGTTGATATTGGCCCTAGGCCCCACAAACTGTATATTTGCCCTACTAGAACCTTCTCCAGCTTCTATCACGTTGACGTCGGCGAACAGCCTTTCAAAACCCTAATTCAAATCTCCATCTGACCCAATCAGAGGTCCGAGAATTTTGGGGACTGACAACCTTCTGATACCTGCTCTGACAAAGGATCTGGAAAGACGTGGAACTGGCTTGGGAAGAACCCAAACTTTCTTCTTCAACTTTCGGGCCCGCCTTACATCTGTTGCCGTAGGCTTGAATCCCAGCCCAAAAGTGTCCAGGTTCTTGGGCAAAGAAACTGGTTGGACCATACCTTGCATATCAACCCCCAAACCTTTTCCTGGTACAAACCCGCTGTTTAGCATTTCTGAGGCCACCATGAAGGTCGCAGCTGCGATCCTGGGAAGTGGAAGGTCCTCGCCTTCAGAAATTTTATCCAATAAAACCGCGTCGAAAACCTGGTACACCCATGGACCTTTGTCGTCATCAGTTTCTATGAATGGCACAATGACATCACTCACAATGCCTGTACCGTCATCCCCGTGCACCACTATCTCCTGCCTATCCCATTCAAATTTCACCATCTGGTGCAATGTAGAAGGTACTGCTTTGGCGGCATGGATCCAGGGTCGCCCCAATAGAATATTGTATGATACTGCCATGTCTACCACTTGGAATTCCATGGTGAATTCTACTGGACCAATGGTCAATCCCAGTATGATATCACCCACCGTGTCGGTAACACCTCCATCGAAACCTCGGACGCAGACGCTGTTCCTATGAATCCGGTCATGATCAACTTTCAGCTTGTTTAGAGTAGTCAAAGTACAGATGTTGGTGCTTGATCCATTATCAATCAATACTCGGGTGACCACCGAGTCTTCGCATTTCACGGTCAAGTATAGGGCTTTGTTGTGTTCTGTACCCTCTGCTGGCAATTCATCATCAGAAAACGTCACTCGGTTTACCTCAAAGATTTTGTGCACTATCCTCTCCAAATGATTTACAGAGATTTTATCCGGAACATGGGCCTGGTTCAGGATTTTCATCAGTGCCTGGCAATGATCGCTGGAATGGATCAGCAACGATTGTAACGAAATCTGCGCTGGGGTCTTTCTTAACTGCTCCACAATGGAGTAGTCTTGTCCCTTCATTTTCTTCAAAAACTCCTCAGCCTCTTCCTCCGTCACTGGCTTTTTTACCACCGCTGGGTTGGACCTTCTTAACTCTATGGGAGCAAAACACCTTCCCGAACGAGTTAAGCCTTGGGCCTCACATACTTCTTCCACAACCTCCTTCCCTTTGTACATTACCATCGCTTTACTGTAGATCCATGGAACGGCTTTCTCGCTGGTTATCGGCATCTGCATTACTGGCTTGATGACAACTGGCCCTATGCATGCTGGCTTGCTTGGTACCCCTCGCACCGTTACTTTGACCGGCTCTGGATTCTTTGCAACAACAGGCGAACTCTTCCCCATCACTACTACTGGCTTGACGTCTACATTTTCCAACTGTACCACCTCTTCTCCATCTGTCGACTTTTCTTTTGGACTGACTCGGATCATCATCACCGTCTGTGAGGGTTTCTTTAGCTCCCCTCCTTCATGCACAAGCTTGATCATGTGGGTTTCGTGGTGTGCTGACAACGGGTTCTAATTGATGTTGGGTGCCTCCGGTGTCTGAACCTCGATCTTGTTGGTGTCAATAAGATCTTGCACTGCACATTTCAACTTCTAGCACTTCTTGGTATGATGTCCGGGAGCCCCCGAACAATACTCACAACTTACCGAGTGGTCTATATTTTGGGGAAAGGGATTCGGCAATCTGGGCTCAACATGACTCAACAAATCTAACGGCCTTAATTTGTGGAACAAAGCAGTATAGGTTTCTCCCAACTTAGTGAATGTTATTTGTCTTTGCACCCTTTCATTTATGAAAGCCTGATTCCCCCGGAAACCTGGCCCTGCGGGATTACTGTAGGCCCTTGGTGGTGGATATATGTTTTGTGGAGGTGGATATGTATTCTGTGGAGGTGGATAGGTATTTTGGGGAGCCGGCGCGTGCCACTGTGGGCGAGCCGGAGGCTGGGTATATGTCTGGGCTTGATGGACGGAGAAATGTGGTTCTTGTGGTGGGTAGTAGGGTTGTGGGGGTAATTTGGAGTGATGAGGTCTGGCTTGGTAGTGGGGGAAAGGACCTCTCTATCTGGACCAATTACCTGCCTCTATTGTTGCGACCTCTTCTCTTTTCTTCTTCCCGAGCGCACCTCTCGTGCCGCTCTAAATGGCCTGAGTTGTTGCTTTAATTGCCGAATAGCTCAGGATTTTGTTGGACTTAAGTCCCTCTTCAATCATACCGCCCATTTTCACCACCTCGTTGAAAGATTTGCCAACTGACGTCACCAAGTGACCAAAGTAAGTTGGCTCTAGAGTCTGTAGAAAGTAGTCCACCATTTTCCCCTCTCTCATCGGAAGATCAACTCTTGCTGCTTGTTCTCTCCATCGGAACCCAAATTCTCTAAAGCTCTCTCCCGGATTCTTCTCAAGTTTCAGCAATGTGAGACGGTCAGGGACGATCTCAAGGTTGTACTGGAAGTGACCTGCGAATGCTTGTGCTAGATCATCCCAGGTGTACCACCTACTCGGATCCTGTCTTGTGTACCATTCCAGTGCAGACCCACTTAGACTTTGACCAAAGTAAGCTATTAGCAACTCATCTTTACCACCTGCTCCTCTCATCTTGCTGCAAAACCCTCGCAGATGTGCCATTGGATCACTGTGCCCCTCGTATAGATCAAACTTTGGCATCTTGAACCCTGCCGGTAATTGAACATCAGGGAAAGGACATAGATCTTTGTAAGCTACACTTACCTGATTGCCTAACCCATGTATATTCCTGAAGGACTACTCCAGGCTTTTAAATTTTCAAAGCACTTCGTCCTGCTCCGGGCTCTTAGCCGGCTTTTCAGCCTCCACCGGGATTTCAAAGTGAGGATTATAAGTATATGGCTCGGGTGATTTGAGGGTAGGTTCAAGGGGTAATATTGGTTATCGTGATCCTGAAACAACGGCCCACTAGATGATCTTTGTAACGTGGCTGGTGGGGGTGCCATGAAAACAGGAACATTTGGTGGGGGAAGGTTCTGATTGGGTGGTGGAGCTTGGGGATCATAGGGATTTCTTCCCTGATAGTAGTGGTGAATTGAGAAGCTTATCGAAGGGCCAGGTGACGGGTATTCCGGCGTGTGTCCTGGTGGGAGAATAGGAGTAACGGGTGGTTCGGGCCCTTTTTGTACTCTAGCAAGGGCTAGCTGCATTTCGTTCATCTCCAGTCTCATTTTTTCCATTTTTTCCATTGCCTCTTTCAGCATCTAACTTTCCGTCCTTTCCTCTTCAACACTATTTTCTGAGTTAGTCATGCTTCTCTGAGTTAGAGTTTAACACATATTGCAATTCCATGTTGGGACATGCAATGTTCCTAGGCAGTTTAACCATTTCTAACATGTCTTTGCTCCGTATGCATCATCCCGGCTTATTTTACTTGTGCCCTTTAGGTGTTTCTGAAACTTTCCTTTATTTGTTTTCTCTTTTCTTTCTTTCTTTCTTTCTTTTCCTTTCTTTTATTCACTTTTTCTTTTAGCGGTGGTCGAATCTTATGTGGATTGCCTATGTATCTTGTCCCCGCATGAATCAGACCGTGCGTAGTTCTACCACAAATAAAGACACCAATTGTTGGAAAATTTATTTCATTACTAAAACTTCTATTACAAACTACCCATTTGGAAAAGGAAAACAAAATACAGACTCCGAAGTACTAACATAATTTGATGCCAAAAGGAAACACACGGACAGACAACAGACTTTTGAAAATAGAAAAATACAGATTTGAACTAGGAGTACATTAACACTTTGAATTTTGGTGCCCACGGGGCATCGTTCGGCCTTTCCACGGGCTTTGGTGCAAGGCCCCTTTGCAAGATTTCCAATTCTTCCATGATTCGGTGGACGTAACCCATGACTGAAGCAAAAAGGGTATCACGGGGTATTTCCTCACATGCTAGGCACCTCATGGTGATGTAATTCCCAATCTCCTCAATTCTACCCCTTTTTCTATCCCTTTCCATGAACAGTTGCTCTATTCGTTGATTCTTTGCTCCCAGTACTTGAGCGTTGTCAGCGAGTTGATCTTAGAACTTCTCCATTTGTTCTTCCATTCAGGCCATTAAATCATAGCAACGCTTCCTGTCCGTTCTGGCATCTCGGGCTTGTTTAAAGACCCGATCTTTGAGAGTGAAATTTGTTTCTCTTAATATTTCAATGCTCGCTTCATAATCCCTTCTCACTTTCCGTAAGTGCTTCGCTCGCGCTGTTGTACCTTTTGCCCATCTGGCCCGAATTCTTACTATGCAGGCCTCTGGTCTTGCCAAACCCTCTCAGCTTTCAATGACTTGGTTCCTCCCCCCAGTTATCAGACCTTCATCGGACCGGCTCCTTTGTTGGTTGTTGGCATCCATTCTGACTCGTTGGATTTGGGCTTTCAAGGCCTTATTTGCTTGAGTCAATATGTTCTTTTTTCCTGTGTCAGCATCGACTTGCACGTTATTTTCATATTTCAGATCCTCAATTTGCTATTTCAGCTTGCCAATTTCAACCCGCTAGACTTCTTCTCTTGCCAGCCAGCCCCATTGTTCTTGCGAGTCACTCGTGAATTGCTGGACATGGGCTCTTTTAGCAGGCCTTTGACGAATCCGGAACCTTTTCCCAAACCATGCATCATACTTCGGGTCCACCTCGCCTTTGGCTAAATCTCGCACCATAGTTTTGGGCTCAAGGAATCTGCATTCATGCCATAATTTGCGAATTGTATCTTCCGGGGCTGTGGCATTCGGTCTTAGCTCGATGGTATGCTTGCTCAAATCTTCATCATGAGGGATAATCTGGAACCTTCCCAATTGACGCAATACCCGATGGGGAGCTTATGGTTGGATACTACGGACACCTATCAGAAGAACATAACATTCTTTGGCCGACATGTATATTGCTTCAGTAGCGGCAACCACCCAAACGCCCATTCAATTTGGTCCGCCGTTAGTGATCTCAGTCGTATAAACCAATCTCCAGTACCCTTGGGGAACGCAACACCTGTTACCCGCTTCTCAAACTTTTCAATGCAGTTTAAACCAGTCAACCCGAAGTTCATATACCCCACTCGATGGCAGAGATGTTCATGTATCCACAACTGAAGTAATAGATTGCAACCTTGGAAAAAACTTCCTCCCTTCTTACACACGGTCAATGCTCGGTATATTTCTGATAAGATCAGGGGAACTATAGTGCTGTCAGCCCTTTTCATTGTGACATCAACCATCCCCACGAGACCTATCTCTATTTTCTTGTCGTCTCGTGGGCAAACCATGATTCCCAAGAATGCCGTTATGAATGCCAAGGTTCGTCTTGCTTCCCATTTACCTCTATTTACAGCGTGAGTCAGTCCCAAATTTGGCTCGTCAAAACCCCGCGGATTACCATAACGCTGATATAAGAACTGAAGAGCGCAACATCCTTTTGATAAATCATTATTTTGCACAGTCCGGCTGATATTTAACAAGTCCAGAAATCGGTGTGGCGATACCGGCCTTGGTGACAACAGATACTGACTTCTCAGATTCCCATTCATACCCGCATAACCTGCTACTTCCTCTAGTGTGGGTGTAAGCTCAAAATCCAAAAAGCGAAATACATTTCGAGTCGGGTCCCAAAATGGTATCAAAGCCTCGATGACATCCGTCCTTGCCTTGACATTTAGTAGATTGATGAGACCCCCCAAGACTCTGACCACTATTTCTTTACTGCTTTTTCCCAAATCGTCCCACCACATATGGAGCTGAAGAGGGACCTCGCTAAAGACGGTGAAGGATTTGTTTTCACTTGTGCTCATCCTGCACATTTATTAAGGTGATTTAAACAAAAGCAAAAAAATTATTTGACTCAAAAAATGATTTGACTACATTTTCAGAAAGAAAGATCCGATTATCCGAACACGG
This sequence comes from Nicotiana sylvestris, assembly GCF_000393655.2. NCBI lineage: Eukaryota > Viridiplantae > Streptophyta > Magnoliopsida > Solanales > Solanaceae > Nicotiana > Nicotiana sylvestris. The sequence continues at coordinate 124,006,909 of NC_091065.1, forward strand.
CCTTTCAGCACTTCGGGGATGAAGATTTTAAGGCTGTGAGGGTCAGCCGATCAAAACTCTAAACGATGATCAAAAGTGGTTGTTTATGCAAAGTCAGCCTTCCGGCGTCCCTTTCGGGAACATTTGGCTATTTTTGACAAAAACAGCATCACTTGATTTATTTAAGACTCCTCTCTTGTTTTTCCAAAATAGTAACCCGACATTGAGAACACGGCCTTACAGAGCTTCGGGGACGAGGATTCTAAGGCTGTGTGGGCTAATTGGTCAAAATTCAAAAAAAATGACCAAAAGTGGCAGTTTATGCAAATTCAGCCCTTCGGCGTCCCTTTCAGGAACATTTGGCTATTTTTGACAACAACGGCACCGCCCGACTTTTAATAAAAGTTTTGACATTTTTTGGGTATTTTTGCAAAAAGGGGAAGTTGGACCCGATGAGGGTCGCCTACGTATCTCACATCCGGTGAGAATCAAACCGATGTAATTCGGGCAAGGAAAACAAACTAGAAAAAACAAGACTCCTTTTGTTTTTTTTTTCAAAATTTCGGCAGAGTTTCGACACTACTTGGACATTGGGTTTTTCTAAAAATAAGTAGTTATCTCTCTACACTGTTGTTTTCTCTTTTCACGATTTTCTAGTATTCCCTAATTTTCGTAAGTCGGTCCGCATGTAAATCTTGAACAAACAAATGCATAAATCAAACAAGATGTAGTAGGATGGTCTTTTCACTTCAGGATGCTTGTCCTAGACGGACCCAACCGCTGTGTTGAGTCCCCTAAGTCAAAATGCACATGATGAAAATAAACGTTCCTACTAGGGATCCGGCATGAGGTTGAGTTATTCTAGGTTCAAAACCTAGGTGTTTGTTCTAGATCTGGCTTACCCGAGCAGACATCTCGAGCCGAGGGGGAGGCAGTGTACCGGGAATACAGAAGCTTCGCCGGCTTTGCAACTTATCCAAACCTCGTTCTAAATTGGGAATTAGACACTATATGGAAAAGAAGTCACACGAAGTGCACCCTTCTTCATGATTTAGAAGACTCAGAGAGGAGATGGGTTTCGGCACAGTTTATATATAGTTTACATAATATCAAAGCGGTAAAAGCAGTCAATTAGCACATTAGGCACAGATCATGTAACAAAATCAGATAAAGCCAAACACAACAATTATCTAAGCTCGAATTCTGAACCCTGAACAAAACGTTCTGGGTTCTAGTCCCCAGCAGAGTCGCCAGAGTTGTCACACCTCCTTTTGGCCCGCGCACGCCGAAGCATATAGGGAGTTTTTCCAATTTAAGGACAATCGAAAACGGGATTTATTATTAAGAATTCAGAGTCGCCACTTGGGAGATATATGGTGTCCCAAGTCACCGGTTTAATCCCGAACTGAAGAAAAGAATGACTCTGTTTAACAGTCCGCGAACTAGAAATCCGGATAAGGAATTCAGTTAACCCGGGAGAAGGTGTTAGGCATTCCCGAGTTCTGTGGTTCTATCACGGTCGCTCAACTGTTATGTTCAGCTTAATTATCTGATTTTAATACATTTTTGAACCTATGTGAAAATTTTAAATTTTTAAACCGCTTTTGTAAAAAATATTAAAGAAAATTGAACGTCGTTTAAAACATGTTTTTGGATCACGTCACATGAAATGCACCCGCAATCCTGAACACATTTGACTCGACGTTTTGGGATTTGGATTTGGGTCTCATGAAATGCACACCCGAGTTTAAGAAAGTAAATTATTAAAAGTGCGCCTAAAAGTTACTAGCGTATTATTATTTTGGGGAAGGCCGTGAAATTTGCTAGACGGCCCATCTCGAATTCTAAGTATTTTTAATATATATGCATTTATGAGGGCCCCGCGGCTTGTGCGTTTTATTTGGCGAGTCTCGTTTCGTTTATTTTAAAAGGATAATCCTAAAATGACTACATTTTTTTTATATTTTTGTTCGTCTCTAAAAATGAAAGAAGAAAAAGTCCTAATTAACTTACATGCTTGGCAAGTTCTGGCCTCTTATTAATTATTAGATTACAAAAGATGCTAACGGAAAATTGCACTCGAACTCATAAAAATGGAAAATTATTTCGTGCCTTATTCTATAAGCGAATATCGCTAAAATTGAAATTATATATAAAAAAAACATACGAGATTGCAAGTTTGGTTCTAGTGACTCGTAACGCCAACTACTGAAGTTACCAATGTCTGCTCTAAAATAATGAACTCAAAGGCATATTAATTTTGACAATTGAAACCTACTCTACTGATATTTAACTATTGCATTTACTAAGGAGGCATGGACTTGCTGATTTCAATTTAACAGCATGCTTAAACTGTTCCTAATTTTTAGCTTCAAACAGAAAAATGCTATCATACAAACAAAACTAACCACAACTATAAATACCACCTAATAGTTCATTATAACTATAACTTCAATTAATCCAAATCAACTGAAAACAGTACAGCTATACAAAGCAGCAGAAATCTACATAACAGTAGTATACAAAATATTCTAACTACAATCAGTAAAAAAAAAAGCTGAATCACACTTCAGACTTCCATTTTTATATATATTCATGCTTCCACATATTTCAGCTTACAATAGCTAGTGCTAGAGTCGTGTACCTGGTATTGGAAACAAAAGAAGAGGAAGATGAGAAACAACAGATGCAGTAGCAATACAGCAACAGCCACAAACAGCAACAACCCGATAACAGATTAAAACCAACAAAATCCCAGCAATAACCAATGGAACAGTAACAAGAAACCCACAACAAACTCAGAAAAACCAGTTGACAACCCCAGCAATACCAAACTGAACCAGAGAACTCCCAGAAACAAACACAGGGCAGAAATCAACTCAAAAATGCAATGAAACAGTACTTTCTGATTCTCTATTCTTTAACTCTCAAAGAAGAACACTTTCAAGAAACTCTACTCTTTTAACTGATTTTCAGTAATCAAAGAAGACTAGACTTCCTTACTCTCAATATTGAATTCTTAGTATTGAAATCCAGCCTGTTTTCACTCTCTAACTAACTGAACTTTTGTGTTGAAATCCAGCCACTTTCACTCTCAAACTAAACTGACCTCTTCAACATTAAAAGCCAGCATATTTTTATATATTTCTAATTCTGAATTTCTGATCTCCAAAATTCCCCCTTTAAACAGTCCAAATGCCTTCTATTTATAGCCATTCCAGACCTGCCCCCTCTTTAAAACTTAACTACCCGACCCCCCAGCAACCAAAATCTACATATTTCCACTTAAAACCCACTAAGGAATGCTTTTCCTTATTTTCTGCCCCAATTCCCTCTTGTTCCCCATTAACTTATTAATTTAAAGACATTTAATACCCCACTAACAAGACACTAACATTAAAATATTATCCTAACTGTTCCATTCCCAAATCACCCCTGAAACCCCTTAATATTACTGCCCTAATACAATCTATTCATCTGCATTAAAACCTTTAACTCTAAAATCTGTTCAAGCTAACAATTATCTAAAACTAATTCTGATTAACAGCTATAACCAATCCTCCTGACAACTGAATGACTAAGGTTGAATTTCAATTGAAACAAATGAACTGAATTTAAATCAAAACCAAACTAACACAACATAGAACTCAACAGAATCATTAAAGCTGAAGCTGAAACTGAATCAAGATCACATGAATGCAGGGATTAAACTAACACAATTCTAAGTCAAACCTATACAAGAATGCAGGATCATTGTCAGCATATTGACAATGCCTTGAAGCTAATTGCCTAAAGATCAGTACATACAACATTCGACCTCAAACCATTTGACGAAAACTACTAATAAAACTGAATTAATCGACGATAACTAATTAACCGATTGCCTATAACAATTGACAACAATCAATCAGAAATATATAATCAGGCAATTCAAGCGGCATTGACAAGAACAGGGACTTATAATAAGACTTAACTAATCGACGAAACTTATTCGAATCGATTACACAGCCTATAATTATACACAACAACGAGCAGAAACAAATTCGACCAAATAAAAGGCCTGAGGGAGAAGAACAGAACAATCGACAAAAAATTGAAAAATTAATATAACAATACTAAACAAAATAAACAGACATTAATATCAAAGATAGAATAGAAGGGAAAAAAGAAAAAATACCTTAAAAAAAAGAACAGAAAACATCGAACCGTTATAGCACGATTCGAACCAAACCAATAGTGGTTTATAGGTAAAGGAGGTCAGGTGGATATCTGGTGTGAGTTTGGGGTGGATTGGTTTTGGTTCATGGTTTGCTCGAATCTTCAATTGAAGATTCGAGAAGCTGGGGGATGATTCGAAGCAAATGGTTAACGGATTCGGGTTAGGGGTGTTTAGGTGCTCTAGGGGTGTTAGTTTGGTGACCGACGGCGTTGTTGCCGCCGGGTTTCAAGCGAAGGTGTGAGAGGGCGGCTAGGGTTTGGGCTATGGTAAGGCTCCGTCTCTGAGAGAGACGATGAACAGGGGGGTCTGGGTAGAGATTAAGGTTATATAGGGAGGGGATGGTTTAATCTTGGCCGTTGGATCAAGCACGATCAACGGCCTAGATCAATTCACTTAAAGGAAACAGTAACGTTTGGTCATGCATCGAGACTGGGTCAACCCGGGTTGAAATGGACCGGGTTATGGGGGAAGGCTGGGACCATTAGATCACTGGGAACAGACGACTCGGATCAACTCGCCTAAAACGGCGTCGTTTCACATAATGCTGGGTTGAACTGAGCCGTCTAATGGAAACAAATCAACGGCTTAGATCTGAGGCGCCGAAACGGCGTCATTTGGACTGTCTGAGAGACCAGGCTTATTGGATTGGATCGTTTGATATGATTTGGGCCTGATTTTGCATTGAAATTGGCCCAGTTCCAATTTGGTCCAATTTTTCACTCTTTTCTTTTTTCCTTTCATTTTCTTTTAATTCCTAAAAACCAAAATTCCTAAATTAAATTGTAAAACCAAGATTATTTTAAAAAGATATTAATTAACCCTTAACAATAATTAACACACAAGATCAAATATTGATTAAAATAAAGTCACACAATTAAACAATAAAAATGACAAAGCTACCAAAATTGATATTTTTGTGATTTTCATTTTTTTAAAATAGGACATGGTTTAATTAATTCAAAAATGCACAATTAAATTCTAAATATGCATGCAACATGTATTTTGGTATTTTTCAATTAATTAAAATAAGATAAACATTCACAGACAAAAATAATTATCCAAAATGTCACGCAAAATTCTCAAACTTGTACACAAAGGAAATTTGTTTTATTTTTCGATTTCTTTTGGAATAATTTTCGTAAAGCAAAAATCACATGCTCACACTAAGCACTGCCTTCCATCTACATGGGACTAAGCCCTGTCCCTCATCTTGCACGAGGCTAAGCCATGCCTCCATATTTGCATAAGGCTAAGCAGTGCCTTCCCTCTACATGGGACTAAGCCATGTCCCACATGTTGCGTGAGGCCAAGCCCTGCCTCTATATTTGTTTAAGGCTAAGCACTACCTTCCATCTGCATTGGACTAAGCCTTGTCTCGCACATTACATGAGGCTAAGCCATGCCTCCATATTTGCATAAGGCTAAGCACTGCTTTCCCTCTACATGAGACTAAGCCCTGTCCCACATCTTGCATGAGGCTAAGACCTGCCTCCATATTTGCATAAGGTTAAGCACTGCCTTCCATCTACATGGGACTAAGCGTTGTCCCTCATCTTGCACGAGGCTAAGCACTGCCTACACATTTACATAAGGTTAATCTCTACCTTTATTTGCATGAGACTAAGCTCTGTCTCCATACCTGCACAGAGTCTAAACTCTACCTTCAATTTACACTCTTTCACCGAGACTAAGCATTGTTTCTCTGGCACTATCTATTTGCTGCTCTTTCGGGCTAAGCTCTAACCTCAACCTTGCAAGACTAAGTCTTGTCTTGTTAAACATCATATTATTGCATTTCATGGGCTGAAATATCGCCGATTTGTCCAAAGGCGTCATAGTCTAAAGGCATCATCCTCATATCTTGAAGACACCAAGTCATGGCCTGAGGATCTCTCAAATTTGCATATCATTATTCAATGGAGTCATGATTCGGAGGCACCATTTTCATGTCCCGAAAACATCATTCATGGCTTGCAAATCCCTCACTAAACAATTCATGGCCCAGGACATCATGGTCTGAGACGTCATCCTTAACCGTCAGAAGACAACTTTTATGGTCCGAAGGGAATCTGCATCATATTTAACTTCCCGCACAAATACATGTTAGTAGCATCTCTTTATCTGCAGGTGACCAATAAGCAACTGCTATCCTAGTAGGAGCAACCTCGCTCCAGTTCCTTCACTATCTCAAACTTGGTCGTTCACCATAACCACTCTTTCACTCATCCCAGAATCTCATGGCCGTTCTTGTAACGACTTCATCGGTGCATTCCACCGATGGATCTGGAACTACACAGGCCTGATTCCTATGAAACTAGGGATATGTAAGCAGCTCAAAGACTAGGGTTCAGCCTCTATCTTTCAAAACATCCTATTTGGTAAAAATTGGCCATCATTTCTTTACCCTAAAACTCTTTCATCTTTTCCGGGTAAAGAGGGGCAGCTGTTGATACCCAATTTTTTTCTATAATATTTTTAAAATACATATACAACTTTAAAACTATGCATTAGCATCAATTGATATTTTTCCATAATTTCTACATTTTTAGGGATTTTTAATTAATTTATCGCAGTATTTAATTTATATAAATAATTACAAATTGCATCACAAAGGACTTTATAAAAATTTCATGGTTTAATTTTATTCATATTAATCTCAAATTATTTCATAAGTAGCCATATCTACATTTTTGGTTAGAATTGCAATAACTTTGCAATTATTGCCCATGCATGCATTATTATATTATCTTATTAGAAAATAGCTTGTTGCATTTTTAAAATATTGAGTAATTATTTTAAAGTATTTCTATGCATGAAAATTATTCTTTATAATCTATTAATTATTTTTATAAAATATTTTTACCAATTATTTGGGTATTTAACAAATAGCCCTTTTTATTTCAGACTTAACCCTTTTAATACCAGCCCCAAACCCCCTTAATATTAAACCAAAAAGCTGCCCAAAACCTTTTAGGCCCAATCTGTATTCACCCGACCCAATATCCTGGCCAATCCTGGTCGTTGATCATATTGATCAACGGTCCAGATTTTTCCTACCATAATTAAACCCTAATGACCCCCCTCCCCCCAAAACCTCTCATTCTCTCCTCTCACCCGCCGTCACTCACCTCTCTCACTCACCTCTCCTCCTCTCAAATGCTCTTCAATCATAACCCTAATTCACCCTCGCCGTCACTCTTCCACCGCCATCCATGGTGGTTTCTCACCACCTCGGACCTCTAATGGCCTCTCCTTTGCTGGGTACTTCTGTCATTAAGGTCCTCAAGGGACCAGGGTTAGTCCACTTACGCCTTTGGTTCTTTCTCGCCTATTTCAGGCCATTCTGGTTCGATTTCGAGTAAGAATTTCTTATTTTTGTCTTGAACCTATGGAGTTCTAAGCCTATGTCTTCATCTCTATATTATTTCTTAAATCCCTAATTTCGCGCTTTGAACTTCTCAGATCTGTACAGATCTGAGATGGATTGAACTTATTTCACTTGTTTTTATGAAAATCTTCTGGTTTTACGAGTGGCTTTCCATTTTCTCAAACTAGCGTTTCCTGAAAATCCTTTTCTCCAAAAACGTTTTTTGACTTTAGATGTTTGATCCTCTATTCTTATGTGCTTTTGACCGATTATGTTGAGTTTGCCTCAACACTAACTAGTTTATGCTAAAACCCCATTTTTTTACATTTTTTGCTTTGATTCTGAGTTTGACCGTATTACTTGTGCACTGTTTTCGTTCTATGTTTTGATTCTTATGATTTTCCTTTATCTTAATTCGATATCTTGTGATTTTTACCCTAGTATGTCTCTATTAGGGTTTATTATTCGATTCTCGACTGATTTTGTGTGTTTATACTTGGCCTACTTGTTTATTCATGGAAACCTATTTATTCTCCCTTAAATAAGTATTATTTGTTTGAATTTTGATTCACTGATTTGCTCTATTAAGACCTATGTGTTGGTTTTGATTATTTCCCTATTTTTACACCTTCTAATTATTTTCTTACCTTATTAGAATCAACTATGATACTTACAGATTCTTCAAAATGGTTCCTTAATTAAACCCCAGTTATTTACCCCTAATTTCCCATTACGTGTTTAAAGTTTACTCGATTCTTCTTTCCTTAAATATTGTCTTGCCCTTTACCATTGGTTGATTGCCCCTTAATTGGGGGAGACTTTACTGATTTATGCATTATTGATTCTGTAAATTTCCCTAATTGTTGAAGAATTGAACTTTTACCTTATTCTATTCAATTCTTAACCACTATATATGCTCTCCTCTATTCTCACTTCCTGACACGAACATTAGTTCACCACTACACTTACACTCTAAAAGCTCTCTCTATTCTTCTCTATTACTTATGATATTCATTGGCCTAGCTGGCTGAAAGCCAAGGCTAACCATTGCACAATCTTTGCTTCACATTCTGTGTTCTTCCTCCTAGCTGGTATGCCCCTGATTAATTTTTGAAATCTACGCCTTATGTGCCCTAGTTCATCAATTGTGAGTTCTATTCTTATTCTTGTTTACTCGTTTGTTTAACATGCCCAATCCTGCCTTGTTCAATATGTGATAATTGCATGTCTGTTGCTTTACATAGCATGGCTCAATCTTGTTTGCTCATTAGTATGTCCAAACTACATTTCCTGTTTACTGTTTCTCCTAGCATGTCTGAACCTTATTCTGTTCAATCTGTGATTAGTATGTCTAATGACCTGTCTACTACGTTATCTAGCATGCCTCATCCTGTTTAGTTCTATATGTGATTATCATCTCTAAAATATGAGTGCTTGTTTGGTGTTTTCTTGGTCTGTACATTTAAGTCCTTGCCTACTCTGCTTTACTAATGAGATCATGCTAAGTCATCTAGTCTCTTAAGGCAACTCTAGTTGGGTGTTTGGTCATGTCCAAGGTTTATGTGTTCTCAACATGTCTTTGCTGTAATCTCTGCTCCATTTCTCAATCACCTACCCTTGTAACTAACTTATTAATTCTACAAACTCTTGAAAATTTTGTGCATCTGGTTGCTTATGTGCTCCACTATACACTAAGGTGTATTCTATGTGTCCCCAACCCCTCTCTCCCTATATGGAATCTATTTGCCAAATGTTTCTAAATCTGGTTGTTCTGTGATTTGTATTCTGATTTCAATGTATTTTCATACTTTTCTCAAGCTGTTTCACCACCAAACTAGTTCTGGTTTTTAGAAAATCTTTCACTCCTAAGAGTCCTCTTTATACTGTTTACAAAAACCTTTTCAAAATTATGCCAAGCACTCTCACTTATTCTTAGGTTATTAAGTCATGCCCCTCTAGTATGTGTACTGCTTAGAGATCCTTGAGATCTCTCTGAACTCTGGCATATCAGGGCTGGCTCTTCTATACTGCACATAATCAGTCTTTATTTGAGAAAGTCTGAGTGTAAGCACTGCTCGGGATCCTTGAGGTCCTTAGGGAACTCTGATACACCTAGACACAAATGTGGCAATGAAATCTTGGGCATTTGAGACTACTGAAGGCCTGGTACCCCATGTTTGTTTGGGCCTGCATCAAGCTCCCTATAGCTTAATTTCTATTGCATTTATGTAATTTATTTAATCTTGGTCTGTAATAATTATTTGTAAACTGATATTGGGGTAACTAGTGAAATATGAGGGTAGAAATCATGTTTTTAGGCTTTACATTACGCAAATCTGCACTAGAAATCATGTTCTAGGACTGCTGTGTCTGTTTGTATTCAAACCATGTTAAACATGCACACTAGAAATCCTGTTCTTAGGGTATTCACTTTTATTGCTTCATCATACTACATGTCATATATCTCTATTCTAGATTTGATTTGCATAAGTATTTTCACTTAGAGATCCTACTGTTAGGTTAATAATCCTACCTTAATAAAAGTAGTCATCTCCTGTATGCATTAGATACCATGTTTTCTAGGAACTCTATTTGCATCTGTTTGAACCATGTCTATTTCGATCAAATCAATAACATTCTACAAAAGGGTTTAAAATAGTCCAAACATATAGATATCACATCCTACTGTCAGCATGCCTAATCAGTCTTTGTCACTTAGATCAGCATGCCTATAGGATTAACTCACTTCAAGCTGTTTAATTAATTCCAAGATTATGGCTGTATATAGACACACACCTAGGCAAGACTTAGGCCATTAAATAACTATTAAATACAGTTCTGTTTATGTGTGAAATTATCCAGGCTTAACAGGCTATAAAACTAGTAGGCAAACTGGCTAGGATTCTGCCACTTCCATTAAAACAAACGTTGCATATCCTATATCTGTAACATTCATCTAGATATCATATTCCTAGGCATTCTGAACTTCTTCAAAACCAGCTGTTTGAGACGTGCTGTCTATTTGCCTATATACATGCAGAGGTAAACATGAGCCTTTTCACTGCTTTTAACCTATTTGCTTGTCCATTGTACGTCGACTAGATTTTTGCCTTTTAAATACCTTAGGTTTGTATAGAACTGCCCAAATTTATAGGTCCTAAGCTCCTCCAGGACCACAAGGAAGGGAGGGTAGCAGCACGCTTAGAGGCTGTTATCAAACTCGCTTATATAACCATTAAGGGGAGGGTAATGGGTAGTAAAATGATATGATGACCTGTGCGCTAATGTCACGTGTAGCCCTCTAGTTGAGGAGGATTATCGGGTATTTCACAGATTGATCCTATAGGCTAATCAACTTAGGACTCCCCTTTCCCAATTTCTATATGTGTTTACATTATCTAAACTTCCCTTTTCTTTACATATACGTGTGTAAGCTCCCCAAACCCCTTTTACTCTCATTATCTGAACTTCCTTGATCATATATGCATTTAGATGGGGAAAATTACTTTACTTGCAAATACGTGCTTACTTGTTAATTGACTAATTCACATAGTTTAAGTTCGGCCGGGACCCACTGTTGTGGACCGCGAGGGGTGCCTAACACCTTCCCCTCAAGGTTATTTCGAGCCCTTACCCTAATCTCTGGTAATGCAAACTAGTTACATGAGTTAATCGCTCTAGATTCCCTAACGCACCTTAATCCGTTAGGTGGCGACCCTTCAAATACCCAATTCCCAAAAGGAAATGAGTTGTTCCCCCATGAATGTCGAAACCCGGACCCCGTAAGGGAAAAGGGGGCGCGACAACTATGAGAGCTAAGTACTATATATCTATTAGAAGTATATAGCCTCACATCAATTTCGAGTGCAAACATGCAAGTAGATCATAAAATATGCAGTACCCTAGATCATATGAATCATATTTTGATATAATATAAAAATCTCATATATCAATATATCTTATATTCACATTTATAAATCATAAGTTATAACTAGTGGACCAGTAAACACAAATTAATGGGTATCCATCGATGATCTTCCCTTTCTTACAATCCTCTTAAAATTAGCTTAACTTCTTTTTAAATATGCTCCGCCGGACGAATTAGTATTCCTGATATTTTGAAACATACTAAGATGACTAATTGATGAGTCAATTATTTATGAATATTCTTGGTCAATTTTTTATGCTTATTGATAGGGAACTAATGAAAATTTTACCTGGAAGGTAGATAATATGTATGTTTGTTATGAAGACTTAGTTCCGAGCAAAAGAATCAATTTGGCGTAAAAACGAATGATATTGATCTTCAAAGTCTAAGTAGAAGTCCAAAAAGACCAATCGGGTACAAGCTCCAGGGCTGAGATGCGCATGAGAAAAATGGAAAAAAATAATAATCCTGGAGAATGCCTTATAATGTCGCGCCTAGAGCCATGGCTAGTGAGGTGATTAATAAATGAGGATTTTAGCCACTTATAACTGTCTTATACTAAGATTTTTGAGTCTAAAAGTATAAGTTTAGTGAAAATTTCTAATGGAAAGTGCTTGATTTCAGGTGTTGAGGTGGTTCAATGAGCAAAAGAGGAAAAGCCCTGAAACAAATGAATTTTTTAGAAAAACACCTGAATCTATGATAAAAATGGTTCCACTGCGGGCCACATTTAAAAAGTGCAGAGACCATATTGGACCTGCTCTTATTGCAATATAACACCTAAAACGAGCCATGTCCAGAAAATTGAAGTAATATCAAGACCCAAAACCACCACCGATCTTGATAGAGCCTAACCTACCTCCTAGACAAGCCAATCATAAAACAATAACGAAACATAATAATAAAGTATAGAATAAATAAATATGGAATTCAAGTAAATTGGTAACACTGAGTCACAAACTCTAATACATGAATACAAGTATGTTAATACAAAATATTGTCTGAAGCAATAACAGTAATGAAAATAGAAAGAGACGTCAGAGATTGCAATCGGGATGCAGCTCTACCTTGTGTCTCAATAGAACAACAACCATGCTCAACACTCAACTTGGTTCTGCACCCGAATCTATACAATTAAGTGCAGAGTGTAGTATGAGTACAACCGACTCCATGTGCTCAGTAAGTATCATGAATAACTTTGAAGAGGTAGTGGCAACAGTGGCCAATGATACTCACTAATCAAACCTATACAGATCGTGAATACACACATACAAAGCAACAATTCTAGAACCTACACAAAAGGTACATGTAAAACCAATGGTGTACATAGAGAGGATATGCACAAGCATCATAATCAAGGTAACAATCAACACAGAGAGAAGATATGCAAGCATAGAAAATAAAGTTATACAAATTTGACATATAGAGAAGATATCTAACGTAAATCATTTCATCAACTAAGTTAGCATATGGAGAAAATATGCATAAAAGGCGTGTATACATTCTGATGCTAGCATACAGAGAAAAACGCAGTAAAAACATGTGTACATCCAAGAAACTTGCATATAGAGAAGATACACAAAGTCCAGACACGAATCAATTTCCATAATTTGTGTGTATGTCATCAAGAAGAAACATGAGATGATGACCCTATGGGGTTTGATCCTTATCTACGCACTGCACGTACAACTCACGTTCCTTAGTAATAACATTTGCACGGACAACTCACGTGCTCCCAACCAGTCCATATCATAGAAAAATATGCAAGAATACATGTATACGAACAACAAATATCAAATCACATACTTATGGACTGAGAAAAATAGCATGTTACTATGTTTGCATGAGTGAAGTGTACAACTACAACTCAGGTAAAGTGGGTACGCCACACAATAACAACTATCATGCTTAACAAGATATCAAAGCCTATACATGATCTCTAACATGATTCAAGGAGTGCACGTAGCCACACGATAATCAACGCAGGAATCACAGAGAGTACACTATCGAAACAAGGCATAATAAAAGCATAAAGTCTAGTCCAGTCAAAATCATACATAGCACCCGCATATACACTCATCGCCTCATATATGCGTCACTTTTACACATTCCAATTAGCCAAATAAAGTCACATCCTAAGGGATAATTTTCTGACAACAAGATTAGGCAAAATACTTATCTCAAACAAGTAAAATCAATACTCTAAAAATGCCTTGCACTTAGAAATCACCTCCAACAGGCTTGAATCTTGACAAAAACAACTCAATAACGTCAAACAAAGCTATAAGGATCAATTCCAAACAATAAAACTTCAATATTTATTCAAATCTCCAAAAGTCAACCAAAGTCAACCTGGCTCACAAGGTCAAAACCCAAGTCAAAAGGTAGTTCCTGACTACCCATAGTCCCACGAGACCAAATATGTGACTAAATTCTAAAACTGAGTCCAAATCGACCATGAAATTTCCAATATATACTCTCCAAAATTGTATGAAACCCCCCCAAAATCCACCTTAAGTATCCATAATGTGCGTGTAACAATCCATAGGGAAACAAGATCTAATATCAAAATCAAGTAGAAATTAATTACCCTCAAAAGTATGGTGAAAATTCCTCCAAAAATCACCTCTAGCTGATCTTCAAAACTCTAAATAATGAAAAATGACCAAAAACTCGACTTAAAAACCTTTGTCAGGCGTCTCACATTTGTTGCCCACTTAGGCGCTTCTGCGACATCGCTTCTACGACATATTCATTGCATCTGCGAGATTTCCCTGAGCCTACCTGCCTGCACTTTTGAGTAAAATCCATCGCATCTTCGGACTCACAGATGCATAAAATCTCCGCATCTAAGGACCTCGAGTCCCCCAGCCATTCCTCGCACGTGCAATCACAAATCCACTTCTATAGCCTCGCACTTATGCAAAGACCCTTGCAGGTGCGATACACCGGCACCAGAACTATGACTCAACTCCGAACTGGTCTGAAATTCATTCCAAGCACACTCGAGCCCTCTAGGACCCCAGCCAACCATACCAACAAGAATTAATGCCTAATCCAAAATTATCGAAATGCTCAAAACACCACGAATAACATCCAAACCCAAGAATCGATGTTCAAAATCCATCCCTTAAGTTCTAAACTTTCTAACTTCGCCTAACAGGTTTGAATCATGCCTAAATATTCCGAATTCCAACAAAACTTTGCACACAAGTTCCAAACCACTAAATGAACCTATTCCAATCTCTAAAATTTAAATCTGAGTCTGATATCGTCAAAGTCAGCTCTCTATCAAACACATAAACTCTCGAAACCTTCAAATTCACAACTTTCGGCAACTAGGGCCAAAACACCCTAAGAATCTCCAAATCCAAATCCGAACATATGCCTAAGTACAACTATGAACCTATTGGAACCATCAAATCACCAATCCGAGGTCGTTTGCTCAAAAAGTCAAACCTTGGTAAACTCTTACAACTTAAGCTTCCAAAAATGAAATTAAGTATTCCAATCACTCTCAAACCTTCGTGAAACCAACCCAACCATCCTATAATATCATCAAATGTCAAGTACACATATGGGGAACATCAAATAGGGGAATGAGACCCAAATACACAAAATAACCAGCCGGCTCATTACATTCTCCCCATCTTAAATGAACTTTTGTCCTCGAACAAGTTTAGAATCATACATGAAATGCCAAACAAATGCAGATATTTTCTCCGCATATCAAGCTTGGTCTCCCACTTCGCTTCCTCGACCAGTTCACCTCTCTACTTAAACTTCACTGGTGCAATATCTTTCGATCTCAACTTTCGAACCTGCCTATCCGAAATGGCCATCGACTCTTCTTCATAGGCCAAATTTTCATCTATTTGCACTGAGGTGAAATCTAACATATATGATTGATATTCATAATACTTCTGAAGCACAAAAACATGATATGCCAGATGAACTCTCCAACAAGTTAGATGGCAAAGCACGTCTATAAGCAACCTTGCCAACTCTCTCCAACACCTCAAATGAAGCAATAAACCTTGGGATCAACTTGTCCTTTTCCTAACCTCACCATGCCCTTTATAGGTGAAACTGCGACAAGAACCTTCTCACACTCCATGAAAGTCACATCATGAACCTTCCTATGAGGATAACTCTTCTTCCTGAAATGCGCCTGTACGAAACGTCTCCTGAATCAACTTCACCTTCTCCAAAGCATCACAAACCAAATCTATGTCCAGCAACCTAACCTCACCTGGCTCAAAACAACCAACCGAAGAATATCATTTCCTCCCATATACTACCTCATATGGAGCCATCTGGATACGAGGCTGATAGCTGTTATTGTAGGCAAACTACAATAAAGGTAGAAATCAATCCTACTATCTCCCAAAATCAATAACACAAGCCCTCAACATATCCTCAAAGATTTGAATGGTCCGCTCAGACTAACCATCTGTCTAGAGGTGAAATGCAGTACTCAACTCATACTCCGTGCCTAACTCACGCTGAATAGCTATCCGAAAGTGTGAAATAAATTGATTGTTGTGATTCGAGATGATAGAAATAGGTATACCATGCAAGCAAAAAATCTCTCTGATGTAGATTTGAGCCAACTTCTCTAAAGTGTAGGAAATCATAACCGGAATGAAATGCACTGACTTGGTCAACCGGTCAACAATGACCCAAATGACTTCAAAATTCCTCACAGTCCATCGCAAACCTACCACAAAGTCTACAGTAATGTGCTCCTACTTCCACTATGGTATGTCAATCCTGTGGCACAAACTAACCGATTTTTTATGCTCATACTTGACCTGCTGAAAGTTCAAACATCATGAAACATGCCCAACAACATCCTTCTTCACCCTTCTCTACCAATAATGCTACTTCAAATCACGATACATCTTTGTACCACTTGAATGAATATTATATCGTGAACTATGATCCTCCTCAAGAATCAACTCCCTCAAACCATCCACATTAGGAGAACAAATCTAAATCTAAAATCATAGTACACCATCATCACCGATATTCACCTCCTTAGCTTCACCATGATACACCATGTCCTTAAGGACAAGCAAATGGGGATCATCATACTAGTGAGCTTTAATGCGCTCAATCAAGGACGACTGCAAAATAACACAAGCACAAACTCTACTAGTCTTAGAAATATCCAATCTCACCATCCTATTGGCCAATGCCTGAACATCAATAGCCAAACACCTTGAATAAATGCCATACTCACCATACTCTCTGCCTTTCTACTCAAGGAGTCTGCTACCACATTAGCCTTCCCCGAGTGATACAAGATATTGATATCATAATCCTTCAACAATTCCAACCACCTCCACTGACCTAAATTCAAATCCTTCTATTTAAACAAGTGACAAACACTCCGATTACTATACACGTTACAAGACATACCATATAAGTATTGCCTACAAATCTTGAGCGCCTACACAATAGCTGCTAACTCCAAATCATGTATCAAATAGTTGTTCATATGGGGATTTAACTGGCGTGATGCATTGGAAATCATCCGACTGTCCTGCATCAACACACAACCGACCAAGAGGCAAAGTAATAATAAACCGTACACAACCCCGATCCTAAGGGCAATAAGAAAATTGGAGTTGCAGTCAAAGTAGTCTTGAGCTTTTGAAAGCTCTCCTCATACTCGTCAGACAATCTGAATAAGCACCTTTCCAAGTCACATAGTCAATGGAGCTGCTAAAGATGAAAATACTTTTACAAAGAGACAATAGTAACCAACTAACTAGGAAACTCCTGATCTCTGTAGCAGTAGAAGATCTGTTCCAACTCTGAACTGCCTCAAGCTTCTTCAAATCTACCTAGATCATATCACTAGATACTATGTGGCACAAGAATGCCACTAATTCAATAAAAACTCACACTTGGATAACTTAGCGTAGAACTTCTTCTCCCTCAAAATCTGAAGCATAATCCTCAAATACTGCTCATACTCCTCCCTTCTGCGGGAATATACCAAGATATCATCAATGAACACAGAAACAACAAAATTCAAATAAGGCTGGAACACATTGTTCATCAAATGCATGAAAGTCAAGCCAAAATATATCACCAAGAACTTATAATGCCCATAATGGGTCCTAAAAGCCGTTTTAGGAATTTCTGAAGTCGTAATCTTCAACTGATGATAACTCAATCTCAACTCAATCTTTGAGAACACCCTAGTACCCTGAAGCTGATTAACAAAATCATTAACACGAGGCAATGGATACTTGTTCTTAATGGTAAACTTGTTGAGATTCCTATAATAAATACACATTCTTACAGAACCATCCTTCTTCTTCACAAATAATACCGGTGCACCCCAAGGGGAATCATTCAGCCTGATGAAACCCTTATCCAACAACTTATGCAACTGTTCCTTCAGTTCCTTCAACTCAGCTGGAGCCATGTGATACGGTGGAATAGATCTGGGCTAAGTGCCCGTCACCAAGTCAATACCAAAGTCAATATCCATGTCGCATGGCATACCTAGTAGGTTTGTGGGAAATACATCTAGAAACTCCCTCACTACTGGAATCAACTCATTAATAGAAATATCACCACTAACATCCCTCACAAAGTCTAGATATGTCAAATATCCCTTCTTAATCATCCGTTGAGCCTTTAGAAATGAAATCACTCTACTAATTGTGACCAAGTGAACCCCTCCATTCTAACCTCGGCAACCCCGGCATAGCCGACGTCAGGGTGTTAGCGTGATAATGAAGAATAGCATGAAATAGAGATAACTAATTAATACTAAAAATCACCTCAAAATCAACCATATTAAGCAATAGAAGATCCATCATAGTCTTATAAATGCCAATGGTAACTTCATAAGAATGATACACACGATCTACCACAATAGAATCACCAATAGGTGTAGACACATAAACAGGGATATCAGAAGATCCACCATAGTCTTATGAACTCTGTGCTTGTAATGCAATAAAAGATGACTGGCCTGGGCGAGTACTATATGAACCTTAGCTGATTGAAGAGCAACAATGAACCTGTTGGGATGACTAAACATGCCTAAAAGGACAGACTCTACTGTGATGTCCTTGGCCTCTAGATGAGGCATCACCACAACCACCTGATCTACAAGCCCTCTTTGCGTCCCATCCTCTCTATCTTACTCGTGAATAAGCTCTAAGAATTGGGAATATCCACAACCTAATGAAAAGTAATATCAGCCTTGGCCTCTCGGGCCATCCCACGAAAATTGAGGCCCTCAATGAACCTCCTAACCCTCTCCCTCTCAGTAAGGATCCAGAACATATCATGACGTGCCTGCTCTGAGAAACTCATCTCATACTAAGTCACAGTCATATCCTCCGATGTAGATGCTCAAACTCAATGTGCAAGTCATCTCTGGCCTACTAAACTCATAGGTCTACCACCATCTGTAGGCTGACCTGTCAGTTGGAAAGTGACAAAATCAACCCTGGACACAGAATCCTATGACAATGATCAAGAAAAACCTGTGCATCCTAAGTAGGCTATCCACTTAAGTGAGGAGGATGAAATCTTCTATCGAGCCTCTTCTACTCCTCAGTAGTCAAAGCTGGTATAATCTCGAGCTGAACTGCAATGACTGACTGCACCAACAGAACCCCAAGGTGTCTGATAACCTTGATCGAGCTGCTCTAGTGTGCATGCGGTGGGAGTTTAGGCTTCTCCCCCAATGAGGTAGCTAGTGCGACCAGAATCATACCCGCCCGAGTCAAACTCGCATACTTGCTCAGGATGTAATCCAAGACCTCTTGAAGTTTAGGTGTGTAAAGTAGGTCCCTCAGGTGTTTGAGCTGGTCCTACCAGCTCAACATAATCTAAAATCTGCTCCTCAACGAGAGCTACTGGTGGCTCTACAGTGGCTGCTTTATCAGAGCCTCAAGTTGGGGCACATGCTTCTCCCTCGCCTCTTACTCAGCCCCAGCCTTTCGTAGCACTAGCCTAGGGTAATGGCGTGTACCCAACTTTACTAGAAGAATGTGTCCTCACCATATGTAATAGAATAGGAGAGGAAAGATTCAAAATTCATAATAAACAAATCTGCACGATAGAGAATGAAAGAAAGAGAATTTTTCCTAGTAATCCTATAGCATCTCGAAGATAAGTATAGACGTATCCATACCAATACACAAGACTCTAATAGACTTGCTCATGGCCCGTGAGACCTTAGCAACTTAGGGCTCTGATATCAACTTGTCACGACCCTAAACCACCGCCGATCGTGATGGCGCCTAACCCACTTGCTAGGAAAGCCAATAATAAAACAATAAAGAAACATAATAATAAAGTACTAAATAAATAAATCTTGAAGACAAGTAACTATAGACATAAATTGAGTCAATATATAAATCCTTAGAAACTGGTAACACTGAGTCACAAGCTCAAATATATGAATGTAAGTCTGCTAATACAACATAATGTCAAACAATAACAACTGTGAAAATAGAAAGAGATGCCAAGGATTGTGATCGGGATGCAACACTACCTAGTATCTCAACAACAACATCAATTGTACCCAACACTCAACTAGGTCCCATACCTGAATCAGTACAATTAAGTGCAAAGTATAGTATGAGTACAATCAACCCCATGTACACAATAAATATCATGACTAACCTTGGATAGGTAGTGGCAAGAGTGGCCCAATGATACTCACTAATCAAACTTGTACAGTTTGTGAATACACACATACAAAGCAACAATACCAGAATCTACGAATAAGGTACATGTAAAACTAACAGTGCACATAGAGAGGATATGCACAAGCATTGTAATCAAGCTAACAGTTCAGCAAATAGAGAAGATATGCAAGAATAGCAAATTGAGTTACACAGATTTGGCATATAGAGAAGACATGTATCGTGAATCGTTTCGTCAATTAAGTTAGTATGTAGAGAAAATATGAGGGAAAGGCATCTATATATTATAACGCTAGCATATAGAGAAAATATGTAGTAAAAACATGTATACATCGAAGGAACTTGCATATAGAGAAGATACCCAAGAGTCCAAACACGGATCAATTTCCATAATTTGTGTGTACGTCATCAAGGAGAAAAATTAGAGGACGACCCTAGGGTGATGCACAATGCACAGACAACTCGCATACCATAGTCATAACATCCCCACGGACAACTTACGTGCTTCTAAAGCAATCCATATCATAAAAAAAGAAAATAATCCATGCATACAAACAACATATATTAAATCACATACTCATAGACTGAGGAAAATAACATGTTATGGTGTATGCATGTGTGAAGTGTATAACTGCAACTCAGTTTAGGTGGGTGTGCCATAAAATAACAATTATCATGCTCAAACAGGATATCAAAGCCTATATATGGTCTCTAACACGATTCAAGGAGCGCAAGTAGCCACACGATGATCAACACAGGAATCATGGAGAGTACACAATCCAAACAAGGCATACTAAAATCCTAAAGTCCAATCTGGTCAAAATCATACATATCACTCGTATATACACTCGTCAACTCAGTTATACTTGCTTTTCACACATTCCAGTTAGTCAAAGAAGGTCATATCCTAAGGGGTGGTTCACCCTATTTTACACGAGTTAAAACAAAATAAAACATATAGAACTCTACAAGGTTAATTAGATGCTACACCCCAACCTCGAGAGGTGCAACCGACACACAACGTCTGAAGGACCGTTTGAACCCACGTCCATACTTAGACCCGTCAACATGAAATTTGTGCAACAAGGTCTCCAAGTATAATACCGAAATTAAAAAATACTCACAATTGACTATGAAAGAATACTTTAACATCTGATATATATACATATCCATTGTCAACAGAATCACAACCATATTTACATACACACCACTAGTATGAAAGACTCTAAGAGTACAATAATATATAACTTGGTCGGGACAGGGCCCCACCATACCTAAAACACAGAAATATATGCGTCGACGCATATCGATTTCTGTACAACTACTCTAGAGAAGTGGAGTGCGACAACCAACCGCTAAAACGTGCACCCTACTGGGGAGGGACGTCACCCGTCTATCTTTACCCATGAGCATGGACACAGTTCCCAAAATAAAGGGGAACGAGTTCAAAAGATGTACTGAGTATATAAAGTTGATAATGTATGTAAAACAAAAGCATAAAATAAGAGGTATAAATATACAATTTCTACCTAAACACCGAAGACAAGCCATCAGGGTGAGCACTACAATAACTATGATTTATAAATGTATGGAAGTTTTGGAAAAATCAAGCCACTCATTGGAGCCATGCATTAAATATTTAATGCAATACAATATCATTCAGCCACTCTTTGGGGCATATAATCTCGTATCATGTGCATCCACTCTTTGGGGCATATCTGTCACGCCCCAAACCTAGAGAGGCGTGGCTGGCACTTGGTGCCGTATTGGACCGAGCAAACCCTTATGTAACTCATTCTTTTTGTGACTATTGTAGGCCAACAAGGCAACACCGTGTAGTGCATAACTATAAGTGAGTGAACATCGTATCAATAAACTATCGTTCTTAAAATATGAATACGTATGGGTCGTCAAGGCCTCTGATATACTGTACAAAATGAACCTCTGTCTACAAAGCCTCTAAGATTATTCGACATTGTTTACCTCGAAATCACGAGTAACAATTAAATTAGATTTGTGGTTTTAAAGATATGTGATCTAGTTCAATACCAATTAATAATCAAGGAGTATGAAGTATAAATGAAAGGAATAAGTAAATAAAACCAATGTTACTTAAGCAGTATTGACCTCGACCTTAGTGACCTCGAGATGAACCAAGAATAATAAAGTAAGAGCAATAAAGATAAAAGGACAATTTTGATGAACAATGAGCAAGAAAAGTAGGATAGTATATTCTTTGCCAATGATTAGATGATCTTTACAAATGACTGGGGTCCCCTTTATATAATAGGGGAGCCCTAAATAAGGTACATTTCCATTTATAATAAAGAATCTTATTAGGATAGGTGTATAACCGCCTGGTACGGATTTGTACAAATTCATACAAATCTATTCTGGAATTTATACCATGATCTTGGGGACGTGGTGAGAATCTTGTCCTTCTGTAACAAACTCATAACGGCACTATCTCGTAGTTGGTCATACTTGGCTCCGATATTCCTTGAACACTTAGGTCTTCGAGCCTCTTATTCTGCCTTCGAGCCCGGGCTTGGTCTTTATCGAACTTCTACCCTCGGTGCGACTTCTCAAGCCTACTAAATCGGGGGCTCCTGATTTCACAGTATACAGATAGTCCCCGCGTTTCTTAGAGTAAAATGAAAAGAAACAATTTGTACCTCGATTTTTTAGAGCCATTGATGATGATGTCATCCTCGTTATGTAAGCGCTCGAAGTGACCGAAACGTCCCGTTGGTTCACTTCCCCAAAACATTAAATGCACGCCAGTAATGGTCGGCCACTAGCACCGCCAAACTGTAGCCTCTCATATATAAATATAGGGTTCCTCTCTTAAACTAAAAACTTTACCTCTTAATTGTATTTACTATGCTTACTTTTCCCCTTCATCTCTTTCTCTTCTCACTACTTCTTACTCTGATCAGTGGAAAACACCAAGCTCCCGTAAAACATCACGCTCTGCTACCGCATGTATTCCTTAGTTTAAATCTATGACTAAAACTTCCAAAATAGTCCCCCCAAAAGAGAAAGCATCGTCCTCTTCTACTTCCCAGCCGACCAAACTGGTGGCACCACCGACTCTTCACGAAATCACCCCCGACCCTTGCGTAATAAAGAAGGACTTCAATGTTGAAAATCCCCTCGATATCCCAGGCCGATGTGAACATGTATCTCGATACATTAGTTCAATATCAAAGAATTACCTCAAAACCATGAAGAAGGATTGCGGCTGGGGAGACAAGGTCGTGGTACAGATCCCGAGCCTCGAGGAGAGAATCACTACCCACGTGGAAGGGTTCTTGAATGTTTACACTTACCCTTTCATGCTGGGTTAACTCGATCCAATAGTGATCAATTTTTGCAAAAGATACGAGGTTACCCTCGGCCAGATCCATCCTTCCTTTTGGCGTATCGTGGTCATGTTGCGCTATTTCTCCAGCTAAGCCGAGGGACTGAAATTCACCCTCGACCATCTCATCCGGTTGTATCGGCCCCAGCTATTTTGAGGGCTCATCAAGCTGGAACATCGATAAAAAAAGGCCTTCTTTTCCAAAAACCATGAAGATAAAGATCGAGGCTGGATGAGCCGTTTTATTGGAGTGAGGACCTCAGATGTCATCCTTAGGGAAAAAATACCATTCCCAAAGAGATGGAACTTTAACTGTAAGTGAAGTTCTTTTCCAAATACCTATTCATATCCGGTTTTCTTGTTTCGTAATGCCATTACCTTTTCTGCAGCCATTGCTTGGATGCCCTACGCTATCCCTAACCTGAGGGCTGGGTCCGAAAGTTAACTATGACCTCCTCATATGATGAGCACAAATGGCTTAATTTATCGAGGGGCAAATGGGAGGCCAAACATCATGGTAAGTTCTCTTCCTAGGTTTTGATACTTTTCTTTTACTGGTGATGTCATCTTATTCATGCTTATCTGTGCAAGCATCGAAGATGTCTCCAAAATAAGGCCAGCCCCATCCAGGGAAGAGAGCAAGTCCCCGATTTAGAAACTGGGGAAAGACAACAAATGAAAAAAGGCTTCAAAGCCCGAAGATCCCCAGGGTGAGCGGGCCCCTACTCGAATGCCAAGGAGGAAGCTTATCCATGTGGAGTTGGATTCATCCATACAACATTTGGAAGACAAAGAGAGCGAAGGTGAAGAGTCGGTGCACTAGGAAACCAGTCGAGGCCGTCAAGTCTTCCAAAACCGAGACCTTGCCTCTCGGTGAAGAAACTTCAAAGAAAGACTCGGGCAAAACCCTCGATTCCCCTGAGATCGAGATCATTCCCCCTCCTTTAACAAATACGCCGGAAGGGACAAGTGCTGAGAGGGCTGAAGCTAATCAGAGCGCCCCGAGTGAGGAGCACAGGGCCGTTACAATGGGTCACTCACCTTCTCTACCATGTTACTCCGAGGAGGCAATAGAGGATGCTGGGGCTCTACCAACTCCCGTCCCGAGTAAGGTTCTCAAAGAAGACCCTTTTTGGGATTATTTCACTAGGGTTGACTATGTCGTTAACCTTAACGATGCATCCACCCTCTTTGAAGAGGCTCATCATCTCTTCTCCCGGGTAAGAATTAATTTTTGTTGTTGCGAAAAATTCTTTGTTTTTTTCTCCTTCTATGTTAGATGACATCTCTTTGTCTTTTGTGTAGGCCGTTACCAAGTTTAGGGTCGAGCTGGGCCAATGTGATTCTGAGCTCAAGAAAGTTTCGGGTGAAGAGAAGGCCTTGAGGCTCCTCTATAGCCAAAAAGAGGAGGAGCTCAAGGATTTTCGGGCTGACTTGGCCAAAGCTCGAAGAACTAAGGCCGAGCTAGACGAGCATGTAACTATGATTTTAATAGAGTATGGTCTTCTTGGCCTTACTTAGGAGGATAACACTTTGATATCTCAGCTGCAGCAAAAGTTGGCGATGATTGGGCAGCTCCGGGCGAGGTTGATCAAGTTAAGACTGACTGCCACCAATCGAAAGAGAATATGGATCAGCTCGTTGCCGATAAGGAAACTATTATAGCCCAACTGGCCTCAGCTGAAACTCAACTCCGAGGCATTAAAGTAAAGAATCTGGCCTAGGCCAGGAAAATGGAGGAGTTAGAGGCAGAGCTTGCCAAAGCCGGGGCCGAAGCTGCACAAGCCAAGGCTGAAATTGAGAAGACGAAGGCTATGGCTGATAAGACCATCGTTGTATACTTAAGGGATGTCGAGGCTGTTCAATCTTAGTTGAGTGAGGCCTCCGACAAGGAAAAACGATGTAATGATTTGGCCAAGTGCCAAGCCCGGAGGGAGACTCTCGAAGAGATCCACGTCCGAGGATTTGACCTTACTGAAGAAATAGCCCAAGCAAAGGCGCGGGAAACCGATGCCAGGTTTCTTGTTTCTTCTGATGAAGAAGAAACTGTGAGTGGTTCCGAGGGCGGGGAAGGTGAAGATGGAGTCCCCAAGGAAGAGGAGGTTCCCGAAGATAGAGCTCCCGAGGATGCAATTCTTGAGGATGTTGCTTCCGGGGATGTAGCCCCGAAATAGATTAGGTTATTTTTTGTTTCTTTATTTTTGTGTAAGTGCCCCTTGTGGGCATTGTAATATATTTTGTAAACATCTCTTATAAATATAAAGAACCTCTTTGCTTCATCTTCGATTTGTGTTGAATTCCGTCTCGTCTTCATTTGTGAAAAAATTTATTGTATAATTCTAATGATCAGTCCGAATATTGGCTTGGACTCAGAACATAATAAACCCTTAGGTTTTTTATTGATCAATATAATACCTCTTAAGGTTTTTGTTAATCCTCGAGCTAAGCTTATAGCCTGTTTGGCCAAAAATTGAGGTATTTGGCCAAGATTTTGGAAGGAAAAAAGTTCTTTTGAGGAGAAGCAGAAGCAGTTTTGGAGAAGCAGAAAAAAGTAGTTTCTCTCCAAAAGCACTTTTTTTGAGAAGCACTTTTGAGAAAAATATACTTAGAAGCAGTTTTTTAAAGCTTGGTGAAACACTAATTGCCACTCAGAAGTGCTTTTCAAACTACTTAGCCAAACACAAACTGCTTCTCACCAAAAGTACTTTTGAGAAAAGCACCTTTGAAAAAAAGCACTTCTCAAAATAAGCTGATTTTTGCAGCTTGTCCAAATGGGCTATTAAATTGATTTGATGCGAGCTCGGGATGTTGAGACTATTAAGTCCGAGTTGAGTAAGAGCAAGGTCTCGAAACCTATATATCTTGGCCCTTAGGCTCTTTTATATCGGCCCTTAGGCTCTTTTAGGTTGGCCCTTAGGCTCTTTTAGGTCAGCCCTTAGGCTCTTTAAGTTGGGTCAATTCAGCCTCTAAAGCGGCTATAATTGTCATGCCCCAACCTCGGGAGGCATGACCGACGCTCAATCGAGTGAACCCAACTGATCAAGCCTTATCAAACACTTTCTACCCAACCCCATATGATTAAGAAAACCATACTTTCGTTTATTTAGACAATAGGAAAGATAGTACATTCAACATTGTTAGTTCATTTTATATCACAACCTTCAACCGTAGTAAGTTTCCAAGATTCCATAAAATCACACTTTAGGGAAGCAAGAGTTAGAATTACAACATAGTTCATAGACCCATCGAACACCCGTACATAACCCACACAAACGTCTACGGAGCCTCTAAGGATACAAAAGACAAGTATGACAATACCGGAAACAAGGCCCCGACTATACCTCAAAAGTGGATATCTATAACAAAAGATGTACAACATAACCCCTTGAAGGAGAAAGGGGATCACCAAGACTTTGAGAAGAGGATACCCCGCTACGCGCGATCGGCACTATCCGCTATGGAGCCACCTACATTCATTTAAAAATATAGCGCCCTCGGTAAAAGAGACGTTAGTACCATGGAATAGTACTAGTATTTATAACTAAACATCATTCTATTAGAAAGAACTATCATGAAAGAACAAGGAAATCACAAGAAACAATCAAAGGTTTTAACCGGACACCACATCATCAATAACAGAATCATATAATCTTTCATATAATTTCCATAACTTTAGTCTGGGGCATTTCTTTCATATGTTCCTCATTGTTCTCAATACCACCTCTACCTTGAGCGGAGTCCGATCACGACCCGATCGGCTAGGTTGCCTCATTTGAGACATATACCTCAATCACCATTTCATTTCCCTTTTCTGGAATTCATTATCAGCACATTGCCACCATGTGTGTGTCATGGTGTCCAATCAAGACCCGATCGGCTAGGCCACCTTACCTAGGCATTCTTCGTTTCTCATCAATCATCTCATTTGAATCTTTATTTCACATATATCATATCAATTCATTGGCACTTAGGGCCACAATTATCACATCATTTCCACTTTCGATGTCAACCTTGCAATTTATGATTATAGGCACATAAAAAAGCAATTCAAGTTGCAAGCATAGGTAGGTTTTCACATAATAAGCATGACAATCTCAGTTTTAATCTTGGCTTATAGCCTAGGCATTTCAACACATGATTCGTATTCTTCGCACATCTCTAAGTATCAAGAATAGTACATTACACACATTGAGGCACACCCTTCATGTATATATATATATATATATATATATATATATATATAATTGCAAACCAATTCATGTGAAATGACCATCAATACATCAACCAATTCTAGTCTTACCACATTTGCGTAAATGCCAACGAAGCTCAATTTCTAATAAAAGGGGGTTTTAGCCATACATACCTCAATAAAGCTTTCCTTAATCCTAGAATGTTCCAGAATATTCGCACTTCAATCTATTTAAGCAATGTAGCACAATTGAACCCATAATTAGGAAAAGATCATAATCTAAGCTCACTTGAGCATTTTATCAGGCATTGAGTGTTCATTAAGGCCTTATGGTCCTTTTATGCAAGATTACACTAGCCCATTCCCTATGCCTCTCTATTTATAATTTCCCCAAATCTTCTAAGAACACATGCATGCAATGTAATCGCCCTTATCCCCATGAAGGCAAAATACATAAGTTGGCACCCGAACAATGGACCAAATCCCTGTTACACACTTTCTTTGGACACAAATAATATTATACACTCAACCTTTAAAAAGTATGTCTGATACACCCCACTTTTTTCTTAACCACTTTACCTAAATATGGGCAATGTCACGCACCAATAAGGTCGTGACACGTGTCATTAACATAAATAAATAAAACGAAAAAATATAATTTACGCATATACCCTCATTTTCTCCAACCCCATCTCTTCCACCTCCATGGACTACCCGAAAAACTAGAACACACAATTCAACCCAAAAATTAGGAGCCCAAGTGATTTAATCCCAAAAAGAAATAAAAACACCAAAAGCCAATAAGCCATGGCTCACACCACCGTATCATCACCACAACAATGCCATTGTTCAAACAAAATGCAACAATGGCAAAGGTAGATTGAAAATTACAACTGCTTGGGTACCATATCTATTGAAGCTTATGTACATCAACAAAGACATAAACGGACTATTTTCATTTATAGCTCTCTTCCAAAATTTTGTTTGTCATTTCCATGGCTGGCATCGCCACCACCAACTTTCAGAATAAAAAATTCAGCCTCCTCTTCAACGTGAGAAGCAAAGAATCTTAAATCTAAGATAGATAACCGAAAAATTTAAGGAAAAGGCAGATGCACGCGATAGATCTAGCCGAAATTACTCACAAGGAAAAAAATGCTATATAAATTGAAAAATTGGCGATGATGACAAAATTTTATTAAATGTGAATGAAATCAAACATATAAAAAAATAGGCAGGAGACGGAAATAGATTGGAAGCTTGAGATTAATGCAAAATATGTATATTTAAGAGGAAATCAGAAAGAAAAAGAAAAGGAAGGGATTTGGTGGGGGGAGGTGTTGGCTGGCGGAAGAGAGAGATAGAGAAAGGGTGGGGAAGATGAGGAAATTGCAGACACATGGCATTAAATAAATAATTAGACAGTATTTTTATTAGTAGACGCGCTTCTATCGTGGTGTTTTACACATGCTGAGTCCTGGTCAAAAGCGGTGTGTATTAGATACACTTTTAAAAGGTTGAGTGTGTAATATTATTTGTGTCCACAGAAAGTGTGTAACGGGGATTTGGTCCATTGTTCGGGTGCCAACTTATGTATTTTTCCCCCCATGAATTACTTCACTAATGACCCCTTATATCTATGTATAAAATTAAGAGCTGAGGTGATGAAGTCTTACCTTCTGGGATGAAGGTTTAGGTGCCCCACTTGATTATCTTCAATATTTTAACAAGGATTTGTGGAGCAATTTTGATTAAAGGCACTTCCCCTCTCTTATACCCTCCCTCTCACTCTAAAAGCACCACGAAATAGGCTCAAAATGAGCTATTGCACAGGATATAACGACAGGGGGTTGGGTTTAAAATTTAGAAATCTGGAGCCCCGACATAGATCTGTGGTCGCATATGCAATCGCAAAGTTGACATGCAACCCGCAGAATGGACCGCAAAAATGCTCCCACAAACCTGAACAAACTGCCTAGGCATACGACAAGAATGCGGTTCGCATACCTGTTCTACGGTCGCGCAATGCACCGTAGAGCTACCCCTCGCAAAATTCCAAGGGGATTATGTGATGACTGTGCGGCCCGCATATCGACTATGTGATCGCATAATTGGCCGCATAGTTGACCTCAAAGTTAACCATCACATTGCCTAGCTCTACGGTGACTATGCGGTCCGCATAGCTATTATGCGACCGCATAGTTGACTGCAGAAACGCACTTTTCTGGAAAACACTATTCTTTAACTTTTTATGAATTTCTAACACATGATCCTAACTTGGAACCACGAGATTTGGATATTTGAGTAGAAATTTCACGGGGCCTTACAATAATTTGTCCCTCCTTTTGGCCAAAAGACTTAGTGAAAATCTATTTATGCCTTAGCATGTGTTTTTTTGTACCCGTTGGGTTTTTCGAAGGTTCAATGGATCGGAACCTTATTTGTAATTTGTTTGTGTTAACATAATCGAATACCTCTTGAGGTTTTTTCAAAGGCTGATATTGTCGAATCCTTTAAATTATTCGAGAGCTGATTTTATCGAAGCCCTTTATCATTTGCTTTTGCTAAGGGTAGCCTGATTTAACCGATTTTTTCAAAGTGTTTGAAGGGATTTAATTTATGGTTGAAGTCGGACGACTCTGAGCCGTATTATTTTTGGCTGTAGCATTTTTATATGATCGTAGCCTTTAATATGGCAGTAGCCTTCGGGTATGTCTCTTGGACTTGTTTCCCGATAATCTTTCGGACTTGTTAGAAAGGTTAGTCCACAAGTATGATGGCCTTAGCCTTTATATTGAGGGGATGCCTCTTTGAGGTTTTATGAGTTCGATTTTTTGATAACTCGGATGTGTTGGTTGTCGATGATAGTCCCTGAATATTCAGGGTGCATTTGCGTTCTGGCCCTTGGGCCGTTTCTCGTAGAATTATAAGTGTAAAGCTCGCAAAATAGTAGGCTTCTTTGAGGCACAAAGTGTGAATAATTGATACATGCGTACAGGTTTTGCCGTCGGGGCTCGACTATTATATATGGACACGGTTCATCTGACAGTTTGGCCCATTACAAAGTTCTCTTATCGAGGCCCTTCTTGGCATGAAGTATTTTCCTCGAAAATATATTCTCCGAGTGTGATGCCCCCAGTATTCGAGGTTGATTGAAAAGAAGCCTTGGACACTATTGAGTTCTCCTTAGGTAGCACATAGTTGTTGCCTCGTTAAAAACCTCGTCGGTAAAACCTATTTGGGACAAAATCCGATCTAATGAAAAAAGAGTGCAACGCATGCTTTAAAACCTAAGGCCTTCGTATAAAAAGGTGCATTCGATAGCTTCAATCGAACACCTGCAATGAGTTAGTTTCAAATTCAAATGGACAAAAAGAGAAAGTCATACCTTAGCAATAGTATCGTTTGAGTAGTGATACGTACCAATTGTTTGGCAGTTGTTCACCTTCCATTGTGCTAAGTTTGTAAGATCCTTTTCTGAAAACTCCGAGGACTCAATACGGTCCTTCCCAATTTGGACCCAGTTTGCCTTCATTCAGGTCTCGAGTGTTGAGGGTGACTTTCCGTAGAACTAAGTCCCTAATTCCAAAGTGTCGAAGGTTGGTCCTTCTATTGTAGTATCTCTCGATTCTTTGCTTCTGCGCGGCGATCCGAATAAGCGATGACTCTCATTTTTCATCTAACAGCTCAATGTTAGTATTCATAGACTCGTGGTTTGACTCCTCCGATACATGTCAAAACCTGGCGCTGGGTTCTTCGACCTCGATAGGGATAAGGGCCTCAGAGCCATACACTAAAGAGAACGGAGTAGCCCCTATTCTAGACTTCAATGTTGTTCTATATGCCTAGAGGATTTCGGGTAGAACTTCTATCCATTTTCCCTTCGCATCTCCCAGCCTTTTCTTGAGGTTTAAATGATGGTTTTGTTTGTTGACTCGGCCTGTCCATTTTTAGTTGGGCTTTATTTTGTGTGCTTCGAGGAACTCCGTTACCTTGCTGCCGATGAATTGCTTGCTGTTGTCACATATGATTTCGGCAGGTATCCCGAATCGACACACGATATGGTCCCAAATTAAGTCAATAACTTCTTTTTCTCTGACCTTCTAGAAGGCCTGTGCTTCCACCCATTTAGAAAAATAATCAGTCATAAACAAAATGAATTTGGCTTTACCTGGGTCGTTAGTAGAGGGCCAACTATGTCCATTCCCTATTTCATGAAAGGCCATGAGGATAAGACCGAGGGGTGTTGTTCTCCGAGCTGATGGATCATCGGTGCAAACCATTGGCACTTATCACACTTTCTGACAAATTCCTTAGTATCTTTTTCCATGTTGTCCTAGTAATACCCTGCTTTAATAATTTTGCGAATCAAATCTCGGTGCTGGAGTGATTTCCACAAGTACCTTCGTGGATCTCTCGAAGAACATAATCGGTGTCCCCCGGCCCTAAACATACCGCCAATGGCCCATCAAACATTCTCCTGTACAATGTTCCATCTTTATCTAATGCAAACCTATCAGCCTTGGTTTGTAAGGCCCTCGAATATTTATGGTCCAAAAGGAGTTTTCCATTTTTCAAATAATTGATATACTTATTCTTCCAGTCCCAAGTCAAGCTTGTTGAATTTATCTCGGCATGACCCTCTTCAACCATAGACCTCGATAACTGGATGACAGTCCCCGAGACGATATCATCTTCTTTAACCGAGGATCCCAAATTAGCAAGTGCATCGGCCTCACTATTTTGCTCTCGAGGCACATGATCTAGAGTCCACTCCTTAAAGCGATGCCATGTTACTTATAGTTTATTCAAGTATCGTTGCATCCTATCCTCTAGAACTTCAAAACTTTTGTTTACTTGATTTACTTCCAATAGTGAATCACACTTGGCTTCAATGACTTCTGCTCCCAAGCTCTTAGCTAGCTCGAGACCTGCAATCATGGCATCATACTCTGCCTCATTGTTAGTCAACCTAGAAGGTTTGATAGATTGTCTAATGGTACTACCCGTAGGTGGCTTTAAGACAATGCCAAGCCCGGACCCTGTCACATTCGAGGCACCATCCGTGAAAATGGTCCACACCCCCGATGATTTACCCGAACTTAGCCAGAGTTCTTTCTCCACTTCGGGTATGAGGGTTGGTATAAAATCAGCCACAAAGTCAGCTAGGATTTGAGACTTGATGGTCGTTCGGGGTTGATATTCGATATCGTACCCGCTAAGTTCGATGGCCCATTTGGCCAACCGGCCTGATTGTTCGGGCTTATGCAAGACATTTTGAAGGGGGTAAGTGGTTAATACACATATGGGATGACATTGAAAATATGGATTTAGCTTCCTAGTGCGCTTATCAATGCAAGTGCTAATTTTTCTATGTGAGGGTATCTAGTTTCAGCATCTTCTAGAGTTCGGCTTACATAATAAATTGGGAATTGCCTACCTTGCTCTTCTCGAACTAGTATGCCAGTTACCGCTATCTCAGACACTGCCAAATATAAGTAAAGCTTTTCATCTACCTTTGGGGTGTGAAGAAAAGGTGGGCTCGATAAGTATCGTTTCAATTCTTCTAAGGCTTGCTGGCATTCCGAGGTCCATGCGAAATCCTTTTTCTTTTTGAGAAAGGAAAAGAACCTATGACTTCGATCTAATGACCTTGAAATCAACCGAACCAAGGCAGCTATTCGACCTGTTAGCCTTTGCACGACCTTCACACTATCCAAAACTATGATGTCCTCAATGACCTTGATTTTGTCGAGGTTAATTTCGATGCCTCGATTCAACATCATGAAGCCAAAGAACTTACCCGAGCCGACTCCGAAGGCACATTTTTCCGGGTTAAGCTTCATGTTGTACTTCTTCAAGATTTTGAATGTTTCCTGCAAATGAGTTAAATGGTCCTCTGCGCGCAAGGACTTAACTAACATATCGTCAATGTAAACTTCCATCGTTTTACCTATCTGTTCCTCGAACATTTTGTTAACTAGGAGTTGGTATGTAGCTCCTGCATTTTTTAACCCAAAGTGCATTATGGTGTAACAATAAGTTCCAATTTTAGTTATAAACGAGGTCTTTTCCTAATCCTCCGGGTTCATCTGAATTTGATTGTACCCGGAGTAGACATCAAGAAAAGTTAGAATCTCGTGGATAGCCGTGGCATCGATTATAAGATCGATGTTAGGCAGTGGAAAAGAGTTTTTTCGGGCATGCTTTGTTCAAATCCTTGTAATCTACGCACATTTTAAGCTTGTTTCCTTTTTGAGGAACTACAGCTACATTGGCTAACCATTCGGGTATTTTACATCCTGAATAGACCCTATTTTAAGAATTTTGGTTACCTTGTCCTTTATGAA
Source organism: Nicotiana sylvestris (assembly GCF_000393655.2). Lineage (NCBI taxonomy): Eukaryota > Viridiplantae > Streptophyta > Magnoliopsida > Solanales > Solanaceae > Nicotiana > Nicotiana sylvestris. The sequence goes on from NC_091065.1 coordinate 124,040,992, forward strand.
CGTGTGCTTTACCTCGGACTGGGGCATCTTTTTTTGTTTGACCAATTTGAACCTTGGATCGAGGCTTAGCTGATGTGTTATTATTTCCAGTGGAATTCCTGTCATATCTAAATGGGACCAAACGAAGCAATCCGTATTATCAATAAGAAATTGAATGAGTTTTTTCCTGAGTTCGGGGGTTAATCCCGTTCCCAGGTATACCTTTCTTTCGAGCATGTATTCGATCAATATGACCTGCTCCAGTTCCTCGACCATTGAATTGGTTGCGCACGACTCTTCGAGAATAACAAAGGTTCGAGGAGTAAGGAAATCCTCTTCTTCTTCCTCAATTACCTGTTCCTCTAGCTCGATCGGGACTGGGATCGGTGATTGTTATTTGGCCGCTAGCTTATCTTTGGTCCCTGATTTTTTTGAGGTTGAAAAAATTGGTGTCGGAGTCACTTCCTCGACTGCAAACATCTCCTTTGCAGCTTGTTGTTCTCCGTAGACCCTTTTTACACCATCTTATGTTGGGCATTTCATCATCTGGTGAAAGGTCGAAGGTATTGCCCTCATGTTATGGATCCATGGCCTCCCGAGAAGTGCATTATACCTCATATCGCATTCGATGACATAGAATTTTGTATCTTGAATGGTTACGACCACATTTACTAGTAGGACGATCTCCCCCTTCGCTATTTCGCTTGCCATGTTGAAACCATTTAGGACTCAGGATGCTGGTACAATTTGATCTTGCAGGCCGAGCTGCTCTACGACCCTCGATATGATTATGTTTACTGAGCTACCTGGATCCACTAGAACATGTTTAACTTGAATATTATTTAAAATAATAAAGATTACCAAGGCATCATTGTGCATATGAGATATTCCTTCTACTTCCTCATAATGGAATGATGGGGCATCTTGGGCACATAGATCCGAGTCCATTTTTCTCTGGCGATCGACACCTTGGTGCGTTTGAATACAGGTCTTTGTGGGACATGGACACCGCCTACAATCATGTGGATTACATGTTGTGGTTCTTCCTGCTCATTTTTTCTGCTTGCATCTCTCTTCTTGAAGTGATTCTTAGCTCGATCACTGTGAAATTCTCGAAGGTGACACTCGCTGAACAACCGAGCTACCTCCTCCCTTAGCTGCATGCAGTCTTCGGTTCTATGGCCATGTGTGCCATGATACTTACACATTAATTTGGGATTCCTTTGAGAAGGGGTCGGTTTGTATAGGCCTGGGCTACCTGGCATCTTTGATCCTTCCAATAGTTGACACAATCCCTGATGCATCTATGCTGAAATCATACTTTGATAATCGAGGTGCCTCCGTGGGGGTCGGTATGCTTATCAAACCCATTTTTACTCATGAGTCCCCGAGAGCTTTGACCTCGATCATTTCTCCGATCATTTCGAGGAGCTTTATGACCGGAGCCGTTGTTTCTCCGATTGATATATGGCTGATACCTCTCCTTCTTGGATCTTGATTCCCTGTCTGTATCCCATGGGGGCTTAGCTGCCAACCTGTTAGGATGAACTGAACCCGAGGGGGCTCCCAACTGGTCGTCCTCGACCCTAATCTTCGATTAGTAACTGTTATATACGTCTGGCCACATCATAGTTGGGTACTTGATCAGATTCTGCTTTAATTGTCGAGACGCGATCGAACTCCTTTCATTCAAACCCTGCATAAAAGCTTGTACTGCTCAATCATCCGAGACCGGTGGTAGTTCCATTCGCTCCATCTGAAACGTAGACACGAACTCCCTTAGCATCTCGTCTTTCCTCTGTTTTATCTTAAAGACGTCTGATTTCCTCGTTGCTACCTTTATGCCCCCCCTCCTCCGCCGTGTTCTTTCACGAAGGCGTCTGATAACATAGCAAACGAATCTATAGAGTTCGGAGGCATGTTTTGATACCAAATCATGGATCCTTTCGATAATGTTTCCCCAAAAATTTTCAACAATACTGATTCGATCTCGTCGTCATTCAAGTCATCTCCTTTGATCCTACAAGTGTATGAAGTAATATGCTCGTTAGGGTTGGTTGTCCCATTATATTTTGGTATATTAGGCATACAGAACTTCTTGGGGATGGGCATCGAAGCGACACTTGGAGGGAACGACTTTTGTATGAACTTTTTGGCATCCAAACCTTTCAAGACCGGGGTGCCCCGATATTTAATCAATACGGGAGTTATAAGTCTCCATCTTTTTTCATTATCCTCAATCTTCTTTTCCCTGTACTCGATCCTCTTGGTGAGTTCCTCGAGCATCCTCATAATGGTTGGGTAAGACCCCAAGCCATTTCCATTTGATCTTTTCGGCACAAGTTCAGTACATCGAGTATTCTCTGGTTCGGCTACACTTGGAATTTTATTTTGACTTTGAAGTTGAGAAATGGCAATCTGTTGAACTTGTAGCATCTCGAATATCACTTGGAGGCTGATTCCTCCATCTCCTACACCTTGTGTTCTCTGGCCACCAGATCTGACTTCCCTACGTACACTTGCTTGGGGGTCTGTACCTAGATCTGCATTCAAATCAATGTATGAACTAACATCCACTAGTTCCAGATTTGGCACTTCCCCAGGGTTTATTGGTGGTACATCGACCCATGGAGCAACTATGTTGTCATTTTCTCCGTGGAACCCAAGACCTTCGTTGTCATGAATAGGTGTGTTTTGTGAGCTAGACATGTTTCAGCCTGAGAATCAAAAGTTCTTGACAAGAAAAAGTGTAACAATAGTGTGTGTTATGAGGATCAGTAATATAATATTTACTATTATCTTTAGCCCCACGGTAGGTGCCAAACTGTTTACCTTGAAATTACGAGTAACAATTAAATTTGATTTGTGGTTTTGAAGATATGTGATCTAGTTCAATACTAATTAATAATCAAGAAATATGAAGTATAAATGAAAGGAATAAGTTAATCAAACCAATGTTACTTTAGCAGTATCGACCTCGAGATGAACCAAGAATAATAAAGTAAGAGCAACAAAAATAAAAGGACAATTCTGATTGAGGTCTCATTTATATATGAGGGGAGCCTAAATAAGGTACATTTCCATTTACAGTAAAGAATCTTATTAGGACAACTGTATAACCGCCTGGTACAGATTTGTACTAATTCATACAAATCTATTCCAGAATTTACGCCATGATCTTGGGGACGTGGCGAGAATCTTGTCCTTCTGTAACAAACTCATAACGGCACTATCTCAGAGTTGGTCATACTTGGATCCGATATTCCTTGAATACTTAGGTCTTCGAGCCTCTTATACTGCCTTCGAGCTTGGTCTTGGTCTTTATCGAACTTCTACCCTCGGTGCAATGTCTCGAGCCTACTAAATCAGGGGCACCTGATTTCACATTATACAGACATTAAATGGAAAAGGGTACCAGCCTACCCATAAGTCTGTAGCAAAACTCTGATACGATGACTCATAGACTCTGCTGCACTCCAAATGAGGTGGAGTCTTACCGATCCTTTGCTGAATGCTAACATCGTCTACTATAAGGGATCATCATACTAATTGTCTATACCTGCAGGAATGAATGTAGCGTCCCCAACAAAAGGACGTCAGTACAAATAATGTACTGAGAATGTAAGGCAGAACTGAAACATAATCATATTTCAACATTAATTAAAGACATATAAGAATCAACCTGAATCTCTGAAGTGCCACCTTATCTACATACTTATCATACTTACATATATAATGCTTATTTTTAAAACTATTATCCATATCGTATAATGCATGACTGCCCAACTGATCAATGGTAACTGCCCGTCCGACCGTCGCACGGTGGTAAATGTATGACTGCCCAACAGGTGAAAAATACTGAAACATAACTGCCCAACCGGCCATAGCTCGATGGTAAATGCATGTCTGCCCAATCGGCCGTAGCACGATGGTAAATATGTAAATGCCCGACCGACCGTAGCTAGTTGGTAAATTATCACTATATTATAAACATTAACATCTTTATCATACGCCTCAATAGGAAACTAGATACATACTTAGACATGCTTGAATATCACTTTATGGGAATAAATAACATAGACATCCTTAACTGCTAAGAGTAGAACCACTTATGGAATATCATTACGTTTACGTATCGTTACTTGGATCATGCTAAAAGAAAGAAGGATCAACTTTAACATACCTGAGCCGATTCTTTATCCTTTCTTATAAAATCCGAGCTCTATCCCTTCACCAAAATTCCCTCATAGAAATCCTCATTGCGTTGTTGCACCAGATTTCAAGTCGCAATTTTGCTTCATAATAAGTCTAGAGATGAATCTGGATGGTTTCGTAACAATAGGGAGGAAAGGGGAAAGACAAATGAGAATGGATATGATTCTTATGTCTTTAAGACATTTAAAGATTCCCCTTTTTCTAAAATGGCAATGACTCACGTTAAAAGACTTGTTCAATTCTCTAATCTTGCCACATATTTTTAATGACTTAAGAGTCATTCATGAAAATGGGGGGGGGGTGCCAAGTGGGGAAGGTTAGTCTTATCCAAACATTTCTTAATTAAATAGTTAATCTCCCATTAACCAATAATTAATCAATTATCCTCATAATTAAGAATTATCTCAAATTACTTAAAATATTACTCACTTTTAATACACTTTACGTACCCTACTATCGTGGTCATGTGGTATGATATAAAATAAATACATATACTATTGTTTCATTAAAATATCCATGTAAAACTATACATGTTTCTCAACTTTCAATTTTCCTACTCTCATATAAAGAGTACAAATTTTTGTATGCTTAATTGTTAAAAGAGTAAAAATATAACCTTTTTTTCTTGTGCGAAAAGAATTTCTATCTTTACAATAAAGAAAATCTCATAACTTTCTTATATTATGAGTATAATTTAAAGAATATTCCAAAGTAGTAATATTAGTAACTATATAAAATTATATTTTTGTTCAAATTATTTTACAAAAATATCGCACTCAAAACACCATACACTGGCTGAATTCGTTATGTACATATCACACTCCCAAACAAGTGAGTGTCACGACCCAAAATCCACCAGTCGTGATTGTACCTAACCCAACCCTCTAGGTAAGCCAATTAACAATTATCCAATTCTATATAACTTAATAAAACATTTAAACAATTTAAACATTTAAACAATTGGGAGAGTGCCGCAATACCAATGAAGTATCCATAAATCAAAACACATCCCCCCTTCTGAAATGTATGCTCTCATCAAGCCATACCAAATAGTAATACCTAGTCATCTGAAACTATCCATGTTGCCTAAAGACTCATGACCTGTCCTTCAAAACTGAACTGTGATCTTACACATGCAAATCTCAATCCTACACAACATACCGCACATACTATTCCATCATACGAAAAATATGAGAACTTCGTAATCCACTCCGAGTCACAAGCAACTACTCACTCAACTAGCCAAGACCTTTCCATTTGATTTTATCCAGATAAAATCACTATAAATCATATGCTCCTCACGCCAGTAGAAAATATACTCCTCGAACTGTGGTAGAAACTATTGAGATCTCTTCGAAACCCATTTGCACATAATTAAGCCATCAGAACTAAATATCTCTAACTCAACCAAGCCACGCAAGTCACCAAAAATCCAAGAGCATTGCCATGAAATACCTGTAGAAACCCACTACATCATAAGCACCAAAAGAACCGATCATATCCATTACCATGCCAATCCAATCTACTACTAAACTGTCCTATTTCTCCGAGTCCCTTATTAATTACCTTCAAATTGATACTTCTCCTCGCCATAATACCACAATCCTTAACCAAGACTCACCACACAAGACCCTAGCATACAACCACACCGCCCTAAGGCTCATAAGCCGCTTAATGCTCTCTTAAGCACCCCAAAAGTACCACAACCGAGATACCCGCTCTGAAATGACCTTATGTGAATTTAAATCTGTTCATTTTTACCTTCTTGATACTGAATGTAGAATCCAAAATGATATAGAAATACTGCAAGTATCGACACCATCCAATGTAACTCTCAGCTTCTAGCCATATACAAATCCGCAACATTCTCAATTGCCACGTTTAAATCTTGAATTCATTAGAACCATTCTCGAGAGTTATCCACTCTGCTCAAATCTCAATTAGACTAATCAAACGGGCTGAACGACCTGTGCCCCATTAGCACTCCAACACCCAAGGAAGTAGCCCCACCTTAATGCAACTAGCTAAATTTATACTCCACACACATTACATCCTTCACCAATAACAACTCAAATCATTCCATGATTCTCGTATACTCATAAATCCTAAAACAACTCGTATCTAGAAATCCCTTTACTGGAGTCATCTTGATCTCAACTTCTGTATGTCATAATTGATTCACCAGTATATTTCAAACTGAAACTATTATGACACATAGCCGTCCAATCAACTTATCAATAGCATACTCCCCCTACTTAGCTCAAAGTCATAGATCAAAGCACACAAAAACTCACAATACCCATACTCTATTACTACCATAATACCATAGTGAGATTCAATTAAATCATTCATAAGCTCATGCAACACAAACCATCTAGTATTTCAAATCATCTGCAAATCTCAGATTCATCCTTGTAATAGTCAAGCCTACTCTCATAAGTGATCCCAACTCAAATTGTGACACATATATTTCACTGGTAAAAGAGAACTTCCAACAAACAACATAGGGGTCACACAAACCTCAGGACACCCCGCAGGAGATAACCCACCTGTTTTGCCTCAAATTAACATATCCTTATACCCTTCAACAATCATGACCATTAATGAATCACTTAATCTTCCTGAGTCTGAACTCATATCATGACATGAAATCTACTTCACTCCTCAACTAAACAACATGAAAAGATCCTTCAACACACCCATAACTTGGGGCTATACCTCAAATCAAGATGGAAATCAACCACCAAATAGTTCTTTCTACACCTCAAGCAGACCTTTCTGATCACATTCAAATCATATGAACATATCTTGCAGTCAGATCATACTCATCACGTAGCCATCCGGCCACAACGTCATCTAATAAGGATACTATCAGACATATAAGTCCAAAAGCACGTGCTCACACAATCAACACCTCTATGCCCAAACTATGGTTAAAATCCGGCCTCAAGTCCTCCAGACTGGCCCATCATCAGCATACTGAAATCACATCTCACACCTCTTTCATGGAATCATAAAGCCGTCAATGCACAACTGATACTAAGCGCTCACATGCACATATGAATGCATGGAAGGAATTCAAAGAATTACGCTTCAAGCTGAATCAATGTCATACGATAAGGAAAGAAAAATGGTATGTAAATCATAAATGTCCTGTAGCCTCTCGAAGATAGGTATGGACGTCATCATACCGATCCACAAGACTGTACTAGACATTTGCTCATAACTTGTAGAATCTATGAACCTAGAACTCTGATACCAATCTATCACGGCCCAAAATCCACCAGTCGTGATGGCACCTAACCCAACCCGCTAGGTAAGCCAATTAACAATTATCCAATTCTACTTAACTTATTAAAACATTTAAATAATAGAATTATCTAAATCTTATACATTTCTCAAGGACTAGTAGTACAAATCATGAGTTTCTAAGAATAGAGTTTACAAAGTTGTTATGAAGAAAATACATATTCTGTTTGAAAAGTACATAAACAAAATTTTGTATCTAAGGCTACCGTGAACAAGAGGCAGCCACAGCAAGATTACAAGTACACATTAAAATCCATCAACCATCAATCGCAACAACATCAACATCTGGGATGTACACGCGATGTGCAGGAAGTATAGTATGAGTACTACCGACCCCATGTACTCAAAAAGTAACAAACCTAACCTAAGGTTGAAAGCAGTGATGAGCTGGTACGTATGTCGTGTCCAACACACATAACCAACAGTAGTTCATACAGTGTACAACCAATAAATAAAGAAAATGGCTCAAAAATAAAGTGCTTAGCCTTTTTCATAGTTTTTCCGAAAACATTTCCACTTTTCAAGTATACTGATGAATACCCAAATCCTCTACCAAAATCCTTAAAAATATGAGTAAGTTTTGAAAACTGTAACTTTTCCTGAAAATCCTTTCCATAATAGGTAAACATGTTTCATTTCTTTTTCAAATAACGAGTGTGAAATACCTCTCTATAACCACATATCAATGTATGTAAAAAGTCATGAATGGGATGAGACACTACAACATGTGGAAAAAAATACGTCCCTATGCATGTATGCCATATATGCATCCCAATGCCATGTACCTCAGAGATGAATCATGTACTCACACTCTCAGAGTACTCATCCTCATTGTATCACACCATCCACTTATCATAATCAACCACTCGGTACTGTATATGGCCCATATAGCATAGGGAAGATCCATCCCAAAATATATACATCACTGACTACAAGTCACCCAGTACTGAGGAACATGCCAATCCAGCCTCATGAAGAAGATCCATCTCCATACCAAGGGAAGATCCATCCCTGAATATAATCAACCGCGCTCACTAGGGTTGTGCAGATCTCGGAGGGGCTCCTACAGCCCAAGCGCTATAATCCGCATGGACAACTAACGTGCAACATGGAAAACTCACGTGTTGCACGGAAAACTCACGTGGTATAACATCAATATCAGAATCCGCACGGACAACTCACATGCCATAGTCTCAACATCTCACAATCAGGCCATCGGCCTCACTAAGTCATCAATCTCTCCTGTCTCACTCACGAGCTTACAATGTCATGAAAATTGACCCGGAATAATGATATGATGTATGAATAAGTAACAACTAAGACTGTGATATGATACGGATGCATGAATGTGACTGAGTATGAAATATCAATGAATTCAATGAGATGACAGCAAGAAACGACCACTATGGGTCCCAACAATAATAGCATAAAGCCTAAGCATGATATCCAGCATAATTTGATAGTGCATATACTTAGCCACATAGTAAAAATAAAGATATCAACAAGAATACGGCCACTATTCAGTGCCGTGGGAACAACAGAGTCCCAATTCACAGGGTGCATGCCCATACTCCTGTCACCTAGCATGTGCGTCACCCCAACACCAATCACATTGCACATAATTTGGGGTGTTATACCCTCAACAATAAGTTTAGAAGAGTTTCTTATCTTAAACAAGCTATTCTGACACCGAGCAAGCCAGGTGATGTTCCAAGAATGCCATCACGTGCATTCCTACCTCCGAACGGCTCAAAACTAATCAAAAACAAGTCAAATACATCAAAAATGCAAAAGGAACCAACCCCAATCGAAAAAGGTCAAATCTTTAATCAAAAGTCCAAAATCGGCCAAAAAGCCAAACCCGGGCCCGCACCTCGGAACCCGACAAAACTCATAAAATACATCAACCCATTAAATTACGAGTCCAACCATACTAGTTTCACTCAAATACGACTCCAAATCGGTGTTCAAAACTCAAAATTCATATTATGAAATTTTAGGCCAAAACCCCCAATTTCTTCTTTAAAATTCATCAATCAAAATCTAAAAACGAAGATAGATTCACGGAATATAACCAAAACTGAGTAGAGAACACTTACCCCAATTCATATGCTGAAAATCACCTCAAAAATTGCCTAATTCTGAGTTCCCCAATTCAAAATATGTTAAATGCACAAAACTCTCATTTTAACACTATTCTGCCTCGTTTATTTTGCTAAAAAATCTCAAAACTCTCTTTTGATGCCTCCAATGGATTCCTTGTACAATTCTAGTAAAGTTAGGCTCTTGAATCACTCAATTTGACATTATATTGAAGGAGATATGTTGATTTCAATATTTAAAAATAATGCAGATTTTTAAATACGCAGCAGTGGTAATTAATTTGAAAAAATCTAGTAACCCAATTCTTAATAAAATGGCCATAAAATCCTCATACGATGTCCTAATTCGATGATTGTTTTTGCTATACCTCCGTAATTACAATACAGATCTAATGCTTCAATCAAAATAGAAATTAAAGCTCATTTACTTAATGTGGTACCATTTATGCTTGAAGAAACGACGTCGAAACATAAGAAAAATGAGCGCAATACAACTCAAACCTATCTGAAACTCACCTGTGCCCCTCAGGACCCCGTCGAAACATATCAACAAATTCCATATCATAATACAGACCTACTCGAGGCCTCAAAACACACATTACAATATCAAAAAGACGAAACACACCTCAAATCAAACTTAATGAACTTTCCAACTTTCGACTTTTAAAAACTCATGCCAAAACATATCAAATCAACTCGGAATGAACATAAATTTTCCACATAAGTCCTAATACATCATACGGAGCAACTCGTGCCCCCCAAACTACCGAGCGAACTGCAAATGCTCAAAACAACCGGTCGGGTCATTATAGTGAGACTCTCTAAGATTTAACCTACCATTTTTAAAAAATCAAACAAGAAAATGAAGTGAGGTGTCACGACCCAAATTGATGGGCCGCGACGGGCACTCGGTACCTTACTCAACCGAGTACCAAATAACGTATCTTTTTATGCGATACTATAATAAATAACTGAGCCGGAGAGGCTGCCGTGAAATAAGTAGAATACAATAGGTAATGCCAACTTATACTTAAGACACATGGGCCTTTAAGACCAAAAATGATCACTTGAACACTGAACATAGGCCGACAAGGCCATACAATCTCTTACGTATATGATCTACAAGCCTCTAAGAATACATAATTTTCATAAAGGTCGGGGCAGAGTCCCGCCATACTAAACAATACACATCTAACTCATACTAACCAAACAAGCAACTTCGAAGCAAATGGAGCGCACCAACATTTTTCGCTGAGTTGATAGCTTACTTGGAGGGCTCTCGACCTGTCTATCGGGACCTCCGCACATGAAACGCAGTGTCCCCAGGCAAAAGGGACGTCAGTATGAATAATGTACCGAGTATGTAAGGCACATAAATAAGTACATAACAAACATGGAAGAAATATGGAGCAGATGACTCAGCCTGTAAGTCTGGATAATTATGTAATTCATGAAATAATTATAGTGTCATGCATATGCATATGAATGTCATGTCGTGCATAGGTACCTGTTTCATAACATCATCAGGCCTCTAAGGGCATTCCATCATATCATCTCAGCCACTGTTGGCAAAATCATCAACGTATACCAGCTGATCAGGTGGTGGTGTGTATATAATGCCATAACCTTTTTCCATATCCCATATACATACATACATACATACATACATACATACATACATACATACATACATACATACATACATATATATATATATATACACATATATACGTGTATATAACGTCATCTGATCATTGGTCAATGTAATGAATGCAATGCATGAAAAGTACGCTAATAAAATCTTTTAGAATGTCATAAGATCATTTTGCCTTTGAGTAATATCATAAAGCAAACTCTTTTCAACTTTCATATTTTTCTGAGACCCTTGAACAAATGATAGAATAATATGACACATGGGGAATCAAGAATATAGGCATCCCTAGTATTTCTATGAATAGAGTCATTTATGAAAATTACATATTTTGCTCGTTTTATTTGTATCGTATGGATCATGCCAAAAAGAAAAAAGGGATAGCCTTAACATACCTGAGCTGATTCTTTTGACCACCCCTCTAACATACGTCAATTGCAACAAAAATATAACGGCGGATTGTATTTTTAGAGTCCTATTTACAAATTTAATTGTTGTTACCATTTTCACGGTAAATAGTTTGGCGCCCACCGTGGGGCTAAAAATAATAGTGAATATTTTCTTGCTAGTTTCATTACACAAACACATGTTATCTTTCACGTTTTCCTTGTTCAAGATCTTTGATTTCTGGTCAAAATGTCTGGTTCAGTAAACAGAGTCGAGAATGAGAACCTCGAAAACCATGGGGAAAACGGCATGGTTGTTCTAACTACGGCGCACCACCATAGAATCCCGATAACGTGCCCGGACCATTTCCAATGGACGTGGATTCATAGGACGCACAACAGGTTGACAAAACCTCACACACCGACAGAAGTATACGGCATGGCGACTGACATGAAGCCCAAAAAACCCCAGCCGGGGAAGAACAGAAAGTTAGTCTTTATGTTATTTTTGAAATGTTGCAGGAACAATAGTTGGCCATTGCTCAGTTACAAAGCCATCCGAAGACTCCTAGCACAGCAGCACCGGAAACAGCTCCCCCCTCCGAACAAGTACCCGAGAGATCAAGCAATAACGAATCGGTAGTCGACCCTGCAACAGTAAAAATGCTTGAGGATCTCACCAAAAGGATCAAATTGGGTGAGAAAATGATAGAAGCCAACGATAAGAAGGTCGAGACCTACAACTCTAGGGTCAACCAGATCCCGAGTGCGCCCCCGGTCCTCAAGGGCATGGATTCGAAGAAGTTCGTACAAAGGTCGTTCTCCGAGGAAGTGGCCCCGAAGCCCATTCCAAAGAAGTTCAGGATGCCATAACTACCTAAGTACAATAGGACCACCGACCCTAATGAACACATTACTACCTACACCTGCACGGTAAAAGGCAACGATATAAAGAAAGACCAGATCAAGTCTGTATTGCAGAAAATATTCGGGGAAACACTCTCGAAGGGGGCCATGATGTGGTATCACAACTTGGCTCCTAATTCCATAGATTAATTCGCCATGCTAGCAGACTCCTTCGTAAAGGCACATGCCGATGCCATTAAGGTAGCGACAAGGAAGTCTGACGTTTTCAAAATCAAGCAAAGAGAGAACGAGATGCTGCGAGAATTCGTGTCTCTCTTTCAGATGGAATGGATGGAGCTACCGCCAGTCTCCGATGATTGGGCAGTGCAGGCCTTCACCCAAGGCCTGAACGAACAAAGCTCGATGTCTTTGAAATAGCCGAAACAGAACCTGATCGAGTATCCAGCCGTGACCTGGTCGGACGTCCACAACTAGTACCAGTCGAAGATTAGGGCTGAGGATGACCATTTGGGAGCCCCTTCGGGCTCAATATACCCAAATAGGCTCCTGGCAAAGGAGCTGAAACCAAACAAAGAAAGGTATCAGCCATACCTCGAGGATAGGAGGAACTCCCCGAGGTGCAACCTACCTCGCAATGATTGGAGAATGGATCGAGGACAGGACCCTCGAGGGCTCATCAACAGAACCAGGTTCGATCAAAATGTAGTGCCAATTGGTGCGCCCCACCTATCAGAATACAAAATCAACGTCGATGTGTCAGACATCGTGTTCTCCATCAATAAAATCAGAGACGCCAAGTGGCCCAAACCTATACAGTCAGATCCTTCACAAAGGAATTATAACTTAGTATGCGAGTTTCACAACACGCACGACCATAGGACCAAGGGCTGTCATCAGCTATGGGAAGAGGTAGCTCGGTTGCTTAACAAAGGATATCTTCGGGAATTCCTCAACGATCGAGCCAAAAATTAGTTCCAAGAAAGGGAAGAAACCAAGAAGAACGAGGCAAACGATCCTGTGATGACCCCGGTTCGCCCTCCGTGAACCATCGTGATGGCACCTAGTCCTCTACGACTAGGTAAGCCTAAATTGCGGAAGATAAACCAAAGTGTGGAATAAAAACAAATTAAAATAGAATGAAGAGGGATAAAATGGTGTTTCAAAGTGCTGCTCGGCATACACAATATTTAATTCTCAAACCAATACCTATTTCCAAGACCCAGAAACCCATGAATTACAAGCTAAGAGATACATAAGAAACTCTAACTCCAGAAATGTCTAACAAAAGGGGAATACCGAAGGGCTATACTATCACAGAGAGATAGAAAGGGACTCCTCGATCTGCGGACGCGGCAGATATACCTCGAAGTCCCTACCTAAGCGCGTCACCTCAAGGATGATAAGACAGAGTGAAAATGCCTCTATCTGCAAATGAAAAACATGCACAGAAAGGGCATGAGTACACCACAACAGTACTCAGTAAGTGCTAAGCCTAACCTCGGTCGGGTAGTGACGAGGAAGGTCAGGGACCTACTGAGGTAAAATAAGAATATAAGGTATGACAGTATAAGATAAGTAGTATAGTTGAAAGCTAACAATTTGAATTTAATACAGGAAAACAAGGAAATTCAATAACTGAAACAGAGTCAAAACAATCACAAGGAAATAATCGGGGATCTCTGGTTATCCTGAGGATCTCTTAGTACCCTCAATATATGTCAGGGATCTCTGGGTATCCCGAGGATCTCTCGGTATCCTCAATGTATACTAGGGGTCTCTTGGTATCCCAAGGATCTCTTGGTATCCTCAATATATGCAAGGGATCTCTTGGTATCCCGAGGATCTCTTGGTATCCTTAATATATGATAGGGATCTCTTGGTATCCCGAGGATCTCTTGGTATCCTCAATGTATGATAGGGATCTCTTGGTATCCCGAGGATCTCTTGGTATCCTCAATATATGCTAGGGATCTCTTGGTATCCTCAATGTATGATAGGGATCTTTTGGTATCCCAAGGATCTCTTGGTATCCTCAATGTATGATAGGGATCTCTTGGTATATCGAGGATCTCTTGGTATCCTCAATATATACTAGGGATCTCTTGGTATCCCGCACTTCAGCTCAAATCGTAAATGTGTATATGGGATCACCCAGGATGTCGTCCTATAGTCCCGAAGTAAAACACACAACAATGGCACAAGGAATACTCAAATTAACGCAACTTCATAACAAGGTAACACAAAAAATTCTAACCTAGCATGCTTCACGTAATACAAATAAGGGAGTTAAAGCAAATAAAGCAATTAAGTCAATTAGACATGCTTCTCTAACTAGGCGCTTGCCTAGCGGATTGCCAAAAAACAATTAGGTAAAATAACAAAAATGCCCTTCGGGCCCACGTCTCGGAATTAGGTAAAATTTATATTTTCAGAATCCCCACACTCTCACGAGTTCATGCATACCAAAATTATCCAAATCTAAGGTCAAATTCCAATCAAAAGTTGATTTCTAGGTATAAGAACTTTCTTCCAGCTTTTCCTCAATTTTCATCTCAAATCCGAAAGTAAATGATGAAACTAACTATAGATTGATGGAATATAACTAGAAAGGGTTAAAGAATTGTTACACATTGATCTCCTCTTCAATTTCCTTCCAAAACCGCCCTCTCCCGAGCTCCAAATCAAATTTCCAACTATTGAAACTAAACCCTCGAAATTTCATATTTCTGCCCAGCTGTTACCGCATCTGCGGTCCTAGGACCGTTTCTGCAGTCTCGTTTCTGCGGAGCCAAGGTCGCATCTGCGACTTCTCACTTAAAGGCCAGATTCCGCACCTGCGATTACCATTCGCAGATGCGGTACCACTTCTGTGGTAAGTCTCCCGCATCTGCGGAACCTGCTGATACTCCCCAATTTGCGGTTGGTCTGCCGCTTCTGCAGCTCCGCACATGCGGAACCCAAACCGCAGGTGCTGTTATGACAAATATTAGCTGAAATTGCAAACTTCAAACTCCAAAATCCTTCCGTCAACCATCCGAAATCATTCTGAGGCCCATGGGACCTCAACCAAAGGCACCAACAAGTCTAATACCACAGTCCCAACTTATACAAATCCTTAAAACACCTAAAACAACATCGAAACGATGAATTAACCATGGATTAAAGCCTAAGAACTCCAAAATTCTCCAAATACACTTTCGATCAAAAAGTCTATCAAACCTTGTCCGAATGACCTGAAATTTTGCACACACGTCACATTCAACACTACGGAACTACTCAACCTTTCGGAATTCTATTCCAACCCTCGGATCAAAATCTCACTATCGAATCGAAAACTTCAAAAATTCAACTTTCGCAATTTCAAGCCTAAATTAGCTACGGACCTCCAAAACACAATCTGAACACGCCCCTAAGCCCGAATCACCTAATGGAGCTAATGGAACCATCAGATTTCCATTCCGAGGTTGTCTTCACACTGCTCTCACTACGGTCAACTTTCAAACACTTAAGCTCTCATTTAGGGATTAAGTGTCCCAAAACTCTCCGAAACTCAAAATCGAACATCCCGGAAAATCAAAATAGCAGAAATAAACTTGGGGAAAGCAATTAATAGGGGATCGGGAGTAAATTCTTAAGATGAACGGCAGGGTCGTCACATCCTTCTACACTTAAACATTCGTTCGTCCTCGAACGAGCATAGAGACATACATGAAGCAGTGTAAAGATGAGGGTAAAAACTGTGCATATCCTACTCGGTCTCCTAGGTCGCCTCCTCGACCGGCTGACCTCGCCACTGAACCTTTACCGATGCAATGTTCTTTGACCTCAGCTTTCTACCCTGCCTGTCCAATATTGCCACTGGCTCCTCAACATAAGATAGATCATTGTCCAACTAGATCGAACTGAAATCCAACACATACGACGGATCGCCGTGATACCTCCGGAGTATCGAGACATGAAATACTGGATGAACTCCTACCAAGCTGGGAGGTAAGGCAAGCTCATAAGCAACCTCCCCAACATACCTCAATATCTCAAAAGGCCCAATAAACCTCGGACTCAACTTTCCCTTCTTCCCAAATCTCATAACGCCCTTCATAGGCGAAACCCGAAGCAGAACCCGCTCTCCAACCATGTAGGAAACATCACGAATCTTTCGGTCCCCATAACTTTTCTGTCTGGACTGGGCTGTACGGAGTCTATCATGAATCACCTTAACCTTTTCCAAAGCATCCTGAACCAATTCTGTGCCTAATAATCTGGCCTCACCCGGCTCAAACCAACCCATCGGGGATCGACACCGCCTACCATATAAAGCCTCGTACAGTGCCATTTGAATGCTAGATTGATAGCTGTTTTTGAGCAAACTCCGCCAATGGCAAGAACTGATCCCAATACCCTCCAAACTCAATCACACATGCACCGATCATATCCTCAAGAATCTGAATAGTATGCTCGGACTGTCCGTCTGTCTGGGGGTGAAATGTTGTACTCAACTCCCCCCCCCGAGTACCCAACTCATGCTAAACGACCCTTCAGAATCGTGATGTGAATTGAGTACCTCTATCTAAAGTGATGGAAACTGGAATACCATGCAGACGAATAGTCTCCCAAATATAAATCTCCGCTAGACGCTCTGAAGAATAGGTAGTACACACAGGAATGAAGTGCGTGGACTTGGTCAGACGATCCACATTCACCCAAATAGCATCAAACTTTCTCAAAGTCCGTGGGAGCCCAACTACAAAGTCCATGGTGATCCGCTCCCTCTTCCACTCCGGAATCTCTATCTGCTGATGCAACCCACCCGGTCTCTGGTTCTCAAACTTCACTTGTTGACAGTTAAGGCATCGAGCTACAAATCCAACTATATATTTCTTCATCCGCCTCCACCAGTAGTGCTGCCTCAAATCTTGATACATCTTCGCGGCACCTGGATGAATGGAATACCACGAGCTATAGGCCTCCTCCAGAATCAACTCCCAAAGCCCATCAACATTGGGTACAGAAATTCGACCCTACATCCTCAATACCCCGTCATCACCAATAGTCATATCTCTGGCATCACCATGCTGAACCTTGTCCTTGAGGACAAGCAAATGAGGGTCATCATAATGTCTCTCCCTGATACGATCAAATAAGGAAGATTGAGAAACCACGCAAGCTAAAACCCGACTGGGCTCTGAAAGATCCAATCTCACAAACTGGCTGGCTAGGGCCTGAACATCCATCGCCATAGGCCTCTCTGATGCTAGTAAATAAGCCAAACTCCCCAACTCTCGACCCGGTGACTCAAGGCATCGGCCACCATATTGGCCTTGCCCGGGTGATACAAAATAGTGATATCACAATCCTTCAGCAACTCTATCCATCTCCTTTGGCGCAAATTTAGATCCTTTTGCTTAAACGGGTGCTGCAAGCTCCGATGGTTAGTATAGATCTCACAGGGAACCCCGTATAAATAATGGTGCCAGATCTTTAGGGCGTGAACAATGACAGCTAACTCAAGGTCGTGGAACAGATAATTCTTCTCATGTACCTTCAACTGTCTGGACGCGTAGGCAATCACCCTACCGTCCTGCATCAACACCGCTCCGAGGCCAATCCTCGAGGCATTACAATAAACCGTATAAGACCCTGAACTTGTAGGCAGTATCAAAATTGAGGTTGTAGTCAAAGCTATCTTGAGCTTCTAAAAGCTCGACTCACACTCCTTCGTCCGCTGGAACGAAGCACCCTTCTATGTCAACCTGGACATAGGGGCTGCAATCGATGAAAACCCCTCCACAAAGCGATGGTAGTAACCGCCAAGCCAAGGAAATTGCGGATCTCTGTAGCTGAGGATGGTTTGGGCCAACTCTACACGTCCTCTATTTTCTTGGGATCCACCTGAATACCCTCACTCGACACCACGTGGACTAAGAATGCCACGGAGTCCAACCAAAACTCACATTTTGAGAACTTAGCATATAACTTCTTCTCTCTCAGAATCTGAAGTACAGTCCTCAGGTGCTGCTCATGATCTTCCCGGCTCTGAGAATACACCAGAATATCATCAATAAAGACAATGTCGAACGAGTCAAGATACGGCCGAAACACACTGTGCATCAAATGCATAAAAGTTATTGGGGAATTGGTCAGCCCAAATGACATGACAAGGAACTCGTAATGACCATACCAAGTCCTGAAAGCAGTCTTTGGGATTCTGGTTCCCCAATCCTCAACTGATGGTAACCTAAGCGTAAGTCAATCTTAGAAAACACCCGTGCGCCCTGAAGATGGTCAAATAGATCATCAATACGAGGCAAAGGATAACGGTTCTTCACTGTAACCTTGTTTAGCCGGTGATAATCGATACACATACGCATAGAACCATCCTTTTTCTTCAGAAACAAGACAGGAGCACCCCAAGGGGATACACTGGGCCGAATAAAACCCTTATAAAGCAATTCCTGTAACTGAACCTTCAACTCTTTCAACTCAGGAGGAGCCATACGATACGGAGGGAAAGAAATGGGTTGAGTTCCCCCCAACAGATCAATGCCAAAATCAATATCTCTATCAGGATGCATGCCCGGAAGATCAGCTGGAAACACATCGGGAAAATCTCATACTACTGGAAATGAATCAACTGAAGGGGTATTCATACTGACATCTCTCACATAAGCCAAATACGCGTCACACCCCTTCTCAACCATACGTTGAGCTTTAAGAAAACAAATAACTCTACTGGGAGTGTGATCTAAAGTACCCCTCCACTCAACACGCGGTACACCTGGCATAGCCAGTGTCATGGTTTTGGCGTGACAATCAAGAATAGCATAATAGGGAGACAACCAGTCCATGCACAAGATAATATCAAAATCTACCATGCTGAGCAGCAATAAATTGGCTCTGGTCTCAAAACCACTAAGAGGAACCAAACCCAACTGATAAATGCGGTCTACAACAAGAGAATCTCCCACCGGAGTAGAAACATAAACATGGGAACTCAAATAATCCCGAGGTAAACCCAAATATAGATAAAAACAAGAAGACACATAAGGATAGGCGGAGCCTAGATCGAATAATATCGATGTATGTCTATGATAAACTAGGACAATACCTATGATGATAGAATCGAAGACGACAACCTCGGTACGGGCAGGAAGGGCATAATATCTAGCCTGGCCTTCCCCTCTAGCTGGCTGAGCAGGTAGGGTAGCAACTGGTGTGGTGATCATAGCCTGAGAACTCTGCGGAACGCGCTATGGCTGAGAAGTCTATGGAGGTGTACTCCTCCCATGTCTAGGGCAATCTCTCACCACATGGTGTGTGTCACCACACTCAAAATAAGATCTGGGAGGACGTGGCAGTGGAAACTATGCGGTACGAGTACTCCAAGACCCTTGAACACCTAAAACACTGTGTAAAATCTGAGATGCAAATTGAGCTGACTAACCTACAAAACCTCTACCATGTCGTACTCTTCCTCCAAAATAAGGACCAGTGGGTCTCTCCAGTTTACGAGGTCTCCTCACTTCCCTATACTCTCTCTCTTGAGCTCGTCTATCCTCTCTCTCCCGGACCCACCTATCCTCTACTCGGCAAAAGGTCCTCACCACCCGCTGAACTGGGACCACAGGCTGTGTTGCTATGACACCTGGAGCCCGACCAATGAGAACTTGCTGCTCTGGAGTGGGGGTGGCGGAAGTCTAGGTCCCTTCTCGGATCTCTGAAGTAGTTGGTACAACCTGAATCAACCCCGCCTGAACTAACGTACCAAACATGATCAGGAACTGTGCTAATGTCTCCTGAAGTGCTGGAGCAGTAGTAGCAGTAGGCGCATCTGGTGCTTGGGCTCTGGCTGGAACTACTGGTGGCTCCTCGGTGGCAGCTCGCGCGGGTGCTTTGATTGCTCCGCGTGTGCATCCTCGGCCTCTATCCTGGCCTCGACCTCTGACGGCTCTCGTAGGGGGCGCGAGTGTCTGATCATCTCTGGTAGCACGTGTCCTCACCATCTGTGAGAGAATGGAAGACAGAGGTTTAGGATTCGTGATGTCAAAAATCTCGCACGACAGGGAAATCAAATCAAGTGGAATTTTCCTAACGGTTACATAGCCTCTCGTAGATAAGTACAGACGTCTCCAAATCGATCAGCGAAACTCTAATAAATCGGCTTGTGATTCATAACTCCTATGAACTTAGAGCTCTGATACCAACTTGTCACAACCCTGGTTCGCCCTCCGTGAACCATTGTGACGGCACCTAGTCCTCTACGACTAGGTAAGCCTAAATTGCGGAAAATAAACCAAAGTGCGGAATAAAAACAAATTAAAATAGAATGAAGAGTGATAAAACAGTGTTTAAAAGTGCCGCTCGGCATACACAATATTTAACTCTCAAACCAATATATACTTCCAAGACCCGGAAACCCATGAATCACAAGCTAAGAGATACATAAGATGCTCTAACTGTAGAAATATCTAACAAAAGGGGAATACTGAAGGGCTATACTATCACAAAAAGATAGAAAGGGACTACTCGATCTGCGGACGAAACAGATATACCTCGAAGTCCCTACCGAAGCGCGTCACCTCAAGGATCATAAGACAAAGTGAAAATACTTGGATCTGCACATGAAAAACATGCACAGAAAGGGCATGAGTACACCACAGCAGTACTCAGTAAGTGCCAAGCCTAACCTCGGTCGGGTAGTGACAAGGAAGGTCAGGGACCTATTGAGGTAAAATAAGAATATAAGGTATGACAGTATAAGATAAGCAGTATAGTTGAAAGCTAACAATTCAAATTTAATACAGGAAAACAAGGAAATTCAATAACTGAAACAGAGGCAAAATAATAACAAGGAAATAACCGAGGATCTCTCAGTATCCCAAGGATCTCTTAGTACCCTCAATATATGTCAGGGATCTCTGGGTATCCCGAGGATCTCTCGGTATCCTCAATGTATGCTAGGGATCTCTTGGTATCCTCAATATATGATAGGGATATCTTGGTATCCCGAGGATCTCTTGGTATCCTCAATGTATGATAGGGATCTCTTGGTATCCCGAGGATCTCTTGGTATCCTCAACATATGATAGGGATCTCTTGGTATCCCGAAGATCTCTTGGTATCCTCAATGTATGCTAGGGATCTCTTGGTATCCCGAGGATCTCTTGGTATCCTCAATGTATGATAGGGATCTCTTGGTATCCCGAGGATCTCTTGGTATCCTCAATGTATGACAGGGATCTCTTGGTATCCCGAGGATTTTTTGGTATCCTCAATATATGCTAGGTATCTCTTGGTATTCCTCACTTCAGCTCAAATCGTAAATGCGTACAGGGGATCTCCCAGGATATCGTCTCGTAGTCCCGAAGTAAAAGACACAACAATGGTACAAAGAATACACAAATAAACTCAACTTCATAACAAAGTAACACAGACAATTCTAACCTAGCATGCTTCACGTAATACAAATAAGGCAGTTAAAGCAAATAAAGCAATTAAGTCAATTAGACATGCTTCTCTCACTAACAGCGGGTTTAAAAGTGCAAGTAGAATAAATAGAAAGAGAAAGCACAATTAAAGTTACTTAATGAAAACCGGATTTTCAACAATTAGCATAAGTACACACTCGTCACCTCACATACAAGGTATTTCAATTATCACAATACCAATCCTAAGGGAAAAGTCCACCACACAAGGTTAGACAAGCCACTTACCTCGAACCAGCTCAAAATCAACCTGAAACCATGCTCTTGTCACGAGTACTCGACTCCAAATGGCCCAAATCTATTCAATTCAATTGCATAATGTAAACAACACTTCAAGTAACTGATTCTATCAAGAAATTCTAAGCTAATACGCGAAATTAGGTAAAATGACCAAAATGCCCCTCGGGCCCACATCTCGGAATCGGGTAAAATTTATATTTTCAGAATCCCCACACTCTCACGAGTTCATGCATACCAAAATTATCCAAATCTAAGGTCACACTACCAATCAAAAGTTGAATTCTAGGTCTAAGAACTTTTTTCCAACTTTTCCCCAATTTTTATCTCAAATCTGAAATTAAATCATGAAACTAACTATAGATTGATGGAATATAACTAGAAAGGGTTAAAGAATTGTTACCCACTGATCTCCTCTTCAATTTCCTCCCAAAATCTCCCTCTCCCGAGCTCCAAATTGAATTTCCTACGATTACCCATTCGCAGATGCGGTACCGCTTCTGCTGTAAGTCTCCCGCATCTGTGGAACCTGCTGATACTCCCCAATTTCGCTTATGCGGTTGGTCCAATGCTTCTGCAGCTCTGCACCTGCGGAACCCAAACTGCAGGTGCGGTTATGACAGATATCAGCTGAAGCTGCAAACTTCAAACTCCAAAATCCTTCCATCAACCATCCGAAATCATCCCGAGGCTCCCGGGACCTCAACCAAAGGCACCAACAAGTCTAATACCACTGTCCCAACTTATACAAATCCTGAAAATACCTAAAACAACATCGAAACGACGAATCAACCATATATTCAAGCCTAAGAACTCCAAAATTCTCAAAATACGCTTTCGATCAAAAAATCTATCAGACCTCGTCTGAATGACCTGAAATTTTGCACACATGTCACATTCAATACTATGGAACTACTCCAACTTCCGAAATTCCATTCTGACCCTAGGATCAAAATCTCACTATCGAATCGGAAACTTCAAAAATTCAACTTTTGGCATTTCAAGCCTAAATTAGCTACGGATCTCCAAAACACAATCCGAATACGCCCCTAAGACCGAAATCACCCAATGGAGCTAACAGAACCATCGGATTTCCATTCTGAGGCCGTCTTCACACTGTTCTGACTACGGTCAACCTTCCAACACATAAGCTCTCATTTAGGAACTAAGTGCCCCAAAACTCTCCGAAACTCAAAACAGAACATCCCGGCAAATCAAAATAGCAGAAATAAACTTGGGAAAAGCAGTTAATAGGGGATCGGGTCGTAAATTCTTAAGATGACCGGCTGGGTCGTCACAGAGCCACAACATGTCATCCACATGATAATAGGAGGCATCAATGCCCCGCAGGAACCCGTAATGAGAAGAACAAAAATATCCATCACCAAAGAAAAGCGAACTCGGGGATATATCCCTGAAGACGCCCTCACGTTCAGCGAAGAGGACACTGAGACCCTATCTCAACCCCACAACGACGTACTGGTAATCTCCTTCGTTGTAAATTCTTTTCAAATAAAACGTGTACTCGTGGATCCAGGTAGCTCGGCTAATATTGTCAGGTCAAGGGTGGTAGAGCAGCTCGGATTGCTCAAACAAATCATGCCTACCACTTGGGTCCTCAACGGATTCAACATGGCAAGCGAAACAACGAAAGGAGAAATCATCCTCTCGGTTACCGTGGCCAGCACGACCCAAGACACCAAATTCCATGTCATCGAAGGAGACATGAGATATAATGCCTTATTCGGGCGATCGTGGATATACTGCATGAGAGCTGTGACATCCACCCTTCACGAGGTGATAAAATTTCCAATAAAGGATGGAATTAGAACTGTCTACGGGGAACAGCACGCGGCGAGGGAAATGTTCGCAATACACGATGTGGTACCAACGTTCGTGCCTCCGCCCCCGAATAAACCAAAGGGCGAATCGGGCCTCACCCTCGATCAAACTTGACAAAACAAAGTAAAAAATCAATCCCGAGGCATCTCCAGCATATCTCACTTCAAGGTACGACCATCTCCCTTTTTGTTTCGAATTTAGAACTAACCCGTATACAGGCATTCGGCCAGAGCTGTCGTAACGCTAACACTGCTTGAAGACCTTGAGTTTCTAAAAATGCACTCGTTTCACTCTTTTCCTTCGACCGAGTTTTTGTCCCAAAAGAAGGGTTTTACTGGCAAGGTTTTTAACGAGGCAACGTCTGCGAGCTGTCTAAGGAAAACTCCGCAAATGCTCAAAACTTCTTTTTGCAGACAACTTTGAATGGTGAGGGGCATTCCCCTAGAAAGCTACCCGCTCGATAAGGTCTTGAAATGACAAATGGGGGTTCCTGTAGGAAAGTAATATACTGGGCCAAAACCGTATCCATATAGCCAGGCTCCCGTCGGCAAATACGTGTACTATTGTACCGAGCAATCAAAGAATACCTTTTGTCAAATACACCTATGTAAAGTAAGGTAGCAATTCCTTCTTCGGAAACGTCCCGAACACTCGGGGACCGACGCCAGCAATTCAACGCTCAGACGGCCTCCGGGTCAAAACTCCGAAATCACAAAACCTTCAGGTAAGGCAACGTGAAATTTGGCAAGCGTCACCAACATCAAGGATACCTTGAGTACTCGGAGACTATCGCCAGTCGCCACACACTTAAAAACCTGAGGCCGTGAGATCTCGAGGGAGCAAACTCGGTCTAGCAAATATCTATTCAACACAACAACACGTATTTATGTCAAGCAATTAAAGGGTATCCTTCACTGAAAGCATCTCGTACTCCAAAAGAAAGTTCAGCATGCCCATGGCAGGTATCCCTCCACCAAGTACGTCCCGAAATACTCTGAGACTTAGCGTCAACAATTTGGCACCCACACAGCCTCAGGCTCAGAACTCCGCACTCATAAGGCTCCAACAAGGCAATTCCAAGCTCACGAGTAATGGCATCGAAGCCTAAGCAAACTCGATGACTCGGAGATTGCTATCGATCGCCATTTACTGGAAAACCTGAGGCCGTAAGACCCCGAGCGGGCCGACTCGGCCTCGCAACAACAAAAACTGTAAGACCTCAACAGGCATGAAAAAACTGTATGACCTCAACAGGCATGAAAAACTGTAAGACCTCAACAGGCATGACAAACTGTAAGACCTCAACGGGCATGACAAACTGTAAGACCTCAACAGGCATGAAAATTTTGTAAGACCTTACTACAGGCATAAAACTCAATCCCGAAGTTTAGGCTATATGTCGCATTAGTAAGACTCCCGAAAGGGCATACCCTCGATGTAGATGCTTAAACATTTACTCGGGATCAAAAATGGCTCCGGCCAAACACGTATGACTACGGTCAAAATGGTTGCACCAGCCAAATTAACGCGACTCGGGGACACCCGACCGTCGCTAAAAAAATCATAGGCCATCACTTCAAATCTACTTCAAAAAGAACCGGTTAAAACAGGCTACCCTCAACAGGCAAACAAGCTTCGACCATGTCAGCTCCAAATCACAAGGCTTCGAGTTACTCAGCCTACGAGCTAAACCTTCTGAGGTGCTCGAATATCGCCGCTAACGACTTGAAATCGAGGTTCTTCCCAAACCGATGACGGGTCAGGCAAAATTATTTCAAAAAGACCTTAACGAGAGGAAAACAAAGCCTAAAATATGCCCACTGGAAAAAGCATAAGAGCCATTGTTGCCAGCCAAATGAGCCTCAAGGTTGTACACTAAAAGGTCTCAACGACCAAAAGTGTAAGAGCCACTGCTGCCAGCTAAAAAGAATTGAAAACTTGAGGATTAAAATGAGCTCAAGTCGTAACCCGATTCGAAGACCGGATCCAAAATGGTTAACTATACATGCCTAAGGGCACAACGTAAGATCCACATGGCCGCATACCTAAAAGGTCTCTTTGACCCAAGGCATATAAAAGCCATTTTCATCCGCCCGATGTAGGCACAAAAACTTACTCGAGTCGCAACACGACTCGGAGACTGAACATAAAATAGTTAAAATGCAAATGCCCAAGGGCAAGGCGCAAGAACCTCTACCGTCCACCCGTGTAGGCACAGGGAATTGAAGGTCAAGCAAGCTCGAGTCAAAGACTGACTCGGAGACGAAACCCAAAACAGTTGGGCAAAGCACAAAATCTCTAACGCCTACTCGTGCTAAAAATCGCACTTGACCGAGCATGAAAGAGCCTCCGAACCTATCTAATGAGCTTTGGATCCGTAGGGCTCCCACCAAACGCCGAAACCAGCCCGCCTGGTCGAAGGCAATGCAGAAAGAGATACAAACGAGATAAAGCTTCAAGTTTTCTTTTATTCACATACGCAAAAGGTGCATTCTCCATCTACAAACATGCTCTGCGAATGTCAAACACAAAATGGCAAAATGGAGAAGTCTACGCTCTGTTCCAGAAGGCTACAACCTACCAGTCCCAACTTCTCTCTCCGTGACATCTACAAGAAGTGACCGAGCATCACACTCGTCTGCCCTCGCTCGAGCCAACTCTTCCGAGAGGACGAAACCCCTGGCGCCAATCTCTTCGAGTACCTCTTTTCGGGATCTGCAATGAACATATTACTCGATCCTCTTTTCATGATCGAGGGCCTTCTCCAACTCGGCTTGGGCATCAGTAGAGTCCTTCAAATGAATCGCCATCTCCTTATCAACCTTGGTCCGACTCAATACTGCTTCAGCCTAAGCATCGATTGTCTCAGCCCTGAACTTCGAGAGATCGGACTGGAGCTTCACGATCATATCCACTTGAACTATAGCATTGTCACGAGCCAAGCAGAGTTGGGCCTCGAAGGCAGGATCCTTAGCCAAGGCACCCTTCTCATATAAAGCTTGAGCCTGCACCTAAGCCCTCAGTTCACCACAAGCATTCCTAACTCAGTCGGCTTCGCCCCTAAGGTACTCCAGAGCCTCCATCTTTTTCTACAACTAAGATATGCAAAAGGATTAACCTTAATGGTCAAAAAGGTGAAACGCGTACTACGAAAGGTTACCTGCACCATCAAATAGCTCTCATAATTCGAGCCCGGTATGCCTCATATCACCAGTGCATAAACTCAACCTCATTATCCTCGCTGAGGAGCCTAAGGGACTCACCTTCATCCAGAGCTTTCCGAAGCCTAGTCCCGTAACGGAGCAGCTCATACCTGAGCCTATCAAAGTCCTGCCGAAGAAAAACTCGATAAGAAAAGGAAGATGCGAAATGCAGAAGTACTACGCCGAAACTCACCGTGAAGTGAAGACGGCGGACTTCCTCAAAAGCCGAGCACGCTCCTATTGGTGCAGCCCCTCCGGCCCTGGAAGAACCAACCTCGATTGAGGCATAATCACTCGGAGGAACCACTGCTCCGGAACCAAAGACTTTGGGAACAGCAGGCTCGGGCGATGTTCTCTCCTCAAAGACACGGGCCCGTTTAGCCCCACTAAAAGCTCCATCGCATTACGAGTGCAAATCCCGTTTATCTCCATCATCCCTTAGCTCGGAGGCCGACGGCTCCTCCCCCTCTCCGGAGGGACACAACCTCGCCCCAAGGAACCGCCCGATACCTGCAATGGCAAAGCCAGTACAGAAGAAAGAGGAAAATATCATCTCAAACATACAAAGACCAAGGTGAAAGAAGCATACGCGCATACCTTGGTGTTTCGCTTCCCATCTACCCCGGGACACAACTCGCCATCTACGCTCACCGCAAGACAAATGGGTCTCCAACCTTCGAACCCAGTCGGGCAAATCGGGAACTTCGCCCGGCATCCATGAAATTGCTGCATAAAAGGAGGAAACGCAATTAATCAACTAGTTTTTGCTACAAGCAAGTCTAAGAAGGCACGAGACACTCCACGCACGCGCGTAATTCCATCCCTCGGGAAATGCCATGAGCTCCACGGGGATAATGTTAGTCGTCCAAACCCGTTCGAATCAGCTGGCCCACTCTTGATCCTCGTCTTCCACATCATCAACAACAAAGGGCATAGGCAAACGACACCGTAAGGTTAGCAGGCATCGATGGTGAAAGGGCCGGTACAGTCTGATGAGGTGACTAAGCGTAAATTCAAGCCCGGCCTTCTCCGCAAAGAATCCCATCATTAGCACCACTCACCAAAACGACGGATGTATCTGTGCCAAAGTAACCCGATACTTCAGGCAGAAATCAAGCACGGCCCTATCAAGGGGCCTAACGCGAAAGGGTATAAGTATACGTTCAAGAATCCATCAGCAGAGTCCATAATACTCTCATCCGTGGAAAGCACCTGCAGCGCTACACCCTCGCCCCATCCGCAGTCTCTTCTCACCATCTCCAGATGTTCCTCTGTTATCAAAGACGTAGTCTTCGGAGTAAACCCGCGGATCCTGAGCACTGGGAGTGGAACTCTCCCCTCCCTACCGGGCCGGTCCTCAAGTAGCTGCCATGGCTATAGTAGAATTGGCAGACTAAAGTAGGGGCCTACACCAACATTTTTGCGCTTAAGGTAACAAAGGACCCGATGCCAAGGTGGAAAGATAGCTATAAAATAATGGGATCTTCCAAAGAAGGAAGAGCCATGCACATATATGTGGGAAACAACAACGATTGACCTATCCAGGGTAAGCCCCGGGAGGCTAACGGCCTCGGCACGGATCCTGGGGTGGTACCCCGACCCTGAAGACCTCCATCGACAAGAAGTTAGGCTTCAAGAAGACAACTGCATCATCTCCAGTCCCGAGGTGGTGCCCGACCTAGAGGACCTCCATCAAAAAGAAGTCAGGCTTCGGAAAGCCTTCAGCGCTATCACAGAGCCCCTCGGCGATACCCGATCTCATGGTTTTCCTTACTTAAAAGAAAAATAAGCACTTTAAGCTCTGCCCATGAAGGCTCGATGTCAGGAAGTCGCCTAAATATGAGTAGCCCCTTCCTTAGAAGCCTGCCTACAGCACCTCAAAAGGATATCTACGCCAAACTCAAAGTAAAAGCTCTGAGTGCCCGAAATCGACTTTCGCTTCGGTGCTCTATCTCCATAGGGCTCAAGGGCCCCGATGATCCAGGTTTATCGGACCATTTTGGGCTTGATTTTGGGGATAGCGATGAGCTCGGAAAGGATCCATTTCTGTCGACCAAAGGCTAGAAAAATATCGACAATTGTCAACAGAGGCATACATTCAAAATCTCCGCGAACGCACAAGAGTATACGAGAACACGACAAAAATCAAAAGCATAAGTCAAGAAAATATCTTTGTATTCATAAATGTTCGCTTACAATGGCCCTCGGGGTCCTTACATGTGATTACAAAAGCCTACAGAGGATCTCTACATAAAAACAGAGAGGCAGAAGGATGTACATGTGATGAAAACCCAAGAACCCAGTCCATCCTCGAAGATCTATCTCCGATATCAGCATCCCTGAGCGCCGCCCCCTCGAGCTCGTATCCTCGAAGGCAATTCCTTTGGCCACCATCTCCTCTAGATTCCCAGCTCAATCCCACAGAAGGGCCTCGCTGAGGGAAAAAATGAAGAATAGGAAAAGGAGGGGATGCAGAGGAGGCAGAGAAAAGAGACATAGCCCGCCGAAGCCAAAGGTTGAAGATTCAGTGGGACCCAGCCTCAACGATCGGGGGTTCCACTTTATTCCTTAGGAAAGGAAAAACCCAAGAGATGAAGTGCCACACTAGGCCTGGGTAGGAGAGTAAGTAGCGGTGCATAGTCCGAATGACTGTCTATAAAAGGGAAAAATCGATTCCCCGTCTATCGTCGTCTCGGGCCAATAGGGACAGTGGCAACAGACGCAATAACAACCGCAGCAGCAACAGAACAGCATAGTCAAGTACCGACAAAGGGCCACGACACAGCCTATCAAAATAATGCCAAACGACCTTGAGGCCGTAGACTCTGAACATTGTGATCAAAGGGAGAAATGGGCGAATGAGCAGATGAAGGTACTTGGATAGAAAAACAATGCCAGAGCACCCCCATTTATAAGGGGTAATGGCACGATCATCGAATCTTTGGAAGACCGACCGGTGGATGCAATTACTGCGTTCTTAAAGTACCGAATCGACGGTGGTACATTCACCCTGGAGAACGGGAATCGACGGTGCATTGAATGATGTCAAAAATGCAAGTCTGTGGGACATCCCGGTTGTCGCAAAAGCTCGCGGCACATGTTGCGTCATTGGTATGATGTCACCGCAAGAAGCTCGTAGAGTCAGGTGTCAGAATCATTTTCCGTCGCTTCGCTCTAGAAAACACGGAGACTATTTGTATGCGGCGAAATCAGAGTGCTTAATTTCTCACTATCAAGTCACTTCAGAAGAATATCTCGAGACCCCGAGGACGTGGAGTTGCGACTGAGTCCCCTCCCTCGGGGCTCGTCGAGGCCCGACTTAGAGAATACGAAGATCGAGGCTGGAACAAAAAGGGGAGTTCCCAAGACACGCGGCTAAGTCTGATAGAGCCGGCCTACCCAGAGCCTGTGTCGAGGCGTCACATCTAGCCATCTCATCTCCATGCTTTTATAATTAATATATGTTGTACTATAAACGATTTCTCCTCCTATATGAAGGGAACTCTCACCACCTTGTAAGGGGCTGTTGTTGCTCCAACTATTCTACACAAGATCAATAATATATCTCTCTCTCTCTCTCTCTTTCTTCTCTCTAACTTACTCGCTCGAGCCCACTCTTAGCATCTATTGCTTTCATACTTGTTTTTCATTTATTGCTTGGTATTGGCCATAGAAAGCCTTCTTTAATTATATTTTAACTGTTATCCCTTCCCTGGTTACCCTCGATAGCTCGAGCTCGAGCTCGAGCCAGATATCGACCTCGAGGTCCTCCATCGACCAGTCCGAAGCCCGGGCAGCAAGCCCCTCGGTTTGATTATTATCTTGTTTTAGCTTGTATCTCATCGTTGAATTTCATACTCTTAGCTTCAACCGCTCTAACAACTAGCATAAAAATAGATTACGTATTTTTAGAGTCCTATTTACAAATTTAATTGTTGTTACCATTTTCACGGTAAACAAAAGTATATTGTATAATAACAAAAAATTATAAGATAGTGTATAAAAGCATATAGCTAATAATGGTATACTATATAACAGTCTATTATATAATAGGACAACTTTCTCTAAAAAACCGGCAGGTTGTTCGAAGATTTGAGGTTCGAAATTTCCAACCCTGTTATCTCAAATATGATTCAAATACCCCCAAAACTCGAGAATCAAGTTCTTACAAGCAATTCCCATAAATTTTTACTACACCCAATCGATTTTATATGATAAAGTTTGAGATGTAGGTTTTAAAATTTTGGGCTTCAAGTTTTTATTAACTGTGATTCCATATTGCATCTTCCAAAATCTTTCAAATTTCAGTAGTTATCACCGTTGTATGTTCTTTCAGCTTTAAATCAGGACCCAAACACTAACCCTCACAACTTTTCTCAAAATTTCTCAAATTCCAACTTCAACCAAAGTGGAAGCTTCATCAATAGTGGCTTGCGTAAGCTAAAACAGAAAATAACAATGAAGGCTTGTACAAAAAGCAAATAAGATAACTATAGAAAATAGTAAACAATAATTAGCATTCTGATGCTTCATTTCCAACAATTTTACTTAATCTTATAAATGACTAAAATTTCAGAAAATAATAATTTTCTGATCATCATATCTAGAGCCCTTGTTTATATTTCTTTTATGTACAGAATGTTGATTGTTAACCGGCAAAAAAAAAACTAATTATGATAGAACTTCCCATCTAGAGAGATAAATTAATATTTTTTTTTTGGTTTTAAACGACTACTTTATATTAAAATTAAAAAAGGTTTACAGGGTGTGGCTGCTCATAGACAGCATTGCAAACAGAACTATGTATAGCATAACCTACCCTGGGGTGCCTAGCTGCATTAGTTGTACTGGTAGATGGAGTAGTAGCGTTACTATTTAACATTGGTACATCAAAAATATTAATACTACTGCTACTACATTCATTACTGGAAGATGTCCTATCAGACGGTTGACAAAATGTGTTCATATGTGTATGAACTCCAAAAGTGACGCTAGGCCTTTGCATTGACATGTTGAGTTGTTGATCCTGGAGGAGTTGTTTGAGGATGATTGGTGGAGGGTTGCTCAAAAAGTGATGTTGCTACCAGATAGTGCCATTCCAAAGTGTGCTAGGTCGTCTGCTGCTGTATTTTGCTCCTTGTAACATGGCTTACTTTTGGACTATTCAGTTGCCGGATCAGGAATCTGCAGTCATTTAATAAGGATGAGTGAGGTGTTGTGTGTGTGTGCAACAAAATGATTACATGTTGTGCGTCCATCTGAATATGTAATGGAGTTAATTGTTGTTTTAATGCGATTTGTAAGCCACGTAGTAGAGCCATAAGTTATATTTCTATGACGTGGTTGATGGATGGTGACCCGCATAGCCCATTACCCAATCGCCCTTATGGTTTCTGAACCCCCCCCCCCCACCCCCCCAAAAAAAAAACCCTTGTTGATTTTTGTGGGTTGAAAGCCCCATATGTGTTCAATAAGAATGTTCCCCGTTCAGGGGTATTTCCTTTTATATATCTAAGTGTGTGATGATGTTTAGGGGTGGTTGTATTAGTTAGGAAAAAATGTTCATTTGTTAACTGCATTATTGTTTTAGTAGAGGGCGTGGTAGTAGCATTTTCAAAACAATTTTTTTTGTGCGCATTCCAAAGGTGCCATAATATAAACGGAATTAGATGTTACAATGGTATGCCGTTGAGGTAGTAGATACCCTTTTAGCGTATAAGTTGCTTAAGCCAAATGTGATTGTGAGTTCCATTAATGGGTAAGGAGTGTAGAAGGTATTCTAATCGTAAGTCGTTCCAAATGTTACGTGCATGCACACAGTGAAATAGAATGTGAGGAATTGTCTCTTTTCTAGGTTACAAATTGTGCATATATTAGAAGTGGTAATACCCAATTTTTGTAGGTAGTCCTTTGTGGGCAATCTATTGTGGTTTGTCAACCATAAGAAATATTTAATTTTAGGAAGTGTTTCCAACTGCCAAATCCATCCTTAATTAGGGAGGTGATAGAGTGGCTTAGTAAGTGCTTTATAGCAAGAGTTGATAGAGAATTCTCCTATTGGTGTTAACCCCCAGATTAAATGGTCCGGGGTTGAACCATGCATGGGAATATGGTTAGTATTGATTAGGTAATTTATTGTATAGGGTAGTTGGATGGATAGGCTAGATGTTGGGTTGCTAATGATTTGGAGCACCTGGGCCACTGTTAAGTTGATTTCATTTTTATTTAAGGGACCCTCAACAGTACTTCTTATATTAAGGTTTGGGGCAATTTATTGTCGTTCCAGAAATTAACTTGTGTACCCTTTGTGACTTGCCATTTTAGACCAATTTGGCAAGTTTGCCACCCATGCATGAGGTGCTTCCATAATGTTGAAGTACGTTTAATGGGTGCACGATTGTTGGAAATATATTTAGTAATTAAAAAAGATGCCCAAGGTGTTTGAGGCTGGTGAATAGCATCCAGGCCGTACTAGCTAATATGGGTTCATTTTTAGGACGTATTCAATGACTACCCAGTCCACCTTGGTCCTCGGCATTAGTAATTGTTTTCCAATTGAGGAGATGAATCCTTCTTCTCTGTGAAGTAGACCCCGTAAAAAAATTGATAGGTTTCTAGTCGCCGCCTTATTCATGAGTTGGGAGGGACACAATTTGCATGATGTGGTTGGGAATAGTATTCAAAGTTGCTTTTATTAGAATAGTCTTGTCAGCCATTGTTAGGTGATTTATTTTCCAACCGGCTAACCTAGTTTTAAAGTTGTCGATTATAAATTGGTAATCCCTTTTGTTATATGTTTCGGTGAATATTGGAAAGCCTAGGTATTTACCAAAAGACTTGCCTTCCTTCATGTTAAAAGATGATAAAATGAAATCATTGTTATGAGTGTTATAGTACTTTTGAAAAAAGATTTTGGATTTGTCAAAATTTATTTTTTGCCCGGATTGGGCTGTAAAATTGTTTCATAGATTGATTATTGTATGGCAACTTGCAGTTGTTATTTTGGAAGCCAGTATAATATCGTCTGCAAAGAATAGATGGGATATTTGAGGGCCTTTTGTATTTAAAGATATAGGCTTCCAAATATTGTAATCAACTGCATTGTTTATTTATCTAGATAGCATTTTCATACAGATAATGAAAATGTACGGTGACAGGGGATCACCCTGCCTAATACCTGTGGATGGTGAAAAGAATTTGGTAGGGGTGCCATTAAAAAGTATAGAAGTAGAGGATATTGTGATGCATGACATGATAATGGATATTAAGTGTGGAGGGAAATCGAAAAAGATTAATGATTGTCTGATAAAGCTCCATTCCAATTTATCAAAAGCTTTTTCGAGGTCTAGTTTAAGGAGCATGCTGAGGCATTTAGATTTTGATGTCTTAAAATAATGAAGTAATTCCTGAACAATGATAGCATTGTACACTACTCTACGACCTTTTTGTCACGACCCCAAACCGGTCCGGTCGTGATGGCGCCTCTCATGAAGACAAGGTCAGCCCGACACAACACTCACCTTAACCCCTAAAGCATTAAGAGTCATTTTTAAGTCTTTAAATTAAACAATATTTCATAATAAAATCCTGGAATAACAGTGCGGAATAAAATACCAGCCCGACATCGGGGTGTCACTAGTCATGAGCAACTATCAAGGTCTGAATACAACAAAAGTCTAAAAATGTACTAAATACAGTAACAACAATGAGGGGAAGGAAGCGGTGCTGCGAACGTCATGCAGTCACCTTGCTAACTCTGATAACTCCGCGGCTGAGCTATCAACACCCACTGCCGGGTTCCGATATACCTGAATCTGCACACGAGGTACAGGGAGTAATGTGAGTACTCCAACCCAGTAAGTAATAAGAGTAAATAAAGGCTGAGCAGTAGGAAACAACGAATCCACATTCATGTTAGGCTCAATAACCACAACAGGCCTTCAAATTATAATACGAGTCAATCTTCCCTTTTAAAATCCAGCTTTTAGTAAAAATTATTTTGAAATACTTTCCAGCAGTTTCGGTAGGGGTTCAATACCATTTAAGATAATAATAGAGATTAAAGCCATAATCGGCCCTCGGGCAAAATATAATTTGTAAAACAGCCCCTCGGGCAAAACAGTAATCATAAACACTTCATAACTTAAAAATCTCAGTGGAAATAACCAATGCCAAATCAGTGATTAATTTCTGAACATATCATAAACCCCAGTTTAAATAAAAGTTGTTTTAAAATATTTGTTCAACTTTCTGACAGAGGCTCAATATAAAGATGAGTGAAAAGAGTCGATAAATCAACATATTCGATAGAAATTCACTTTAAAGAGGAGTGAAATCAATAAGTCCATAAACAGGTCTCTCTGTCACATTAAAGAGGAGTGAAAATATCACTATCGCCCCTCGGGATAGCCTCTCTGTCACTCGTAACTCAACTCTTAACAATCAGTACTCGCACTCAGCATTCACACTCAATT
Organism: Nicotiana sylvestris; assembly: GCF_000393655.2. NCBI lineage: Eukaryota > Viridiplantae > Streptophyta > Magnoliopsida > Solanales > Solanaceae > Nicotiana > Nicotiana sylvestris. Next base: position 124,076,739 of record NC_091065.1, read on the forward strand.
GGTACCATATAGTAACCGATGCGGCGTGCAGCCCGATATGTATATCTCTCACAATAACTGAAATCAAAGTAACCGCTGCGGCGTGCAGCCCGATCCATGCATCGATGTGGCGCACAACCCGATCCATATAAATAGTCGATTGCGCTCACTGGGGGTGTGCAGACTCCGGAGGGGCTCCTACAGCCCAAGCGCTATATTGTTGCGACGCGCAGCTCGATCCATATAAGTATCGTTGTGGCGTGCAGCCCGATCCATATACATATACATATATATATATATATCGATCCATATACATGTATATATATACATTGCTGCAGCGTGCAACCCGATCCATAGATATATAATCCTCACAACTAGGCCCTCGGCCTCTCTCAGTTATTACTATCAGACTCTCAGTCTATCTCAATCATAATCTCACAATCAGACCCTCGGTCTATCTCAGTAAAACAGGGAACTCAGCCCAAAACAATTTCCACATTTTAAGAACATAGTGATAAAGCCAGATTTGAGCAGTAAACAGGTAAAACATGACTGAGAATATGCTTTCAAACAAATAGAGTGAGGAAAGATAGTAAAAATGCCCCTAAGGGTCTCAACAAGTCGGCACAAGGCCCCAAACATGGCATACAACCCAAAAATATAATAATGTCAAACAATTAACTATCAAATACGCATTAAAATATTCGTTCGGGATGGACTAGGTCACAATCCCCAGCGGTGCTCTACCCCACGCTCGTCATCCAGCGTGCAAGTCACCTCAAAGTAACACAACGACGTATAATCCGGGGTTTCAAACCCTCAGGACAGTATTTACAATCATTACTTACCTCGATCCGGTCCAAAATCTAGCCCGCGATGCCTCGTCCGCACGAATCGACCTCCGAATGCTCCAAATCTAGCCACAATCAGTACATAATCATTAAAATATGCTAAGGGAGCGAAGCCCACTCGAAAATATCCAATTTAACATCAAAATCCTGAAATTGCTCAAACCCGGCCCCCGGGCCCACGCTTCGGAATTCGACGAAACTCACAAAATTCGATAACTCATTCAACCACGAGTCCAACCATACCAAAATTACTAAATTCCGATAATAATTCGGCCTCCAAATCTAGAATTTTCGTTTTTGAAAAGTTTACAAATTTTCTCCAATTTCTTCCATTTGATTCACTAATTCTTGATGAAAATAACAATGGAATCATTAAATATAATCACTTTTGGATATAGAACACTTACCCCAATCCATATGGTGAAAATTGCTTCGAAAATCGCTTCAATCCGAGCTCCATAGCTCCAAAAATGAGAAAATTCTCGGACTGCCCGAATCATACACTGTCCAGAAATTTTTGCGGTTACTGTTCACGCATTTACTGTTCATGGGTTCTGTTCACGGTACTGTTCATGGGTAATGTATACATGTACACTGATACATATGTACGGTACACGGGTACTGTACACTGATACTGTTCATGTTTACTGTACATGGATACTGTTCACGCAGGTGCGGTTACTGTTCACACGTGCGAAAAATGCAGAAACTGCCTAGAAAATTGCAGCAACTTTTCTTTTCACTAAAAGGCTCTAACTCCATTATACGAATTCAGAATTCGATGATTCTTATTCCTATGAGTCACAAATAATAATACGAACATAGCCCTTTAGTCGAAACTCAATTCGGAGCTCATTTGCTCAGTTCAATACCCATTTCGCTTGTTAAACAATTAACTCATGTTTCGTGTCAAAAACCCAATCACGACTTGATGAAATTAGACCAAACTTTCCAGATTAGTCCTATAATTCATTACCAAAATTCCGGAAGTCTCAGAATCAAATTTCGATCTCTAGAACTAAAAATGGACCTTTGGATCATTACATGCTTATGCTCAAAACGGCAAAAATCTTCCAAAAACTCTTCCAAAATTTATCCTAGCCTCATGGGACCCCGACCAAATATGCCAACATAATTCATAATATCATTCAAACCTGTTCCAATCATCAAAACACCTCAAACAACATCAAATTACCCAAAACTCATCGAATTCAAGCCTAAGTTTCCAAAAACTTCCGAAATACACTTTCGATCAAAAACCCGACCAAATGATGTCCGAATAACCTGAAATTTTGTACACACATCAAAAATGACATAACGAAGCTACAACAACTATCAGAATTCCATTCCGACCCTCGGATCAAAATCTCACCTATCAACCGGAATCCGCCAAAATACTAACTTTGCCAATTCAAGCCAAATCCTTCCACGGACTTCCAAAATGCATTCCGATCGCGCTTATAAGTCATAAATCACCCAACGAAACTATCCAAATCATAAAATTTCTGATCCGAGCTCATATACAAATAAGTCAACTCTTAGTCAACCTTTCAAATTCAAAGCTTTCAACTAAGACTGTTCCTTCAAATTCATTCCGATTTTTCCTAAAAATCAAAACTAACGATCTACATCAGTCATAATATGTTACACGGGGCAAATTATGCCCGAGAACTGGCGATCAAAGTACAAAATCTCAAAACGACCGGTCGGATCGTTATACTTCTTGAAAAGCATATTGAGTAGGATTGATTAATTTTTGAAGGAAGGGTTTAATACTATTTACAATAATTTTGTATAGGGTGTTACTAAGCTGATTGGACCAAAATGGGAGGTAGTTGTAGGTGTTTTTATTTTGGAATCAAGCAAATATAAGTTTTGTTTAGCTCATAGGAATGTGACCTTGTTGGAAAATTTGATTGCAAAAATTTACGATAGATGTTTTTAATTGTGGCTAAAATTTTTGATAAAATAATGGATGTAAACCATCCGGGCCTGGAGATTTGAGAGGTTGGAAGGACTTGACAGCTTCAAATATTTCCTTCTCAGTTAGTGAAGTTGAAATTGAATTGGATTTCTCTTGTGAGAGAGTATTGTGAGTTGATGTAGTATAATGTTTATTTGAATGGGTGTGGAATATTGTATAAAGAGATTGATAGTAAGTAATAACTATGTCATGTAACTAGTGAATGTCAGAGATCCAATTACCCGCCGAATCTTTTAAGGTGATTATTCTATTACGACGCCTTCTTTTAATAGTGGGCAAATGGAAAAATCTCATGTTAGCATCCCCATGATTTAGCTAATTTACATGATATTTTAATTTTCAAAAATCCTCCTCGAGTACTAAAAGGTGGTTGTATTGAGTTATATGATCTTTTTCCAGGTTTGGAAGGAAATTACTCGTGGTATAGTGAGGAGATTTTTGTATACTTGCTAGTCTAGCTTGAATATTATTTTTTTATAAAAAAATATTACCAAAGAACTGATTATTCCAAAGTTTTACTAGTTCTGTAAAATCCTCTATTGCATTAAGAGGGGTCATGTTGCCATATTTGATTAATTAGGAGAGAGAATTCTTGGTGGGATAGCCACATTGTTTCAAATCTAAATAATTCACTTTTTTATGAAGTTTTTTTTATTAAGGGTTAGTAGTAGAGGACAATGGTCTGAATGGGTTCTAGATAAGTGATGCACAATTGCTTCCGGATATAGATTTAACCATTTATAATTTGCTACTATACGGTCTGATCTTTCAAGTATCATAGATCCATTTTTCCTTTTATTAGTCCAAGTATATTTGCTGCTCTCAAAAGCCTAAGTCTAGCAGGTTACAATAATTAAAGCAATTAAGCCTCAAATCTGCTCTACTATTGTTTAATGAACATCCCCCAAATATTTCAGTAGAGTATAAAATTTCGTTAAAGTCACCCCAACTAACCATGGTCCTTTATAATTGTCCGCAATATTCATTAGGTTTTGCCACAATACTTTCCTAGATGATAAACTATTACTAGCATATATTGCTGAAAATAAAAAAGGTTGGTCGTGGGGACGTACCTGCATCATGCAATGGATTTCCTGATTGGCGACCACAATTTCAATAACTTGAATTACAACATTATTCTATAACATCCCAATCCCTCCTGACTTCCCTTCAGCTGGGACTTGTGAGAGATGAGAGAAATCGAAATCTGCCTTTATATTATGGTGATCCGCTATGTGTTTCTAAAAGCACTACTAGTGGAGGTTGATAGTAATTTAGTAGTGAATGAAAATTTCTACGAAAGTCAGGTGAATAACGAAATTCATTGAGCTATTATGTGAGGGTGTGGGTGGTGGTGTTGTGATTTGCTCTACCGGCACTGGATTTAGCTGACTCACCTCCTATGGTATTTGAAGTAGAGTTGGCATGATCACCATTGCAAACTTTTCTGCTTCTGGATTGAGGGGGGAGGGCTCAACTTGATTAGGCCCTTGATCGCCTCTGGTGGACAGTTGAGCACCATTTTTTGCGTATTGATCTTTGAGGACGGGGATGTGGCATGCTCCTAACCATACTAGCTCTGTGCGAGTTTCCCTTATTTCCTCCATTAGTGCTGCTATTTCCTATGGAGTTAGCAGTTCTTGATCTCCTAGGTTTGGTAGTTATGGACTCATTGAGGAGGAGGGGGAAGGAGTGAGTGGTTCGAATGGACTCATTGGAGACAGTGGAGGTAAGTTTGTGGTATGTGTATGTGTTCGTGTATCCAAGGGATTGGAGACTGTGTTTGTGGGTAGAATGGTAGGTCTATATAGTGTGGTGGCTGGGAGGGAGGCTGGTACTGAGGGAATGGATTCCACCATGTGTTAGTGGGCTGCATTGGGATGGTTATCCAGTTGTACTGGCCATAGAATTGCACTGCTGCTGTCATTCTCTCTGTGATTATTTGAGCTAAATTTTAGGGATTTTGGAGGCGTATTATAACCTCCTGATTATTGACGATCATGGAGAACGTTAGTGCATGGTTTTAGAGAGCTATTTCCAAACATGATTGAGGAGGTTGGAATAGGTTGGGGCCCTGTGATGTGTATATCATAGGGTATGTTGGAGGTGGAGGGGTATGTGTGTTGTTCTGCATGGTTTGTGGTGGAGAAAGTGTGTGTTGACGGGTCGAAATGGTAGCAGAGAGGGCCTGTGGTATTGGGTTCTCAGAGAAAAAATTGGAGCATGATGTCTTCGCATGGTTATATTGTGCTGTGTATTCTGATATATGTGGATTATTGGTACATAGGAGTGGGAGTGTTAATGATTGAGTAGTGTTTATAGTAGTTAGGTCATTGGGTAATGAAGTCGGTTGAGTGTATTTAGTGAAAGAGTTTTTGTGTGGGTTGGGCTTAGCACGTAGGCTGGAATTGGGTGAGGAATGTTGCATGGAGAGGGGATTGGCTGTGGTCATTTGGGAGGTGGGCTGTGAAAGAAGTAGTGGTATATCATTATGAGTAGTAGAGATACCTTGTGGGCTTGGTATAGGGTTTAGGACATGCATGCAAAAGGAATTCTAATTGGTTGTGAGGAGAGGTGGGTGTGACGTGGCTTGTGTGGGAGTACCTTGGTGTCAATAGGGTTACTATTTACCTTAAGAGTTTGTGAGATAAAGTTATGATTATTGTTTGTATTTTGAGGTGGGTTCGGTACGGGTGAGTGGATTGGCAATGACCCGGGTGCAATGACAATTGTATGGTTTTGGCCTATAGTTTTTCCTAGTGGGCTTGTGGCCTGTTTGGCTTGAACTTTGGAGGAAGAGTTGGGAGCTATGTCGTTTGAACAATTCAATAATTCAAAGTGATTTTCAATAGCTAGTATATGATTAAGAGGGAGTTGTTTAGGTGATTTATCAAGTAATGGAGAATTAAGTACATTAGGAGATTTAGTAGGCATACCTGTGTGGTAGTTTGCTACCTTTGTCGCTAGTGGTTATTGGATGTCCATTATTGTAGATGATGAAGCTGAGTTGGTGGCAGCATTTGTGTTGATGATTTGGTCGATTGATCGCCTGTGAGCTTTGGTCTACCTTTTTGAAAAAATAACTGTCTTCCATTCTTCTTCGGGTGGCATGTCATTCGTATCTTGTTATGTAGGTAATGAGTTATGAGTTGATGGAGGTGGTGTAGTTTTGAGACCGGTGGTTATAGGGCAGTGGGTGGTGATGTGGCCTATTCGTCCACAACAAACACATAACAAATTAAGACATTCATATAATATCTGTTGGTGATGGTTTCCTATAAATACATGTGATTTTAAAGGTATTTCAAGGGGTACTTCAATACAGATTCTAGCATATCAACGCCTTGATGTAGATGATGTGCAGGTATCTATTTTAAGCAATTTGCCTATTTTATTACCTACCTTTTGGAGGATATGGGTGTCATAGAATTCAGTAGGTAGCTTTGGTAGGCGTGACCATATGGTTGTGTATGTAAGCTTTGTCGTAGATGCTAGAAACCTTGGTTCCCAGCGTCTAACGGATAAAAAATGGCCGAAGACAAACCATGATCCTTCATGTAAAGCTTTATTCATATTTTCTTGTCTTTGATACTTAATAAGAAAGAAATCATTGCCCAGATCGTTAAGGGCTAATGTTTCAGTGGGTTTCCACAGTTGTTGTAATTTTTGTTTGAGGGTGAGATGATTCACTTTTCTCCTAAAAACTTTGATGATTATTGAATTTTTTCATGGAGAGTAAAGCCTTTCCTTATTCTCTGTGGACAGTGGAATGAAGTTTTTTGCAATGTTTGTGGGAAGAGTTGCTTCTGACATGTCAATATGGTAAGAGTTTGTATGGATTATTGGTAGTGAGGTGTCATTGCGGTTGAGTAAGGTTTGGAGAAATGATTGAGTAGGCTGACTTTGGATTGGTTCGTCAATGTTCATGGAATTTGAATTAGAGTCAGGAGGGGCAGGGATTGGGATTGGAGTATTTTCTGACAATGTGGATATTGTGGATTCATAAATATTTTAGAGAGAGGTGAGAGCTTCTCCCTCGATTAAATTCATTATAGATATTTGCCGAAATTTAGATAAATGAGATAAATTAATATGACATACTATTGTTGTTGCCTCCTAGAGTTCTTTAAAATATTAAAAGAAAATGCCTACACACTGTCAAAGAATTGTCCGATCGAATTTGAAGTTAAATATATTAAAGAGATAGTTTTAAAACATCAATTATTAGTTATCACATATTTTTGGGCCTCGAACCCAAGGCCTGAAACTGTAAGGCCTTAGTAACCTAAAATTGGGTTGATAAAAAATAGTAATCAATAATAGGCTTTCAATCTATTTTGGGGGATTTGCATTTATATTCGCTTTTTGTGTCACATTTTAACTTGTACCCGTTTTGCAAAAATAATTATAAGCGTACCGGCTTTTTCGCATAACTTCAGCATACGGGGCTGAAGTAGCAAAGACAATCACGCAAAACTTCAATATTTTAGTAGCCGAGCCTGAAGTTCAACTCTAGAGCTGAAGTTTTTGTTTTGTAACTAGCGAACTTCAGCTGTTTTTATTTTATAACTGGCGAAGTTTTTGTTCTGTAACCGGGAAACTTCAGCTCTAGAGCTGAAGTTTTTGTCTTTGTAACTGGGAAACTTCAGCTATAGAGCTGAAGTTATTTAGTTCATTGTATGTTTACTACCCCAAATGATATTCTTTTCCCGTAAGTTTTACCTGGATTCTTTTACTGCAATTGTTATGGCCCAGTTCTCAGTTCCTTTTCTTTTCAATGGAACGATGACATAATATACAAACCTGAAGTTCATCATCCAGGAGTAAAAGCTAGATAGAAAACAAGTTTCTGGTGCAATATCTCGCCTTCACAAACGGTAGCAGTCACACAATGTCACATGGAAATCATTTAAGCATGAGATTTTGTAAGCAAAGTCAACCTATTGCACCTTTTAGCAACAAAAAAAACATATTGCACCAGCAGATCATGTTTTCTCTAGGGTATTAGACTAGTAGACTAGATAGAAAATAGCAGAAGAAGAAGAAGAAGAAGAAGAAGAAGAAGAAGCAGAAGAAGAAGAAGAAAATGAAGGAGGAGAAGGAGGAGGAGAAAGGGGGCTGAAGTTATTTAAAAAGTAGGTACAAGTTAAAAGTTTTAAAAAAAATGAGTATAGGTTAAATGGGGGCGACCAAATAGGGCGCCCCGTGTAATTTTTACTCTATTTTGGGATAGTCAGTGTGAAGTAGTTGTTGTCACTTGGAAATTTGATCAAGAAAAGTGGGAAAAATAGCATGGGCTAGTAAATTTTCAGATCGATAATTAAAGAGATTTTTACCTTCCTATACTACATATGAAACTTTATTATCATCCCTAATCAAGTTTTAACTTAATTACATGTGTATATACAATTAGTATTAATAAGTATCCCTTTATATTAGGAATTGAATAAGGAAATATTTATTTCTCTCTTTCTCTCTTTGTTCTTTCCCCAATTTTCTTCCTTCGTTTTTCTCTGCTTTTTGTCCTTTCTTTTTTCCTCAGGGAATACATCAATGAATTTTAAGTGTTTCAATATAGAGTTTTAACTTAACATATTCCTTTCATGTTGCACAATTGGTGTTCAAATTGAAATTGTCAATCAATAAATTTTGAAGTATTTGATTCCCCACCGTTGACAGCCATTAAAAATCTTCAAAGCTTTAAATTCGAATTTGGGTTTTCAAAAACTATTTTTTGTTTGAATTAGACACAACAACAACAACAACAACAACATACCTAGTAAAATCCCACCAGTGGGGTCTGGGGAAAGTAGAGTGTATCCAATTATTTGAATTGGATATTGTTGCAAATAATTGAAAATCTTCTTTGGAGTTTTTATCTCAATTTTGAGGGTGTTTGGTGAAGATTAGACTTGATTTTGGCTGAATTTCAGATTGAAACTCGAAGAAGAAGAAGAAGAAGAAGAAGAACACATGACATACAATATACTTACGAAATTATATTAAAGTTGTATGTAAATTGTATTTAAGTTGTATCTGTTGTAATATTTTTTTTTATTTGCATGTTGTATGAAAATTGAAAAATACATGTATAATGTATGAATCGTTGTATGAAATTTTTATTTAAGTTATAAATATTATCTTTTTACATAAAATTCTTGGTATGTATCAAAATTGTATTAAGAGAAAAAGTTTTGATTAGAATTTCAGAGGGGAAGAAGAACACACTGCTTACAAAATATATACAAAATACATACCAAAGACATATTGCATAAAATTTATATGAAAATTATACTTAAGTTGTATGATGTTGTAATTGTATTTAACTGGGTAGAAATAATGTATGAATATTGTAGATAAGTTATAATAAGTTGTATACTATATAATTAGATGCATGAAATTTGTTTTTAGTATGTATATTGTTGTAGATATTCAAAATTGCATTAAATTTGTAGAAATTTATTTTTAATTTGTATGTTGATTTACGACATTGACAACCTCTCCGTGCAGTGATGTAATCGGAAACGAGGTGAAGCAAAGTAATAGATTTATTTCAACTAAATGCTCTTTGCAAAAAGCAAAACAAATATCTATCTAGTAAAAGGTAGAGATAGAAATGGAAGAGCAGTCAATTTGTTGGATAAGCAGGGTTCTGTATTTATTTATTTTTATGTTTTGTTTTTGGAAAAAGAAACCAGTCATAAACAGGGGATGAGAAGAAATATAACCACACTATTAAATTTCCATAGGCCACATCTCTGATCGGAGCTACCACTTGCTCCTCAAAAATCATGACTCCATCGACGGATCTACAACTCCTTGATCTGATCCTGTCAATAATAGAGCTTCTTCTCTTCTTTCCCTTCCTCCAATAAGAAGGCTACAATGATAATCTCCGCCGTCGAATCAAAACCTGATGTTACAGATTACGTAAAAAAAAATAACTAGCACATAATTTGCACTTTGTTGTGTTTCAAACTTTACTACTGTCTTGTTGAATCTAGACAAGAAGATCAAGTATAAATGTTTATTATTTGTTTTGATTCTTTTTGTAATACTGTAGTTTCACTATTATAAGATGGTGGCATCCATCTAAGTTGTGTATTGAAACCTTGAAACCTATTGGAGCATTAAGTAATGGAGCTAGTCTCAACCCAAAAACTGGAGAGGAGCCGTGTCCTTTTTATTGAAAAAGGAGTGGACAAAAAATAGGAAAATGATATAACTAAATACCCTAGTTTAAGGCACTAATAATGGTTTGTATATAATTTGTAAGTAATTCTTATTTATAGCGGCTAATATACAAAATTCAGACAATTTTGGTAAATACGTTTCAAATATTGTATAGGAAGGAAAAAATTAGCTACTGTTTGAAAAGTCATTAAATTAGGGGTGCTTATCGGGCGGATAATTACGCTTAAAGGTTCAGCTTATCAGTTATCGAATTATAAATATAGTAATCCGCTAGCCATCCAATAAGACAACGGGCGAATTGATATCGGATTAATAATTATTGGACGGTTATCGGACGATATATCAGATAAATCAAATAAAAAAATTCGAACAATCCTAGTCCGTTGCTACATGATAGAATCCGTTAACACTTTGTAATTTGTACTCGATCGTCGAATGAGTCAAAGAAGAATAATTTTCACCTATAAATTAAGGCTATTATGCTACATAACAAAGCTCCTAATAACTAGAAAAGACTGGAACTTTATCCCTAAATTATTTTGAATTATTTAGGTACTTTTAAATATGAAATGAATGCATCAGGCTTTCATGTTTACCAAACATCGCATAATATCAGGTTACTTGATTTTAGTTTTTTTCTTCCTTTTTGAAATTCAATCTACCCGACAAAGGAGAAAATGGAATAAAAAGGAATTCTAATGATTTCACTAACATAGGGATAAAAGTGTAAATGTAAAAATTCTTAACAGGTTAACGATTTATCCGATAAGAAAAGTGAGTAATCCGTCTCTAAACTGTTAAGCCGTTAATTATAAAATCTTAATTCGTTCACCAACCATTAACCCGATAATCCAATACCAATAAGCAAATAAGCCATCGGTTCGGTTGGTCTAATGGTTACGGTTCGATTTTGAACAACCCTACATTAAATATAGCAACTATTTTATGCAAAGATAAAATCTGGACAAAAATACTCTTAGCAAATACGGAAAAAATGTAGCATAATATGATGCATTATGAAAGTCTTGCATATAAAACTCTAGCATATTATACTGGAGTTCAAACATCAAAGACATCTCTTATGTGAATCCCAATATATTGTCACGACCTAAAATCCCAACCAATCAGGGTCGTGATGGTGTCTAATGCCGCTCGTTAGGAAAGCTAACACAGTGAATAATACGAAAATTAAAGCATTAAATATTTGACAACTTATCAATATCATAATATAAAAACATTTCTGTAATAACATAATAAAGTTCTAAAATCAATAGCTAGCGTAAGCCACCCGAAGATTGGTGTCACAAATATATGAGCTTCTAGATCCAACTAAACACAAGTATCTGAAAGAAATACAATACTATCCGAATAAAGTAAAAATAATAAAGTAGAGGTTAGATAATGACTCAAGGCCTGTGAACGGGATGCAGCTATACCTCGAATCACCAATGCAATATCTGCTAACCACCTCTCGAGGCTCTGCTGGTACCGATGTCAGGATCTGCACAAGAAATACAAAAGTGTAGTATGAGTAAAACTGAACCCAATGTACTCCGTAAGTATCGAGTCTTGTCACGACCCCAGTTCGCCCTCTGTGAACTGTCGTGACGACACCTAGTCTCTACGACTAGGTAAGCCTAACAAATGCGGAACATAAATGAAACTTGCGGAAGAAATAATCAAAATCCAAAATAACTGAATGGAAACAATAGTAATAATGCCGCTCAGCATATACCACACAATGTTCTCAAAATCAAGTACACTATCCCAAAACCCGAAAACTCATGGAAACACAAACCATTGGAATATCTAACAGTCTAACTCAAGAATATCTAACAAGAAAGAAAATACAGAAGGGTAATATTTAACAGCTAGAATGGAAAGAGACTCCTTGGTCTGCGGACGAGGCAGATGTACCTCGAAGTCTCTAGAGCAGTCGTATCCCTCAAGGATGGTAGGCCTGAGTAGCGGTACCTGGATCTGCACATGAAAAACATGCGCAGGAGGGGCATGAGTACACCACAACAGTACTCAGTAAGTGCCAAGCCTAACCTTAGTTGGTTAGTGACGAGGAAGATCAGGGACCTACTAAGGTTAAATAAAATATAAGGATCAACAGTATAGAATAAAACGGTATAAATAAGTACAACAGTAAATAACACAGGATATACATGACAACAACAACTATACAGAAGCAAGGTAAACATGGAAAGGAAATACAGCCCAACACCAATAATAACAATCGGGGATCTCTCAAGATACCGTCATGTAGTTCCATATGTACATATCCAGTGGATCTCTTGGGATCCCGTCCCGTAGTCCAACTCATAGTACGCGGGGATCTACCGGAATCCCGTTCCGTAATCCCAAATGTAAATACACAGTACTGGGAGAATCTACCGGGTACATTCCCGTAGTTCCATACAACTGTGTAGGGGGATCTACCGGAATCCCATATCCGTAGTCCCAAAATAAACAGACAAGGGGAAGCTACCGGAATCCCACATCCGTAGTCCCAAAATAAACAGACAAGGGGGAGCTACCGGAATCCCACATCCGTAGTCCCAAAATAAATGCACAACATCAATAGGAAAATATACAGAAATGGCAAAAATTTCATATTAAGGCAACAAATGATTCTAGCCTAGCATGCTGCATAGAAGTCAAGTAAGGCAGGTTGAACAAATAAGCAATTAAGTCACTTAGACATGTTTTCCTAAGCTAACAACATGCTTAATAGTGCAAGTAATAGAAACAGGAAAGGAAATATACTAGCAATTACTTAAAGAAAACCGGATTTCCAACAATTAGTACAAGTACGCACTCGTCACCTTACGTACAAGGCATTTCAATTACCAAATATACCAATCCTAAGGGGAAGGTCCCCCCCACAAGGTTAGACAAGCCACTTACCTCGAACTGACTCAAAATCAACCCAACACCACGTCTTTGCCACGAGTCCTTGACTCCAAATGGCCCATATCTATTCAATTCAATTGCATAATGTAAATAACACTTCAAGTAACTGATTCTACAATTAAATTATAAGCTAATACGCAAAATTATGTATAATGACCAAAACGCCCCTCGGCCCACGTCTCAGAATCAGGTGAAATTTATATTTTCAGAAATATCGTACTCTCACGAGTCTATACATAATAAGAACACTGAAATCGGAGTCCAAATGACCCCTCAAATACTCATTTAAAGGCCTCTTAAACTCAAGCCCTAATTACACATTTTTCCAAATTTCTCGCCACTAATTAGGTCTTTAATCACATAAAAACGAGTTATGAAGTCAAGGATGTTACCTCCAAGTGATTCCCCTTTGATTTCTTCAAAAATCTCACTTAAAAGCTTCAAACCCGGATGAAAATGGTAAAAGGATCCCTCAAATTCGCGAAGGCAACTATTTATATGTTCTGCCCAGCGATTTTCCGCATTTGCGGCCCTAGGACTGCATCTGCGGTCCCGCTTCTGCGGAACAAGTGTCGCATAAGGACCCAGCTTTCGCATCTACGGAACTCCAACCGCAAGAGCGGTTTCGCTTCTACGGACATCTCACCGCATCTGCGGTTCTTGAGGGAAATCCCAAATTTGCTTCTGAGGTCCCCAAACCGCAGATGCGAAAATACCAGAAGAACAGCTGTTGCAGCAACTTCAACTCCAAAATTTCCTCCGTTAACCATCCGAATTTATCCCGAGACCCCCGGGACCTCAACCAAAGGCATCAACATATCCTAAAAACCTTATTTAAACTTGTACAAATCTTCAAAACACTTCAAACAATATCAAAACAACCAAAACACGTCCGAATGACCTGAAATTTTGCACACACATCCCAAATGACATAACGGAACTACTGCAACTTTCAAAATTCCATTCCGACCCTCGGATCAAAATCTCACTATCGAACCGGAAACTTCCAAAATTCAAATTTCGGCATTTCAAGCCTAAATTAGCTGCGGACCTCCAAAACACAATCCGAACACGCTCCTGACCCCAAAATCACCCAGCGGAGCTAACGGAACCATCAGATTTCCATTCCAAGGCCTTCTTCACACTATTCCGACTAGGGTCAACTTTCCAACACTTAAGCTCTCATTTAGGGACTAAGTGTCCCAAAACAAGCTCTTTAGGGACTAAGTGTCCCAAAACTCCCCGAAACTCAAAACCGAGCATCCCGGCAAATCACATTAGCAGAAATAAACTTGGGGAAAGTAGTTAATAGGGGATTAGAGTGTTAATTCTTAAGACGATCGGCTGGGTCGTCACAAGTCTAGCCTCGACGAGGCTAAGACAAATACACCTAAATAAACCTGTGCAGTTATTTATATGTATACAAGAATAAAAAGTAAAGATTCAAATAAAACAATGAAGTAGGGGCATGTATAGGGGACAATAGACAAAAATAGTAAATAAGAAATCATAAAGTAAACCTCTTTCTAAAACGGGTAACAAAATCACCAAGTCAAATTCATATTACCAAATGTCAACTAAAACAATAAAATCAATAAACACTCACGGCATCGCCCTTCGTGCTTCTACAGTCATACTCACTATATCAGGTAAATGCAAATGTATGGTATCAGCCTTCGTGCTTTTACTTTCATTCTCACGTGATCATAATAAAAATGCATATTCACGACATCATCATCCTTCATGCTTTAACCTCTCATGATAAATAAGTATGTATACAACATCACCCTTCGTGATTTAATCCCCACATTTACTAAATCAATGATGTCAATATGTACATGAGGCATGTCAACATCCTTCATGATTTTCATTCTTCCTCATCAAGGAACAACAACAACCCACAATATCAACAAGGCGAGAAGCAAATTTCAACCACAACCTTAGTGTTAGAATAAGCAAACTCAACTTTTAATATCACAACAATTTAAACAAAAACGACAAACACAAAAGCGAATAGTCAAAGAATAAATGATCTATCTAAGGCATGGAAGGCATAGTAAATGAAACAACATGGTTCAAATAAGGTAAATTTCACCATGCAATCTTCTAACCCATAATGGTGCATATACAACCGTCACCTTGAATATACACCATACCCACACATAATTCACGTAGCAAATAGACCAAACAAGTCCTAATTTACTCAAGTCAAACTTAACCACGTCACTTACCTTCTTCCGGAATCAAATCAACAATCAACACGGTTTTGAGAAAGCCTCCAAACCAATCGAATCGAGCCAATTATCAATCAAACAATCCAAAATAAGCTTTAGAAACTACACGCGAATGAAAAAGGTTCAAATTTGATCATATTTAAAAAAGTCAACAATGGTCAACCCCGAGCCCGCTTGGTTGAAATCCGAGATTCGAATCAAATCTCGATTATCCATTCACTGTTGAGCCCGGTTATGTGATTTGTTTCGAAATCCAACCTCAATTTGAGGTCAAATTCTCAATTTTACAAAATCCCTAAATTCTACCCAAAACCCCTCGTTCCTATCTTAAAATTCATAAATTTGATATTGAAATTTGAAACGGGAATGAGAATTGATTGAAAACTAGTTAAAATTGCTTACCAATGATTTTTTGGCGGAGAAAATATTCTTCAAAAATCACCTCTAGAGAGCCTAGGGTTAAAAAATAATGTAAAATGAGCTAAGTCTTGTTTTTCCAACTTTTACTCAGCTGCAGATGTCACAATTGCGAACACTTGTTCGTAATTGTGAAACATTGATCGCAAAATTAAACAGTGCAACAGTGCCCCAGAAGTCGCAAATGCGACTAACTCTTCGCATTTGCGAAGTCCCTCTATCTTGCAAATACGAAAAATGCTTCGCAAAAGGGAAGGTATCACGCAGCTTCCTACATTGCAAATGCGATTCTTACATCGCAAATACGACCCCCCTCATGTTCTCAATTGCGAACCTAAATTTACAATTGCGAACCTAAGTTCGTATTTGCAAAGTCCTCAATCCTAGTCCAAATTTCACAAATAAGAGCCTTTCTTCGCAGAAGCAAATCTCGCAATTGCGAGACCTGTCTTCGCATTTGCGAGACCTGCAGCCCAGCTGCACCAGAAAATGCATCAGCAATTCAAAACCTTTTGAACCACATCCAAAACTCATCCGAGCCCATCGGACACCAAACCGAACATTCACACAGGTATATTAATATCATACAAACTCACTCGCTAACTCAAATCATCAAAATAACATCAATTATCAAGAATTGATCATCAAAACTCAAAATTTCAGCTTTGAAACTCATTTTTTCCAATTTTTCACATAATACGCCAATATTATCTAAATACCGATCTGAGGTCGATTACCAAAAATGTTGATCATAGTCAACTTTAGCATCATTTTAAGTCATAATCACGTTTTCTCTACAATTTCACATAAAAGCTTTCAGACAAATGATACAGACCATGCAAGCAAGTCATATAACATCAAATGGGGCTATGAGAGGTCTCAGAACACCAAAATTAAGGCTAGTCACATTCTCTATCTCTAAAAAACGTTCGTCCTTGAATGTACATAAAAATGCACCTGGACTGGTAAATTGATATGGGTATCTACTCCGTATATTAGACTCACTCTCCTACATAGCCTCCTCAATTAGCTGGCCTCTCCATTGCACTTTCATAGAAGGAAAACTCTTAGACCTCAACTTTCGAACTTGCCGGTCTAGAGTAGGCACTGACTCTTCATCATAGGTCAAATTCTCATCAAGCTTCACCGTGCTAAAGTCCAAAACATGTGATCTAACCTCATGGTACTTCTGATGCATAAAAACTTGGAATACTGGATGTACCCCTACTAGGATAGGAGGCAAGGCAAGCCTATAAACAACCTCCCCAACTCTCTCCAAGATCTCAAACGATCCAACAAACCTCGGGCTCAACTTTCCCTTCTTCCCAAACCGCATCATGCTCTTCATAGGCGACACTCGGAGAAGAACCTTCTCGCCTGCCATGTAAGCCACATCTTGAAACTTTTGGTCTGCATAACTCTTTTGCCTAGACTGAGATGTACGAAGTCACTCTTGAATCACCTTAAGCTTTTCCAAAGCATCACGAACCAAATCAGTGCCCAACAATATAGCCTCTATCGGATCATACCACCTAATCGATGAGCGACATCGCCTCCTATACAAGGCCTCGTACGGAACCATCTGGATGCTCGATTGATAGCTGTTGCTGTAGGCAAACTTCGCTAGAGGTAAGAACTGTCCCGCTAACCCCTGAAATCCATAGAGCATGCAATATGTCCTCCAATATCTGAATAGTTCTCTCGGATAGTTCATCCGTGTAAGGATGAAATGCGGTACTCAGCTTGACCCGCATGCCCAAATCACGCTGTATAGCTCTCCAAAAATTCAATATGAACCATGTGTGCTAGTTAAAAATGATAGATTTGGACATGCTATGCACACAGATAATCTCCTACTACAGCCGCAACTATTTCTCAGGCCGGGGGAGGTACTCAGACTCCCACCACTCGCACATCTGAATAGGTCGTCCAGGGACTTCAGACACCGGGGGCACATCTAGCCCAATCGGTTGCAACTGCTCAAGGCTATGTAGTACCTGCTAGGCTAGAGGACGAGCAACGTAGGTTTGAGAGGTTTAGTAAACTTCAACCTCCGACCTTCAGTGGTGCAGAGGGCGAGGATGCCTAGGGTTTCTTGTATAAGTGTCAGAGGATGCCTCGTACAGCGGGTATTCTGGAGACCAGCGAGGTCGCGTTCACTACTTATCAGTTTTTTGGAGCTGCCTTCACTTGGTGGGAGGCTTTTGAGAGGCGTAGGACTGTTGGTGCAACACTCCTTACCTGACAACCTAAGTACTGGATTAGCAATGAACCCCTCTAGAAGCTAAGCTAGTCCAACTGGCGCGGCCAAAATAGGGATCTCCTCATCCTGCTCGATCTGAGGCATTCCAATAAGTGTTGTTGTGTGCACTCTAGGCTGAGATCTGTCACACCTCCTTTTTACCTGAGGGGTATATAAGAGAGTTTGTCCAATTAAAGTAACATAAATCGATATGGGATTATTTATTTAATTTCAAAGTCGCCACTTGGGATAATTTATTTGGTATCCCAAGTCATCAGTTAATTTTAAATCCCAAATCGAGGAGAATTTTGACTTTATTTAAAAGTCTACGAAACCAGAAAAACTAGGTAAGAAATTCTATTAACCCGGGAGAAGGTGTTAGGCATTCTAGGGTTCCGTGGTTCTAGCACGGTCGCTTAACTATAAATAATTATCCTAGTTATCTGATTAATTATATATTTTAAACCTATTGTGCATTTTTATCTTTATAACCGCTTTTATTTATTTATGAAGTTATTTCTGGAACAAGTCACGATTGTCATTCACTTGCCATTTTGAAACACATTGCAAACCACGCTACATAAAATGCACCCGCTGTTTGCGACATACCTATTTTATTATTGTTCAAAGTTGTGGTTGGGTCACATGAAATTCACACCCGAATGGGATTTACGTATCATGACTATGCCATGGGAACCGTACCCATAGTCACGATAGTTAATTAATCGTGCCTAAAGCAAGCTACGATGTTCATGATTTTCCTAAAACTAATTTTGAGATTATTGTGAAAGGCCATAGATTATGGAATTTAATATGGATAAACTAATAAATTTGAATAGAGGAAAGTAAGAAAAATTAGCCAAATATTTAACTGATTTGAAGTGATCGAAGATATTTTGCAAAATACTCTAAAGGGCGTGGACTTAAACATAGAAATGTCAAACCTTAGGCTCTTTCACCCCAGCAGCATGTTTACAAATTTAAAATACAAATAAGGCATTCTAATGACAATTCAGGTGATTATCACAATGCCATTCATATTACAAAGACTCTCCCAAATTTTAATTTCTACACCAAATTAAGGTGACAACTTCGAGTAATTTCTCTATTTAACTCTGATTTCTAATTACTATATATTATAGAAAAAGTAAAGTTAAAGAAGCTTCAAATACAGGTTTACGAGATCAACAAGCAACTTGAACAAATACTGTAACTAAAGATGTCAAAATAAGGAAGCTAAAACCATATTAATTCTTCTTCAAAGGTTATGAAACCATGATTTCAAGCATAAAATGGCAAAGAACAATCACTATTCACCACTGGATTTGGCCAAACCAGTCCAAACCATTATATTCACATCAGGCAACAAAACATATTTGAACGCTCAACTTTACTTCAGTGAACAAACAAAAATTCAACTAATATCATTTAAATGCTCAAAGTCAAGAATAACATTTCAAATATCACATAATATAAATAAACAACGCAACACTCACATATAAACACAAAATAAAATAATAATAATAAAGTACGGACAAAGGGGGAATTAATGAGTAATAATGAGGAGTATGAAAGTTCATCAACTAGCTAATCCAATGAAACAGTATGAAATCAAAGTGATAAATGACACCTTTAAAAGAAAATTCAGATGAGGATTCAATAAAAAATTTTTATTTAAGATTCAAACACCAACAACAGAGATAGCTGAACATACCTAAACAACAATTGAAAAACCAACTAGAGGTCTGAACAAAAGATGAATTTCAGCAGTGATAAACAACAGAAAGCAAGCCCCGAACTAGAGGAAGAAAAATTCGAAACCTAGGAAAATGAGTTCGAAATCAACAACAAACAACTCCGATTCGATTTTGAACCGTTTGAATCCAAAAACCGAATTAGTATACCAAAACTCTGTTGTTCTTCCTTTATTTCGTTTTTCTAGAACCTCATTCCTTTTTTTTTTTGATTTTTCTAGATCTCGGATTATTGAATCTCCCACTTATTCTCTAGATATTTTTGTCGATGTTTGTGAGAGTGACAAAGGGGAGGTAGGCAGAGAGAGAGAGAGAGAGACACCGTTTTTTTTTGTTCTCTCTATGGGAGGGGATAGAGTTGCTCCATTTTTTTGTCCTCTGTTAGGGGTGATGGATGGCTCTCTTGAAGATAAGAGCGTCGTTCCCTCTTTTAGAGATGGGGGGAAGGGTTCTCTTTGTTATTAGGTCACTTTTTTGTGAAGAAGAAGAGCTAGAAAACGGTCCTCTCTAGCGTTGTAAAGGGGGAGTCTTAATGAGGGGAAAGATTGGGCCAGGCGGGTTGGGTCTTTAAGATAGATTGAGGATTTAAATCAAATTGGCAGTTCCGAGCTCGCCCAGTTTGGTTTTGAGCTTCAAAATGACCCCTTTGCCTTTCTTTGTTTTCTTTTTCTTTTCTTTGATTTTAAATTCTAATAAATTAAATCCTAAATTAAGGCCTAACTTAAATCTAATTAGCAAAATTAATTCTATTCATCTATAAACAAATGCATGTAATATTTAAAAAATATTTTCCTGGATTTTTATATATTAATTCTAATAATTAAAGAGTAATTAATCCCTAAAGTGCAAATTAAACCTAAGATGACATGAAATTAAAACGTGATAATTTTTAAGGGTTTTCTCATGATTTTAAAATATTAAACATGTATGAAATGCAACTAAATAAAGAAAAACTTCTAAAATTCATTAATATTATTTTTGGTCTATTTTTAGGAGTTATTTCCATGCAGGGAAAATATTAGGTGCTCACAACTGCCTCTCTTTGCTCGGAAACATGAAGAGTTTTTGGGCAAAGATAAAGTGAGCAATCATGAAAAATTTCTGCCCGTTTGATACTCTATGGGAAGCAGTTTTTTGAAAAAGTTTGACCGAACATTGCTTCGGATATTGCCTACATATCCTTGGCTATAAAGGAATCATGTCAGTGTAGTTCTGGAAATTTTGGCAGCTGGGACTACCGAGAAGCTGTGATTTCACTGCTGTTACTGTTTGGTGATCTCCTTATTATACCAAAATCAAAAATGAAAAAGACTAACTAAGCCTATCAGCTACGAGTTTTAAGATTCCTATCTATAAATCTTCTAAAGCTTGATCTTGAGTTTTGGCTGGTTCTTCATGCAGTCTTTGATTTGTATCTTGATGCTTGTTAGCTGCAGGTGCTAGTTCATTCTTCTTCAGCTTTTCGAATCAAAATAGGACACGCAGAGCTTGTGGATTCAGTCATATCTTGAGCAGTTCATATCTTTTCTCTGCTTCTACACTTTGAGTTACTTCTTTTCTTTTTTTTATTCTGGATTTAGACTCCTTCTTTTGGTCGTCTCGAACCCTGTGCCTCGAGGTAAAACCTGCTAAGACACCAAAACAAACAAACAAATAAATGTTTTCTGCCCAGTTTTCACTAGAAAATTTTCATGATTTATTTGTAACCAAACCTCAATACAACTTCATTATTGAAAGCAACAAAATAAGAATTGTGTATCCTTAGGAAAAAGAGATTAGGGAGTGGAGACCCTATATCTAAAATGAAATCAACTAAAGATTGGAGACCCTATTGTTGGAAAATCATCAACTAGGGAGCAGTGACCCTATGCTGGCATTAGGTTATGCTGGCATCAACTAGGGAGTGGAGACCCTATGTTGGCATCAACTAGGGAGTGGTGACCCTATGTTGGCATCAGGTTATGCTGGAGTCAACTAGGGAATGAAGACCTTATGTTGGCATCAACTAGGGAGTGGTGACCCTATGTTGGTATCAGGTTATGCTGGCATCAGGTTATGCTAACATCAACTAGGGAGTGGAGACCCTATGTTGGCATCAACTAGGGAGTGGTAACCCTATGTTGGCATCAGGTTATGCTGGCATCAACTTGGGAATGGAGACCCTATGCTGGCATCAACTAGGGAGTGAGACCCTATGTTGAAAATCATCGGGTTATGCCGGCATCAACTAGGGAGTGCGACCCTATGTTGGAAAAGTCATTGGATTATGCCGGCATCAACTAGGGAGTGGGACCCCATGTTGGAAAAGTCATCGGGTTATGCCAGCATCAACTAGGGAGTGCGACCCTATGTTGGAAAAGTCATTGGATTATGCCGGCATCAACTAGGGAGTGGGACCCCATGTTGGAAAAGTCATTGGGTTATGCCGGCATCAACTAGGGAGTGGGACCCCATGTTGGAAAAGTCATCGGGTTATGTCGACATCAAGTAGGGAGTGAGACCCTATGTTGGAAAAGTCATCGGGAGTGTGACCCTATGTTGGAAAAGACGCAGGTAGGGATTGGAGACCCTATACTACCATGATTTTGAATTTTTTCTTATTCTTTTTTTTTCATTTTCATCATCATTTTTTCTCTCTCTTTTCTTTTAATTTCATAGAATGAATAAATGCGGAAAAGAATTTTGGAGGAGACTTCCCTTTTTGGAGTTGTTGCTGCAAAACTGTTTTTAGCTCTTGCGCAGTTTCTTTTTGGTAGAACCTGCTTCTTGCAAGGTTTCTTGTGCATTGCACCTATTTTCTATTTTTTCAAACAAAGAACAATTTGTCAGTTTGAAATGGTGGTTGTTTTTGTGGCCTTGGTTATTTCAACCACTTGATCTCGGCCCCTTTCATGTGCAACTGGTTGTTTCCTAAATACCGATTGCATTTCTGACCCTGGAGAAACTCTGGCTTTTCTAGACTTTGCCATGACGGTTGGTTGATGGGACTCAACCTTTTCGACTTTATTTTGCCTCTTAGGCCCTTCCCTTCTGACTTGTGGTTTTTCTTTTCTTTATTTTTTTTTCCTGTTTTTTAAACTTCGGAGCATTGGGGAACTTTTGGATCCTCAAACTTTGTCGCAACAACTAGTCGCGTGGGACTTAACATTTTCCAACTTTATTTCGCCTTTGTAGGCCTTTCATTTCTGGCTTCTTTCTTCCAACTTCAATTTTAGAGCATTTGGGCACCTTGGCTTTTCAAACCTTTGCCGAGACGGTTAGCCACATGGGACTCAACCTTTTCAACTTCATTTGCCTTTATAGGCACTTCATTTTGATTTTTTCTCCTTCCAAGATCTTTGATTTCGAAGCATCAACCGCCATGGCCGGTCAAGGCCGACTTGACGTCTCTGACGAGGCTGGGTGGCTTTTTGCATATTAGCTTGTATCAAATGAGAACCCTGTAACTCAGTCTTATCATCCTTTATTTGTCTTAGTATCGAAACAGAGTTAGACCGAAAGGGATTCAAAGGAAGAAACAAACAATGGAATGGACAAATGAATTTAGACAAGAGGTATCCCTTTCGGGGAAAGGAAAGAAGGACTTATCTAGAGTACATGCGGACTTCAATGAACATGACATGTCTTTTGAACCGGATTCCTGACCCGTGTAAATCGTCCGACTCTCAGAAATTCATCACAACCTTTGCCTCAAAATTAAGAAACCTTGCCCAAGACTGTGTTGATGCCAATGACTGCGAGGATCCTTTTTTTTTCGATCAGTGGCGCCCTTTGCGGGTTTTCACCAGCTGACCTCTCTCATTTCTCTTCTCACCATTGCCTTGTAGTGCTCTTTGCGAGTTTTCACTAATAAGACTCTCTCATTTTAATTTCTCTACTTACCATCGCCCTATGATACCCGCGTGGGTTTCACCAATATGACTCTCTCATTTTATGTCTCTCATTTTGGTTGCATCGGATCCAAGTAGTTGTATTCTCCGATCCTTGAACATTCTCACCAATTGATCGGAAGGACTTGAAAGGATTTGGGTAAAAATAATTTGGACTGAATTACAACTTTGGAACCATTCAGGCGGGATCATGCCGAAACATCTGCCCCAGTTTCACTTTTGGGGGAATTTAGTTTTTTTATTTTGGTGTGACTGAATCCAGAGAGAGGGTGCCTACGTATCTTTTCGGAATCAAGTCGAACGTAGCTCAGGGAACTTAATTTTTAATTTTCTTTTGTTTTTTTCTGTTTTGTTTTGTTTTCTCTTTCTTTTTCCTTTCCTTTTCCTCCCTTTTTTATTTCATTTTTTATTTCATTTTTCATTTCATTTTCTTCCCGTTTTTTTGTATCTTTCTTTTCTTTTCTTTTTTTTTTTTCATTTTTCATTTCATTTTTTAATTTTTTTAATAACATTTTCAGGTTCCAAAAAGGGTAATCAAAGAAGAGTAACCGACTCAAATGGTTTACAAAAGGGTTAATGGTGTTTGGGTAGCGAGAATGAAAGCCTTCGTCATCCCAGCCGGAGAATATTAATACTATATGGAGGATCAAATAGACTACCTTTTGGCTGCATTTGCATTGACAATTGTTACAGGGACATTTCCTTCGATGTTTCCCAGATACAACGTTCTCTTTGGTAGTACTCTTGTTACCATATATGGATCTTTTCAATCTGGAGCCAATTTTCCATTAGCTGTTCCAACTCTTTGTTTTATTTCCTTAAACTTATCTTCATTACAATCTAATTCTTGATTTATTATTTTGAGGTCTGATAGCGTTTCAGGATTTGGGCATGAAGTCCGCAAGCATGTCATATTATTGAAATCTGCATTTAACAGAACTGAAAAGCGGATAAGAAAAGTGAGAAGATTCAGAAAATAGAGATTCCTGGACACTGAAATACTAATTTCATTAGATTTTTAATTGATTTTTTTAATTTCAAAGATAGAAGGGTTTATATCAGAAAGTAAGACAATAAAACAAAACATCCGGATCACACCCTAAGATAATCCGGATGCAGAAAGGATAGCAAGACTGGCTACCGAGATTCCTGCCTGATGGAGAATTTTCAGGCTTGGCGACCGTGTTTTGGATTTTCTTCTGTCTCGGCAATGGCTGCAATGGCCTTCAGTGCCGGATCGAATTCCTCATTGTAAGCAGGCAATGGATTGTTCGTCACATCAGGAGCCTCTTCATCCCGAAGAATGATTCTTTCAGCTTCAATCAAATCTTCAACTGCCCTTTTGAGGGTCCAAAAGTCCTCTGTATTGTGTCCCACTGCTCCAGAGTGGTATTCACATCTAGCATTAGCTTGGTGCGAGAGGGACTCGGGGTTTGGCCGGTTTGGGGCCACTGGCTGTAGCAGGCCTCGCCTGACTAGCTTTTGGAATATGCCCGAGTATGATTTACCAATAGGAGTGAACTGATTCCCTTTGAAAGGCTCTCTTGGGCGTATTGGACTGGGGAACATTTGATTGGAGATTATATGGAGCTTGGTAAGGATGGGCATTTCTGAGAGGTAGAGCGCGATTTTGTGTATAATGTTGTGGACGCGTGCAAAGTTGCGCGTTCATCACCACATACCAACAAAACCAACCACCTGAACAGAACCTGACTTATTTGCTCACACCACAACCTTGTTAGTTTTGAGACATTTAACATATAAGAAATCGCACGTTGGGATGCAATGCACCTAACAGTTAAACGCTTCTACCATGTGTTTGAACGGTTGCATGTTTCATCCCAGCCTTAACTGACCCTTTCAGTATGTACCTCTTTTATTTTATTTCTGCCTATTTTTAATCACTCTTGATTTTTTTTCATTTCATTTATGTCGCTCTTATATTTTGGCACTCTCTTTTTCTCGGCTTTTTTCACTCTTTTATTTTATGTCGCCCTTTTTTTTACTTTGATTTTTGTCACTCTTTTCTTTCTTTTCACTCAATTTTTTTTCAGTTTATTTTTCACTCAATTTATTTTATGGCTATGATCGAATCCGATGGAGATTGCCTACGTATCATGACGCCGCATGAATCAAATCATTGTGTAGTTCAGGAAGATCGAGAATGGAGTAAATAAACTAACTCTTTTTTTTTTTTACTTTTTATAAAACTTAGACCATGAAAGCATTAAGACAAAAGAAAAATATTTTTGATTTTTTTTTTTGTATTTCTTTTGGAATTTTCTAAAAAAATGCTTTAAAAGAAGAAATGAAATATTTTTTGTATTTCTTTTTATTTGAACTTTGGGAATATCAAAAGTAAAAATATTTTTTTTTGAATTATCAATTGTTTTCTCTTTTTCTAAAGAAGAAAGAAAATAATTTTTTTTTGATTTGGAATGTTGCCTCTGAATTTTCGAAAGAAGGACTTTTTATGAAAAATAATTTGGATTTTTGAGTTTTTTGTTTTTAAATTTATAAAAGTACTTTTAAAGAAAAACGAAAATATTTTTGGACTTAATTTTTTTTTTTTTTGACATTTATGAAATAAAAACTTTTAAACAAGGAAAAGATTTTTTTTCTTTTTTTTTTCTGATTTTTTTGAATTTTTGGGAAAAATACTTCAATATAAAAGAAGCCCGTATTTTGGATTTTGATTTTTTATTGATTTTTCTTTTTGTTTCTTTTTTTTTTTCCGTATGAAAGACTTTAAAAAGAAGAAAATTATTTTTTGAGTTCAAAATCTTCTTTTTTTTGAATATTCTAAGGAAATGCTTCTAAAGAAGTAATTAAAGGAAAATAGTTTTGGATTTTAAAAAATTGGGGGCCGGAACCGATGAGGTTTGCCTACGTATCTCATATCCGGTGAGAATTAGAGCCACCTAGTTTGGTCAGTTTTGATGGAACACGGGAGACATGACTTTTTGAAAACATTTGCTTATTTTGTTTCTCTTTTTTTTTTCCAGAATTTCGGCTGAGTTTCAGAATTTTCCAAATACCTACCTCTCACTCTTTTCTTTTTTAATTTTTTTTCTATTATAGAAGCCAGTCAACATGTAAGCCGAAGCAAACAGATGCGCAAGTAGCTCGTAAGATGTATCAGGATGGTCTTTTAATTTGGGTACACCTATCCTAGACGAACCCAACCCCTATGTTGAGTCCCCAAAGTCAAATGCACGTGATGCAATCAATCGTTCCTACTATGTTACGACCCCGGTTCGCCCTCCGTGAACCATCGTGATGGCACCTAGTCTCTACGATTAGGTAAGCCTAACAATGCAAAAAGTAAACCAATTTGCGGAAGAAATAATAAAACGAAATAGTGAAATAAAACAATGTTTAAAAGTGCTGCTCGACATATATAATATCAACTCTCAAAATCTAAATATATTTCCCAATATTCGGAAACTCAAGATCACAAGCCTTTGAATGTCTACAAGTATCTAACTCCAGAGTATTTAATAAAGGATAAAAACATACAAAAGGGCTAATACTTAAAAAAGGAGAGTAGAAAGGGACTCTTCGGTCTGCGGACGCGACAGATATACCTCAGAGTCTCTACAAGCGCCTCGTCTCAACCGTGATGAGCCTGAGTGGAGGTACCTGGATCTGCACATGAAAAAGATGCACAGAAAGGGCATGAGTACACCACAACGGTACTTAGTAAGTGCCAAGCTTAACCTCGGACGGGTAGTGACGAGGAAGGTCAGGGCCCTACTGAGATTAAATGAAATATAAGGTGCAATAGTATAAGATAAAGCAGTATAGTTGAAAGATAACATTAAGAATTGATACAGGATAATAAAGATAACTACAACTGAAACAATGGCATAAACAATCACTAGGAATACCACTCTTCACAAAGATAATAACCGGAGATCTGTCAGTATCCCGAGGATCTCTTGGTATCCTCAATATATGGTAGGGATCTCTTGGTTTCCTCAATATGCGCTAGGGATCTCTTGGTATCCCGAGGATCTCTTGGTATCCCTAATATACATGCTAGGGATCTCTCGGTATCCCGCACCTCAGCTCGAATCATAAATATGTACAAGGGATCTCCCGGGAAGCCGTCCCGTTGTCCCAAAGTAAAACACACACCAAGAACACAAGGAATAATCAATTAAGCTAAATTTCGTACCAAGTAAAATAGGTAATTCTAACCTAACATGCTTCACATAATACAATTACGGCAGTTTAAGCAATAAAGCAATTAAGTCAATTAAACATGCTTTTCTAAGCTACTAGCGGATTTAAATTTCAAGTAGAGTACGCAGGAAAGGAAAAAAAATTAAAGCTACTTAAGTGAAAACAGGTTTGTCAACAATTTTTTCAACAATTAGCACAAGTATGCACTTGTAACCTCACGTACAAGGTATTTCAATTACCACAATACCAAATTCTAAGGGGAATGTCCCCCACACAAGGTTAGGCAAGCGACTTACCTCGAACCAACTCAAAATCAACCCCAAACCATGCTCTTGCCACGAGTACTCGACTCCAAATGACCCAAATCTATTCAATTCAATTTCATAATATAAATAACACTTCAAGTAACCGATTCCACAAAGAAATTATAAGCTAATACGCGAAATTAGGAAAAATGACCAAAATGCCCTTTAGGCCCACGTCTCGGAATCGGATAAAATTTACATTTTCAGAATTCTCATACTCTCACAAGTCTATACATATCAAGAACACTAAAATCGGAGTTCAATTGGTCCCTCAAATACCCATTTTAAGGCCTCCTAATCTCAAGCCCTAATTACCCATTTTGCATTGATTTTTCCCAAATTTTTCACCACTAATTAGACCTTTAATCACATATAAATGAGTTGTGAAGTCAAAAATATTACCTCAAAGTGATTCCCCTTTGGTTTCCTCAAAAATATCCCTCAAAAGCTTCAATCCCGTTCAAAAATGGTGAAAAAATAAAGAAGGGTCGCGGATGGGCTATTTAAATACTGCCTAGATATTCATTCTTCGCGAACGTGGAAGGACCCTCACGTTCGCGAAGTACAATTTGCTGGGGTCCAGCTTCTTTCATCGCGAACGCGATTCCCAGGCCGTGAACACGATGCAACAACTCTTCCAGCTTCGCGAATGCGAAGCATTAAAACTCCCCCAGCCCAGCTCCTCTTCGCGAATGCGAGACCCTTCTCTCGAACACGAAGAAAAAAACCAGAACTGGGCTGCTGCAATTTTTCTGCAATTCCAACAAGTTCCAGAATTACCCGTTGAGGATCCGAAACACACCCGAGGACCCCGGGACCTCAACTAAACATGCCAACCAATCCTAAAACTTCATTCAAACTTGTTCCAATCATTGGAACGCTCAAAACATCAAAACACTAATTTAGCATCATATTCAAGCCTAATAACTTCAAAAACTCACAAAATACTCTTTCGATCAAAAGTTCTATCAATCCTCATCTGGATGACCTAAAATTTTGCACACACATCAAATTCAACACTACGGAGATACTCTAACTTCCGGAATTCCATTCCGACCCTCGGATCAAAATCTCACTATCGAACAAAAAACTTCAAAATTCAACTTTCGGCATTTCAAGCCTAAATTAGCTACAGACCTCCAAAACACTATCCGAACACGCTCCTAACCCCGAAATCACCCAACGGAGCTAACAGAAACATTAGAATTCTTTTCCGAGGCCGTCTTCATATTATTCCAACTATGGTCAAATTTCCAGAGCTTAAGCTCTCATTTAGGGACTAAGTGTCCCAAGACTCTCCGAAACTCCAAATAATTCCTCCCGGCATCTCACAATAGCAGAAACAAACATGGGGAAAGCAGTTAATAAAGGATTGGGGTGTAAATTCTTAAAACGAGGCCGGGTCGTTATATCCTCCCACACTTAAACATTTGTTCATCCTCGAGTGAGCGTAGAGACATACCCGAAGTAATGAAAAGATGAGGGTAACGGCTGCACATATCTTGTCCGGTCTCCCAGGTCGCCTCCTCGACCGGCTGACCCCGCCACTGAACCTTCACTGATGCAATGTTCTTTGACCTCAGCTTTCTAACCTGCCTGTCCAATATTGGCACTGGCTCCTCAACATAAGGTAGATCCTTGTCCAACTGGACTGAACAAAAATCCAACACGTGCGACGGATCACTGTGGTACCTCCAGAGTATCGAAACATGAAATACCGGATGAACTCCTGCCAGGCTGGGCGGTAAGGAAAGCTCATAAGCAATCTCCCCAACACTCCTCAATATCTCAAAAGGGCCAATAAACCTCGGACTTAACTTCCCCTTCTTCCCAAATCTCATAACTCCTTTCATAGGCGAAACCCAAAGCAGAACCCGCTCTCTAACCATATAGGAAACATCACTAACCTTCCGGTCTGCGTAACTCTTCTGTCTGGATTGGGCTGTACGGAGTCTATCCTGAATCACCTTGACCTTCTCCAAAGCATCCTGAACCATGTTTGTGCCCAATAATCTAGCCTCACCCAGCTCAAACCAACCCACCAGGGATCTGCACCGCCTACCATATAAAGCCTTATACGGTGCCATCTGAATGCTGGACTGATAGCTGTTGTTGTAGGCAAACTCTGCCAATGGTAAGAACTGATCCCAAGACCCTCCAAACTCAATCACACACGCACGGAGCATATCCTCAAGAATCTAAATAGTGCGCTCGGATTGTCCGTCCGTCTGAGGGTGAAATGATGTACTCAACTCCACCTAAATACCCAACTCATGCTGAACATCCCTCCAAAATCGTGATGTGAACTGAGTATCTTTATCTGAAATGATAGAAACTAGAATACCATGCAGACGAACAATCTCCCAGATATAAATCTCCACCAACCGCTTTGAAGAAAAGGTAGTACACACAGGAATGAAGTGTACGAACTTGGTCAGCCGATCCACAATCACCCACATAGCATCGAACTTTCTCAAAGTCTGTGGGAGACCAACTACAAAGTCCATGGTGATCCGCTCCCACTTCCACTGTAGAATCTCTATCTGCTGAAGCAACCCACCCGGTCTCTGGTACTCATACTTCAGCTGCTGATAGTTGAGGCACGGAGCTACAAATCAAACTATATCTTTTTTCATCCGCCTCCACCAATAGTGCTATCTCAAATCCTGATACATCTTTGTGGCACCCGGATGAATGGAATACCGTGAACTATGGGCCTCCTCTAGAATTAACTCCCGAAGCCCATCAACATTGGGTACACAAATTCGACCCTACATCCTCAATACCATGTCATCACCAATGGTCACATCTCTGGCATCACCATGCTCAACCTTGTCCTTGAGGACAAACAAATGAGGGTCATCATATTGACGCTCCCTGATACGATCAAATAAGGAAGGTCGAGAAACCACGCAAGCTAGAACCCGACTAGGCTCCGAAAAATCCAATCTCACAAACTGGTTGGCTAAAGCTTGAACATCCATCGCCATAGGCCTCTCCGATGATGATAAATAAGCCAAACTCCCCAAACTCTCTGTCTGGCGACTCAAGGCATCGACCACCATATTGGCCTTGCCCGGGTGATACAAAATAGTGATATCATAGTCCTTCAGCAACTCTAACCATCTCATCTAGCACAAATTTAGATCCATTTGCTTGAACAGGTGCTGCAAGCTTTGATGATCAGTATAAATCTCACAAGGAACCCCTTACAAATAATGACGCCATATCTTCAGGGCTTGAACAATGGCAGTTAACTCAAGGTCATGGACAGGATAATTCTTCTCGTGAACCTTCAACTGTCTGGACGCGTAGGCAATCACCCAACCACCCTGCATCAAAACCGCTCCAAGGCCAATCGTCGAGGCATCACAATAGTGTTACATCTTGCGTTTTCATACGTTAAAAGTTTCGTCTTCGGTTAATTGACATAGACTCAGGGATGAGATCGTCTTGACGTTAACTATTTACGTTATTTATAACAAGAGATAAATAAGTGTCATGAATGATAAAGAATACACGAATTAAAGAAAACGAGTTTTGTTGAAAGTGGCCAAGTTGGGATAAAATACGGGTCAAGCGATAATACCAGATAATTACGAACAAGCACCTTGCAAGGTACCATATGACCACGATAGTATAATATATAAAGTATATATGAAGTATTTTAAAAATAAATAGAATTTTAAGTAATTTATAGTAAGTTTTAAATTCTGCGGGTAATTAATTAATTACTGGGTAACATAACATTATCCAGTTAACTAATAAGTGGATAAAACTTAATTAAATAACCCCCAAAGCCACGTGTCACAAAGACACAATGTCTAAGAATGACTCCTAGTCATTCAAGCCACGTAGCTACTTATAGGAATTTCATAAAGTCTTATCCAAAACAAGACTTGGTTACAGGTCTTACATGTACGACATGGATATAAGTTTCTTTGTTAAAAATTCAAAAAAGTTTGGTCTCTGATCAAACAACAAAACGTGGGCAAAAGTTTCAAAGTTCAACAATTAATCCATTCAAGAGATAGGAACAGAAGCACTTCAAAAAGAATACGTTGGATCAAGTTTTTAGTTTTAATCCATTTTTTAGA
This sequence comes from Nicotiana sylvestris, assembly GCF_000393655.2. Classification (NCBI taxonomy): domain Eukaryota; kingdom Viridiplantae; phylum Streptophyta; class Magnoliopsida; order Solanales; family Solanaceae; genus Nicotiana; species Nicotiana sylvestris. The sequence continues at coordinate 124,108,793 of NC_091065.1, forward strand.
TCAAAAAAACGTTCAAAGCAGAACAATTCGTACAAGATTTCAAGGAATTCAAGTGTAATTTTGTTCATATTTCGCAGAATCAGATTCGTTCAAATAATTCAAGAAACATGTATGTTAAAACCCTCCATTCTTTCTTTTGGCATGGTCCAAATTATACTAAAGAAACAAGCAAACACACAGTTTTCATAAATTACTCTATTCATAGAATTATTAGGGGTGCCTATATTCTTGATTCCCCATAAAAATTATTATTATTTTCTGTTCATGGGTCTCAGAATAATACGCAATTGAAAAAGTTTATCCGGAAGGAATATCGAGATTATTATGTATTTTTCATGCATTTCACTCATTTATACATGTGCACTGACCCATGACCAGATGACATTATCTATATATATATATATATATATATATATATATATATATATGTGTTTGACGTGGCTCAGTCTCATCTTTGTACAGTTATGTTTCTATTAGAGGTCTGTAGACAGTATGTTTAGTTGGGTTGTATGTGGCCTTGCCAGTTTTCAGTTTTGGATGTATAATTGTCTATAGCAGCCTTGCCGACTCGCCCACTGTATTCTGCCTGTAAACATACATATGCCTTGATGGCAGGTTTCTTTAACGTATGTTATTTTCGTAATGCAGCAGATGTTATTCAGGTTCATATATATATATATATATATATATATATATATGGGTTTGACGTGGCTCAGTCTTATCTTTGTACAGTTATGTTTCTATTAGAGGTCTGTAGACAGTATGTTTAGTTGGGTTGTATGTGGCCTTGTCAGCTTTCAGTTTTGGATGTATAATTGTCTATAGCAGCCTTGCCGGCTCGCCCACTGTATTCTGCTTGTAAACATACATATGCCTTGATGGCAGGTTTCTTTAACGTATGTTATTTTCGTAATGCAGCAGATGTTATTCAGGTTCATATCTTAGACACATGCTTAGGGATGTTTGACAGGCAGGACGTAGGCACCCGTCACGGCCCATCGGTTTGGGTCATGACAAAAGTGGTATCAAAGCAGTTATGTCCTAGGGTTATCTATAGACCGTGTCTAGTATAGTCTTGTTTATGGGTGTGTTGTGCACCACACTTATAGACATGAGGCTACAGGACATATAAGATGTTATTGTGACGACCCAAAGGGTCATCACTTGTTTTCAGTTGATTTCTATGTCTCCAAGGCCTTGAAAACCTCATTAGAGTCACCTCGTATTGCGTGCACAGTCCGGGCGCGTAGCCAGAAAGCTTAAATATGAAACTCTGTGAAAAAAATGCTAAGTTTTGATGTTAAAAAGGAATAATCTTGACTTCGGTCAACATTTTGTGTAACTGGACCCGAATCCATGATTCAACGGTCCCGGAGGGTCCGTAGGAAAATATGGGACTTGGGCGTATGTCCGGAATTGAATTCCGAGGTCCCAAGCCCAATAAATGAATTTTTAAGTGAAATTGTTTTAAGAAATAGATTAAGGAAATTTGAAATGAAAACTGATTAGAAAGCAATGATATCAGGCCCGTATTTTGCTTTTGACGCCCGGTACAGGTCTTATATATGACTTGAGTCATTCTTGTGAAATTTGGTTAAAAACGGACGTCGTTTGACGCGATCCGGACCTTAAATGAGAAATTTGATGTTTAAAAGAGTTTTGAGAAATTTCAGTGATCTCGAGGTTTAATTCGATGCTCTTGATGTTATTTTGGTAATTTGATTACAAGAATATGTCCGTAGGCTGTTTTTGAGGTTGTGTGTATACTTGGGTTGGAGTTTCGAGGGCTCGCGTGAGTTTCGAGTAGTTTCCGGGATGCCTTAGGCTTAGAAAGTCAGGTGTTGCAGGTTCAGGAAGCCACAGTTTCTGAACTCTCTAGTGCTGTCCGCGAGAAATTGCGTGCGACCGCGGAGGGGTCAGCGTGGCCACGGTCGCCTTTGTGCGGTCCACGGTGGAAGCTGTGCGACACCAGTCACCTTTGTGCGGTCCGCATGGGGTGCTCAACTGCAGGTCTTTAGGGAGGGGCCAGCGCGGCCGCGGTCGCCTTTATGCGGTCCGCGGTGAAGGCTGTGCGGCCGCATTCCATTTGATGCGGTCCGCACTGGGGGTCTGAGAGGAGTATAAATAAACGGGAATTTCAGCTATTTTCACTTTTCAAAACCCCAAAAACATAAGAGGCGATTTTCAAACAATCTTTCTTCTCCAAAACGTTGGTAAGTGATTTCTAACTCATTTTCTTCACTCCTTGACGTCTTTTAACATGATTTCAACTTCAAATCAAAGATTTTCATGGGGAGAAATTGAGTGTTTTGGGTAGAACCTAGGTTTTTCTAAAGTTGGGGATTTGGATCTCAATTTGAGGTCCGATTTCAAAAAAAATTATAAATTTGGATTCGTGGGGGAATGGGTAATTGGGTTTCGGTCCGGACCTCAGGTTTTGACCACGTGGGCCTGGGGGGTGATTTCTGACTTTTGGGTAAAACTTTAGAAAACTCATTTTCATGCATTGGGGTTGATTCATCTAGAACTTATTGATGTAATTAAGTAACTTATGACTAGATTCGAGCGGATTGGTGGTGGAATCAAGGGGTAAAGCTGTAGTTTAGACTTGAGTGGTGATCAAGGCATCGAGGTAAGTGTTTGGTCTAACCCTAGCTTGAGGGATTAGGAGTTGAGTCATACTTGCTATTTGCTTCTTGTTGAGTACGACGTATAGGTATGGTGACGAATATCTATACGTTGGTGTCAAGCATGACCATGAGTCTTAAATTGAAAGTTGTTGTGTTCTTAATGAAACATGGGTGCTTTACTTAATGATCTTCGATGACTGAGCATTTTCAATAATTGAACTGAGTACAAGTTGGGTTGAGATTGGTTATAGCTGATTCTCCCTTGCCGGGATGACTAATTCAATATTGTTGTTCCATTGATGGGAAAATTATTGTATTGTTGTGTTCCCTTGCCAGGAAGTTATTATATTATTTATGTTCCCTTGCCGGAATTTTTTGTGATTGTATAATGAAATCTAAAAGGGAGCGGGTGGTATGCCTACCACAATATATAATGAAATGGGAGCGGGTGGTACGCCTACCACGAGATATAATGAAATGGGAGCGGGTGGTACGCCTACCACAAGATATAATGAAATGGGAGCGGGTGGTATGCCTACTACAAGATATAATGAAATGGGAGCGGGTGGTACACCTACCGCGAGATATAATGAAATGGGAGTCGGTGGTACACCTACCACAAGATATAATGAAATGGGAGCGGGTGGTACGCCTACTACGAGATATAATGAAATAGGAGCGGGTGGTACGCCTACCACGAGATATGATGAAATGGGAGCGGGTGGTACGCCTACCACAAGATATACTGAAATGGGAGCGGGTGGTACGCCTACCACAAGATATGAGAAATGGGATCGCGTTGCACGCCTGTAACAAGATATAACTGAAAGTGAAAGTTGCCTTATTTCTCTTTATCTATGTTAGAAGTTAAATTGTAGTTTCCTTACTATTCTTTGATATTCTGTTTTATCTACTACCCGCGGAGCATGTTTCCCCTTTCCCAGCTTTGATTGCTTATTACCTGTTTACTTTTCCGCCATATAGTATATGACTGCACAGGTTTATCTGGAGTTTGGTCCTAGCCTCGTCACTACCTCGCCGGGGTTAGGCCAGACACTTACCAGTATATGGGGTCGGTTGTGCTGATACTACACTCTGTGCTCTTTTGCACAGATCCAGGTCTTGGACAGCAACAGTAGCGCGGGAGCCAGCTTTCAGTCCTGTGAGACACCGAGGTAGCCTTGCAAGCGTCCGCAGGTTTAGCATCTCCTCTATCTTTAGTTCAGTCTGTTATCTCATGTATTCGAGATAAACAATTTATATTTTTCTTTCAAACGGTTGTATTTAGTACTCTTAGAAGTTCGTGAGTAATGTGACACCAGTTCTTGGGTAGAGGTATATGTTCCGTATTATTGTTCAGTTTCTTTAATTTAAGTCTTCCGTATATTCATTAAATTCCGTTGTTTTCATGTTATCACTGATAATCATTAAAAGAAGTGATTTGTTAATGAAGTAAGCTGTTAAAGATTGGCTTTCCTAGCTCACATTAGTAGGTGCCATCATGACTCCCGAGGGTGGGAATTTCGGGTCGTGATAAGTTGGTATCAGAGCTCAAGGTTACATAGGTCTCACAACTCACGGACAAGCTCAGTAGAGTCTAAGGGATCGGTACGGAGACGTCTGTATTTATCCCCAGAGGATACAGAGTTAGGAAAATCTCACATTTGTTCTTTCTTGTCATGCAGATTTGTTCCTCAAATGCTGATTGGATTTCTACTCTGTTCTTTCGCAGATGGTGAGAACACGCGCTTCCTCATCTACCGCTCAGCAGCCCGAGCCCCCAGAAGCAGCTCCTACTAGGGGCAGAGGCCGAGGTAGGGGCAGAGTTCAGCCTCGAGAAGCAGCACCAGTGGTAAAGCCTCAGGTTGATTTTGAGGAGGAGGTTCCGACCCCAGCAGTTCCGGTGGCCCAGCTCAGGTCCAGAGGGGTTTATTGCTACCCCAGTTCTTCAGGACGCTCTGGTCCAATTGGTGGGCCTAGTATCACCCGAGCAGGTTTGCTTCCTGTAGCACCAGCCACTTCTCAGGCTGGAGGAGGGGCTCAGACTCTTGCTACATGCACTCTGGAGCAGGTAGCTCCTAAGATTCAGACTCTAGCGGTTCAGCCAGTTGGAGCAGTTCAGCTGGGTGTAGTAGCTCAGACTAGTGATAGAGCGACTATGTCTGCCAATGCTTTGTGGAGGCTGGATAGGTTCAACAAGCTCTTCACTACTACTTTCAGTGACGTTTCTTCTGAGGATCCCCAGGATTTTCTATATAGCTGTCACGAGGTTCTCAGGAACATGGGTATTGTTGAGACCAATGGGGTCGATTTTGCTACATTCCGCTTGTCTGGATCCGCCAAGACTTGGTGGAGGGATTATTGCTTAGCTAGGCCAGCCGGGTTTCCATATTTGACTTGGGAGCAGTTTACAGTAATTTTTCTAGAGAAGTTTCTCCCCGTTACTCAGAGAGAGGCCTATCGGAGGCAGTTCGAACGCCTCCAGTAGGGTTCCATGATGGTCACCCAGTGAAACTAGGTTTATCGACTTAGCTCGCCATGCTCTTGTCATACTTCCTACCGAGAGAGAGAGGGTGAGGAGGTTTATAGACGGTCTTATTCAGCCGATTCGTCTTTAGATGGCCAAGGAGGCCAGGAGTCAGATCACTTTTCAGGAGGCGACCAATGTGGCCTGCAGAGTTGAGATGGTTCTGTCGCAGGGAGATGGTCAGGGGTCAGATAAGAGGCCCCATCATTCAGGTAGATTTAGTGGTACCTCATCTACAAGTGGAGATTCATATGGTAGAGGCCATCATCCTAGGCCCTTTCAGTCAGTTCTTCAGGCTTTTCACGGTGATTCAGGTGACCGTGGTCCTCCGATTCAGTATTCTGATTAGCAGTCCTTCAGTGCACCACCAACACCTATTAGTGCACCACCGCTTCAGGGTTTTCAGGGTCGTCAACCCCAACAGCCAAGGGCTTGTTTTACTTGTGATGACACGAGGCACATTGCTAGGTATTGCCCTCGGGCTTAGAGCAGTTCTTCGCATCAGGGTTCCCATCCTATGGTTCAGGCACTAGATGTTAAACAGCCCACCCAGCCAGCTAGAGGTGGGGGTAGAGGTGCTAGAGGTGGAGGTAGAGGTCCTAGAGGTGGAGCTCTGGCCGCCAGAGGTAGAGGCCAGCCAGCTGCAGGCCGTCCTAGAGAGGTAGTTCAGGGTGGTGGGGCCCAGTCCCGATGTTATGCCCTCCCAGCCAGGCCCAAGGCTGAGGCTTCAGATGTAGTTATTACAGGTACGGTTCTGGTTTGTGATAGAGATGCTTTAGTGTTATTTGATCCAGGGTCTACATACTCGTATGTGTCATCTTATTTTGCACCGTATCTGGTCATGCCTAGTGATTCGTTGAGTATTCCTGTTTATGTGTCTACACCAGTGGGTGATTCTATTGTGGTAGATCGAGTCCATCGCTCTTTTGTAGTTGTGATTGGGGGTCTTGAGACTTGTGTGGATTTGCTGCTTCTAGACATGGTCGATTTTGATGTCATATTGGGGATGGACTGGCTATCACCTTACTAAGCTATCTTGGACTGTCACTCCAAGACTGTGACCTTAGCTTTACCGGGTATGCCTCGTTTAGGGTGGAGAGGGACTCCTGGTCATTCTACCCGTAGAGTCATTTCTTATGTGAAGGCTCGACGTATAGTCGGGAAGGGGTGCTTGGCCTATTTAGCTTATGTTCGTGATTCTAGTACGGAGGTTTCCTCTGTTGATTCTGTGCCCGTGGTTCGTGAGTTTTCTGAGGTATTCCCTTCAGACCTGCCGGGTATGCCGCCCGACAGAAAGATTGAATTTTGAATTGATTTGGCTCCGGGCACTCAGCCCATTTCTATTCCGTCGTATCGCATGGCCCCGCCAGAGTTGAAAGAGTTGAAGGAGCAGTTGCAGGACTTGCTTGAGAAGGGTTTCATTAGACCTAGTGTATCACCTTGGGGTGCGCTGGTGTTGTTTGTTAAGAAAAAAGGATGGTTCGATGAGAATGTGCATTGATTACCGGCAGTTGAACAAGGTCACCATCAAGAATAAGTATCCACTTCCGAGGATCGATGATTTGTTCGATCAGCTTCAGGGTGCCAAGGTATTTTCAAAGATCGACTTGAGATCTGGGTACCATCAGTTGAGGATTAGGGCATCTGATGTCCCTAAGACAGCTTTCCGCACTCGGTACGGGCATTATGAGTTCTTGGTCATGTCATTTGGGTTGACAAATGCCCCAACGACTTTTATGGATTTGATGAACCGAGTGTTCAGGCCTTATTTGGACTCATTCGTGATAGTCTTCATTGATGATATTTTGATATATTCCCGCAGCCAGGAGGAGCACAAACAACATCTCAAAGTGGTTTTTCAGACTTTAAAGGATAGTCAGTTATATGCTAAGTTCTCGAAGTGTGAGTTCTGGCTAAGTTCAATTGCATTTCTTGGTCATGTTGTATCAGCAGAGGGTATTCAGGTTGATCCGAAGAAGATTGAGGCAGTCAAGAACTGGCCTAGACCAATATCAGCTATAGAGATTTGGAGTTTCTTCGGATTGGCAGGCTACTATCGTCGGTTTATGGAGGGGTTCTCATTTATTGTAGCCCCGATGACCAGGTTGACCCAGAAGGGTGCCCAGTTCAGATGGTCAGACGAGTATGAGGCGAGCTTTCAGAAGCTCAAGACAACTCTAACTACTGCACCAGTGTTGGTTTTGCCTATAGGTTCAGGGCCTTACACGGTCGATGCTTCCCGTATTGGGCTTGGTGCAGTGTTGATGCAGGATGGCAAGGTCATTGCCTATGCTTCGAGGCAGTTGAAGATTCATGAGAAGAACTATCCAGTCCATGATTTAGAGTTGATAGCCATTGTTCACGCATTGAAGATTTGGAGGCATTATCTGTATGGCGTGGCATGTGAGGTGTTCACTGATTACAAGAGTCTTTAGTATTTTTTCAAGCAAAAGGAGTTGAATTTGAAGCAGAGGAGATGGTTGGAGTTGTTGAAGGATTATGATATCACTATCTTATATCACCTGGGAAAGGCCAACGTGGTGGCTGATGCTCTAAGTAGAAAGTCATCCAGCATGGGCAGTCTTGCTTATATTCCGGTCGGTGAGAGGCCGCTTGCGTTGGATGTTCAGGCTTTGGCCAATCGATTTGTGAGAATGGATATCTCTGAGACTAGCCGAGTATTAGCTTTCACGGTCGCTCGATCTTCATTATTGGAGCGTATCCGTGATCGATAGTTTGATGATCCCCATTTGTGTGTCCTTAAAGACACGGTGCAGCGTGGAGGTGCCAAGCAGGTTACCTTAGGTGATGATGGAGTTTTGAGATTGCAGGGGCGAGTTTGTGTGCCTAATGTGGATGGGCTTCGAGAGTTGATTTTTGAGGAGGCCCATAGTTCGCGGTACTCTATTCATCCAGGCGCCGCGAAGATGTATCAGGATTTGTAGCAGCATTATTGGTGGCGTAGAATGAAGAAGGATATTTTTGCATATGTGGCTCGATGTTTGAATTGTCAGTAGGTTAAGTATGAGCATCAGAGGTCTGGTAGACTGTTTTAGAGGATTGAGCTTCCCGAGTGGAAGTGGGAGCGGATTACTATGGACTTCGTTTCTGGACTTCTGCTGACTCGGAAGAAGTTTGACGTAGCTTGGGTCATTGTTGATAGGCAGGCCAAGTCAGCGCATTTCATTCCTGTGGTAGTCTCCTATTCATTTGAGAGGTTAACTAAGGTTTATATCCGGGAGATTGTTCGTATTCATGGTGTTCCCGTATCTATCATTTCAAACCGAGGTACGCAGTTTACCTCGCATTTTTGGAGAGCAGTTCAGCGAGAGTTGGGCACCTAGGTTGAGTTGGCATTTGACGGACGGGCAGTCTGAGCGAACTATTCAGATTTTGGAGGATATGCTCCAAGCTTGTGTCATCGATTTTGGAGGTTCGTGGGATCAATTTTTGCCTTTAGCAGAGTTTGCCTACAACAACAGCTACCAGTCGAGCATCCAGATGGCTCCTTATGAGACTTTATACGGTAGGCGGTGTCGATCTCCGGTTGGGTGGTTTGAGCCGGGGGAGGCTTGGTTGTTTGGTACGGATCTGGTTTAGGAGGCCATGGACATAGTTAGGATCATTCAGGATAGGCTTCGTACAGCTCAATCTAGGCAGAAGAGTTATGCAGACCGCAAGGTTCGAGATGTGGCTTTTATGGTTGTTGAGCGGGTATTGCTCCGAGTGTTGCCTATGAAGGGCGTAATGAGATTCTTGATCGAGTGGGAGAGGTGGCTTATAAACTTGCATTGCCGCCTAGCTTATCAGCCGTATATCTAGTATTTCATGTGTCCATGCTTCGGAAGTATCACGACGATCCATCCCACATGTTAGATTTCAGCACTGTCCTGTTGGACAAGGACTTGTCGTATGAGTAGGAGCCGGTGGCTATTCTAGACCGGCAAGTTCAACAATTGAGGTCGAAGAGTTTTCCTTCGGTTCGTGTTCAGTGGAGAGGTCAGCCTCCTGAGGCATCGACCTGGGAGTCCAAGTCCGATATGCGTAGCAGTTATCCTCATATTTTCCCCGACTCAGGTACTTCCTTCTTCTGTCCGTTCGAGGACGAACGATTGTTTTTGAGGTGGAGAATGACGACCCAAAGGGTCATCACTTGCTTTCAGTTGATTTCTATGTCTCCTAGGCCTTGAAAACCTCAGTAGAGTCGCCTCGAATTGTGTGCGCAGTCCGGGCGTGTAGCCGGAAAGGTTAAATATGAAACTCTGTGAAAACAAGATGCTATGTTTTGATGTTTAAAGGAATAATCTTGACTTGGGTTAATATTTTAGGTAAACGGACTCGAATCCGTGATTCAATGGTCCCGGAGGGTCCATAGGAAAATATGGGACTTGGGCATATGCCCGGAATCGAATTCCGAGGTCCCAAGCCCGAGAAATAATTTTTTAAGTGAAATTGTTTTCAGAAATTGATTAAGGAAATTTGAAATGAAAACTGATTAGAAAGCAATGGTATCGGGCCCGTATTTTCGTTCTGGCACCCGGTACAGGTCTTATATATGACTTGAGTCATTCCTGTGAAATTTGGTTAAAAACAGACGTCGTTTGCTGTGATCCGGACCTTAATTGAGAAATTTGATGTTTAAAAGAGTTTTGAGAAATTTCAGTGATCTTGAGGTTTAATTCGATGCTCATGATGTTATTTTGGTAATTTGATTACACAAATATGTCTGTATGATGTTTTTGAGGTTGTGTGTATATTTTGGTTGGAGTTTCGAGGGATCGCATGAGTTTCGAGTAGGTTCTGGGATGCCTTAGGCTTAGAAAGTCAGGTGTTGCAGGTTCAGGAAGACACAGTCTCTGAACCCTCTAGTGCGGTCCGTGAGAAATCGCGTGCGACCGCGGAGGGGCCAGCGCGGCCCCGGTCGCCTTTGTGCGGTCTGCAGTGGAAGCTGTGCAGCCGTAGTCACCTTTGTGAGGTCTGCAAAGGGTGCTCAACTGCAGGTCTTCAGGGAGGGGCCAGCGCGGCCGCGGTCGCCTTTATGCGTGTCACGACCCTGGAGGGCCATGACTAGCACCCGACCATACTTGCCGAGCACCAACGTACATTTCATCTAACCTTCTTTATTATCTTTTAGGGCTGACGAGATCAATATAAATGGTAGACCTAGATCATGTACTACCAGCAATAAAATATGACGGCATGAACATACATAGCAGGGGATGACCAGACAATCAAGAAACTACATATAAGGTATGAGCTACCACGCTACCATGAAAGACTATACAACAAAAACCAGCCGACAAGGCATACCAAACTATACATGAGTCGACACTTGTCTATGAGCCTCTAAATGAACATAAGTGCTGCAACATAGCCGGAACAGGGCCCCGACATACCCATAATGTCTACAACAGAAATGCATACCAAGACCACGGCAAGTCAGGAGAAGGGATCTCGCCAATCACCGTTGAACTGGACAGCCTACTGTGGTGGGGGAGCTGCACCTACCTGTCTATCAGGACCTGTAGCACGACATGTAGCGTCCACAAACAAAAGGACGTCAGTACGAATAAAGTACTGAGTATGTAAGGCAGGGAACCATAAATACGAACAGTAATGTAAGCAGGGATAGAGAATATACAATTTGGAATATCTGAGTACCTCTGAGGGCTACTGACATGCAATGCATGATACATATGTATGTATACATAAACTTTTAAAACATACGCCTCTGTGGGCATCATCATCATCATATCGTACCCGACCATAATAGGCTCGGTAAAAACATACTCGACCATCATAAGGCTCGGTAGAATCGTACCCGGCCACGTGGAGCTTGGTAAAACCCAACTGATCAGTGGTTGCACAATAGGTGTCGTACCCGGCCGACTATAGCGCGGCTCGGTAGAGTAAAATAGATACATATATATAATGCATGCTCGACTCATGGAATCACATTCTAAACCTTTCGGAGTGACGTAAGGTCGGTATCCTCTGTACACGTTATTAGGACCAACTCTTCATTACGAACCTTATAAGAATCAGGAAGTACCAACAACATTGATAACATAAGAATAAGAGAAGCAACATTAACATCAATCGTTCCATAAGAGGGAAAGCAATGTAAGTACTGCTAGCTTCTAAGAGTAGAGTATCTTTGGAAGCTCGTTCATTACATTATGTACAATCGGAGTCGTGCAAAAGAAGAAAAGGGATAGCCTCACATACCTTGTATATACTTCCCCAATCACAAGCTATGCAATTGTCACAACTCCTTAGTCTACAATAAGAGAAACGATTCTATCGTTATCATTTAAGCGTCATAACTATTATGTATCGACCACAACCTATTTTATGTTGAAACGGACAACACCTCCCCTATATATGACTTCACACCATTCCAAACAATTACCATACAGCCCAAACAACATCAATAATAAACATATTGAGCCTCCCAAAACAGTCCACGCACAACCTTATTACATGATACATAAGACGACCACCGTAGTCGTGTCAAACGACTCGGAAATGTTACGAATCACTATCAGACCATAACCCTACATATATATGGTGTTTCTCCACACCCTTCCACCTCCAAAATTTCACAAAATAGTAGTAAAACACGCAGCCTAATAGCAACACAAAACAGTCCACAAAATAGTCCGCTACAAGTGAATAACTCGAACTCACGGGTTCCGATCACCGTCCCTTGAGTTCTTACATGTATAGAACGAATTACCATGAATTCACAGCAGAGAAAAATTTATTAAAGATGGTAGTAACTTACCTTACTTGTTGGATAACTCAGCCCTTCCCTTGGTTCTTCAAACTCTAGGTTTTACCTTCAAATATAACTTGAAAGAGAGTGAAAATCGATTAGGGTTTGTGTGGGATTTTTGGGGAGGAGTTGCAGGGGTTAACTTTGGTTTTGAGGGTCTGAAATATGGATGAAATAACTGAGTACATAACCCCTTAAAAGTCCTCTCTTGGCCGACTTAGGTCTTTTAATTTTGTCCTATCATTTTGGCAAGTAGGTGATGCACCTACTTGTCATCTACCAATCTGTGCAGGCTTGCGAAAATATAAATATCTCTATACTATGAGATTGTATTAACAAATGGTTTAATGCGTTGAAAACTAGACTCGTAGATATTTAATTAGGTGGGTAGATCACCCCGTAATTCCTTGTAAATTAGGAGAAAAGCTTAGAAACATTTAACCTAATGTTTAAGTAAAATTATGAACCTAAGTTGCGACAACGTTTGTCGACTTTTGTTTCATAACTCGTTTGACTTCAAGACTTATGATACGGATATTATATGATTCAAACACCTTAATACATGACCTTGAGTGTATTAAGAACCTCTAGGTTTACCTGAAAATATGAGTTACCACATCCTTGATTCGTTTAACTTCTAATACTTGTTAATCACCCTTATACACCCTTGTATCACTTAAGACCAATATGATTAACTTCTTATCATCTCAAAGGTAATTCCTTCTTGAATTTATGTTAACTAATATATGGCATGAACTAATGCGTGTGGATATGGGTTGTAACACCTTTCCCCCCTTAGGAACATTCGTCCTCGAATGTAAGGGTTCATGGGGAGTTTAAATCATCGTGGGTTCCGGTCAAGTTTCTCCCAAAAATAGAGGACAAACTTGCAAGCGGTTAACTCAACGTATGGCCTTACAAGAGTATGCAAAGCATTATAGACATGTACATTATCTGCATATTGCCATTTTGTATTAAGGAAGAGTATTCTCATGTTATTGCTTACCTCATAGAGCCATTTCACATTCCAATGTATCATGTGTTACACCAGCATCCTTGTTATCTTTATTCTGGAGTAGGTACGGGTATTTAGACTTCGTCTCCTCTTCTGCTTCCCATGTTATTTCTTCCATACTCTTGTTCCTCCACAATACTTTGATGGAAGCTACATCTTTTGTTCTCAGCTTGTCGATCTAATATAGCCACTGGCACTTCTTCATATGATAGGTCCTCTGTAACCTGTACATCTTTGATAGGGACGACTCGAGAAGGGTCTCCAATACATTTCCTCAACATAGATACATGGAATACCGGGTGGACAAATTCCAATTCGGATGGAAATTCTAACTCATAAGCAACCTGTCCAATCCGTCAAAGAATTTTATAAGGCCCAATACCTTGGACTCAACTTACCTTTCTTCCCAAAGCGCATAATACCCTTCATTGGTGAGATCCTCAGGAAAACCCAATCACCAACCTCAAACTCCAGATCACGACGTCGGACATCGGAATAAGATTTTTGCCTGCTTTGTGCCATCCTCAATTGCTCCTGTATCATTTTCACCTTCTCAATAGCTTGGTGAATCAAATCTGGCCCATATAATTCTGTTTCACACTTCGAACCATCCAACTGGTGATCTACATCTTCTCCCGTATAGTGCCTCATATGGGGCCATTTTAATACTGGAATGGTAGCTATTATTGTAGGCAAATTCTATGAGTGGAAGATGGTCATCCCAATTTCCCTTAAAATCTAGAACACATGCTCGTAGCATATCTTCCAGTGTCTGAATGGTACGTTCAGCTTGTCCGTCAGTCTACGAATGAAATGCAGTGCTGAGATTCACTTGTGTGCCTAAACCCTTCTGAAAAGACCTCCAAAAGTTAGCTATAATTGAGCTCCTCGGTCTGATATAATAGATGCCGGCACACCATGAAGCCTAACAATCTCCTTGATATACAACTTCGCATAATCTTCAGCCGTGTAAGTTGTCTTAACTGGCAGAAAATGGGCACATTTTGTAAGTCGATCAATTATCACCCAGATGGAGTCAAACTTATGATAAGAGCGAGGTAATCCAATAATGAAGTCCATATTAATCACCTCCCATTTCCAGGTCGGAATCTCTATATTCTGAAGCAATCCACCGGGTTTCTGATGTTCTATCTTTACTTGTTGACAATTGGGACACTGGGCTACAAATTCTGCAATAGACTTCTTCATGTTATCCCACCAATACTGCTCCTTGACATCATGATACATCTTTGTCGAGCCGGGATGGATGGAATATCGGGATTGATGAATCTCATTCATAATCTTCTCTCGCAACCCTGCCACATTAGGCACACATAATCGGCCCTGGTATCTCAGTGCCCCATCTCTTCCGATCTCAAAAGCCATACTTTTACACTGCTGAATGCTCTCTCTTAATCGTACTAAGATAGGATCTTCATATTGCCGTGCTTTTACCTCGGCTACCAAAGATGATTCTGATGTATTCTGTACAGTAACACCTCCGTCATCAGAGTCTAACAATCTGATTCTCATATTGGCTAGCTGATGAAGCTCTTTAGTCAACCCCCATCTACCTGCCTCAATATGTACTAAGCTTCCCATTGATTTACGGCTGAGAGCGTCTGCCACAACATTGGCTTTACCGGGATGATACAATATCTCAACGTCGTAGTCTTTCAATAATTCAAGCCACCTACGCTGCCTCAAATTCAACTCTTTCTGCTTGAAGATGTATTGTAAACTCTTGTGATCTGTGTAGATGTCAACATGGACGCCGTATAAGTAGTGCCGCCATATCTTCAAAGCATATATTACTGCAGCCAATTCCAAATCATGGGTTGGATAATTCTTTTCATGCTTCTTCAATTGTCTTGATGCATAAGCAATCACCTTCCCACGCTGCATCAATACGCACCCCAAACCTATACCTGAGGCATCACAATATACCACATAACCTTCTGTTCCTTCAGGAAGAGTGAGCACTGGTGCGGATGTCAATCGATTCTTCAGCTCCTGAAAACTACGTTCACAAGTGTCAGACCACTGGAACTTGGTAGCTTTCTGTGTTAACTTAGTCAATGGTGATGATATAGAGGAAAACCCTTCCACAAACCGCCTATAATATCCTGCTAGCCCTAGGAAGCTGCGGACTTCTGATGGTGTTGTAGGTCTCGGCCAATTCTTTACTGCATCGATCTTCTGAGTGTCGACACTAATACCCTCGTCAGATATCACATGGCCAAGGAACGCTACTGAGTTCAGCCAAAATTCACATTTGGAGAGCTTAGCATATAACTTACGATCCTGAAGCGTCTGTAATACTATCCGCAAGTGGCCCGCATGTTCCGCCTCCGAACGAGAATATACTAGAATGTCATCAATGAATACAATCACGAACACATCAAGATAGGGCCTGAATATAGTATTCATGAGATCCATAAAAGCTGCTGGGGCATTTGTTAGCCCGAACGACATCACCAAGAACTCAAAGTGCCCATATCTTGTCCGGAAGGCCGTCTTTGGAATATCCTTCTCCCTAACCCTCACCTGATGATACCCTGAACGTAAATCAATCTTGGAGAAATACTTGGCACCCTGGAGTTGGTCAAACAGGTCATCAATTCTTGGAAGTGGATACTTGTTCTTTATAGTAGACTTATTCAACTGTCGATAGTCGATACACATCCGTAACGACCCGTCTTTCTTCCGCACGAATAGGACTGGTGCACCCCAAGGTGAAGTGCTAGGCCTAATAAAGCCCTTATCCAGCAAGTCCTTCAACTGCACCTTCAACTCTCGCAACTCTGCCGGGGCCATTCTGTATGGAGGAATAGAGATCGGTTGAGTGTCAGGCAACACATCAATGCTAAACTCAATCTCCCTTTCAGGAGGAAGGCCTGGGAGTTCATCTGGGAAAACATCTGGGAATTCGTTGACCACGGGGATTGATTGTAAAGTAGGCAGTTTCGCCTCCGCATCCCTAACGCGAACGAAATGATAAATGTAACCTTTTGAGATCATTTTCCTTGCCTTAAGATAGGAAATAAACCTACCTTTTGGTGTAGCAATATTCCCTTTCCATTCAATGATGGGTTCACCAGGAAATTGAAACCTAACCATCTTCGTACGGCAGCCAACATTTGCATAGCATGAGGCCAACCAGTCCATTCCCATTACCACATCAAAATCAACCATTTCTAACTCAAATAAATTTGCCGAGGTTTGACGACTACCAATCATCACAGTGCAACCTCTATATACCCTTCTAGCAATCACAGAATCTCCTATCGGAGTAGATACCGCGAGGGGTTTACTTATCAATTCAGGTTCAATGCCAAACTTATTAGCCACAAAGGGTGTAACATATGATAATGTAGATCCCGGATCAATCAACGCATATACATCATAAGAAAACACAGATATAATACCTGTAACAACATCTGGAGACGACTCGAGATCCTGTCGACCTACTAGAGCATAGGTTCGATTTTGAGCACCACTCGAACTCGGCACTGCACCTCTACCCCTACCACGACCTGTCGACTGCTGAAAACCCCGTGCTGGAGGTCGAACTGATGAGGAAGAACCAGACACAGATCCAGTCGGCTGAGCCATACCATCACCTCCTCTATTAGGACAATCCCGCATCATATGGCCAGGCTGCCCGCACGAATAGCATGCATCAGAACCTCGACGACACAGTCCAAAGTGGGCCTTGCCGCACTGATCACAATGTGGTGTTGGGGGTCTCATCTGACTAGTATCCCTGTGATGTTGCGAGCCAGATGCCCGCGAACTCTGACCTGGACCAGAATAGGATCGATCATATCGAGGCCTCTGAAACTGTGGAGGAGCACTAGCTACAGGTGGCGCCGAACTCCTCGAAAACTGTGGCCTGATGCGGCCTCTGAAGTCATCAGAATACCCTGCAAATCTCGCCCTCTTATGCTGGCCCCTATCCTGCTCCCTAACTGCCCTCTGCTGGCGCTTACGATCCTCTAGGGTCTGGGCATAAGCTTGAATACGGGAAATATCCATGCCCTCCACCAAGGAGGCTGTCGTACACTCATTTATCAGATGTGGTCCCAACCCATTCACGAACATATGCACCCTATCACTCATCTCGGCCACCATATGGGGAGCATACCTTGCCAAAGAATCAAACTGCATACTGTACTCTCGCACACTCATATTACCTTGTCTAAGGTTCAAGAACTTATCAGCTCTAGCTCGTCGTATCTCAACTGGCAAGTAGTGACGAAGAAAGGCCTCAGAAAATTCCTTCCACACAGCTGGAGGAGGGTTCGGACCCCTGGATCTCTCCCAACTATCATACCAGAGAACCGCTAAATCCCGTAGCCGATAAGAAGCCAACTCTACTGCCTCTGTATCACTAACATGCATAACCCGAAGTGTACGATGAACCTGGTCAATAAAAGTTTGTGGGTCCTCCTTGGGGTCTGATCCGGTAAACACTAGAGGGTCTAAATTAATAAAATCACGAACTCTCGTACTAAATGGTTTCTCAGCAGCACCTGTATTCTTCCTCTGAGCCTGAGCAGCTACCAAGCTAGTCAATAACTACAAAGCACTCCGCATATCCTGGTCTATAGTGCCAGACGGAGGAACTGGAGGTGCTGGGTGCCTCCTAATATCCTCTGGAGGAGACCGGGTAGATGAGGTATGAGACGGCATCTCACTCTGAGCCTCACTTTGGCCTGTTTTGGCTTGGGGCACCTGACTGGTACCTTCTCATGCAGCTGTATCAAGCCGTCTACTAATTGTTTGCTTCCTAGTCGAAGGCATCGCTGAAAGAAAATAAGGTGAATATTAGAGACAAACACTTACGACTCAACTCTACGCACGATCTAGATTCAGGAAGAAGGTAACAACCCTAGATGTCATGTAGTCTCCTGATTATAAATGTGGCGCGCTACACATCCATAATCAAGACTCTACTAGACACGGCTCATAGACAATCCCTAGGATAGACTTGCTCTGATACCAAGTTTGTCACGACCCAAACTGGAGGGCCATGACTAGCACCCGACCATACTTGCCGAGCACCAACGTACATTTCATCTAACCTTCTTTATTATCTTTTAGGGCTGACGAGATCAATATAAATGGTAGACCTGGATCATGTACAACCAGCAATAAAATATGACGGCATGAACATACATAGCAGGGGATGACCAGACAATCAAGAAACTACATATAAGGTATGAGCTACCACGCTACCATAAAAGACTATACAACAAAAACCAGCCGACAAGGCATACCAAACTATACATGAGTTGACACTTGTCTATGAGCCTCTAAATGAACATAAGTGCTGCAACATAGCCGGAACAGGGCCCCAACATACCCATAATGTCTATAACAGAAATGCATACCAAGACCACGGCAAGTCTGGAGAAGGGATCTCGCCAATCACCGCTGAACTGGATAGCCTACTGTGGTGGGGGAGCTGCACCTGCCTGTCTATCAGGACCTACAGCACGACATGCAGCGTCCACAAACAAAAGGATGTCAGTACGAATAAAGTACTGAGTGGCAGGGAACCATAAATACGAACAGTAATGTAAGCAGGGATAGAGAATATACAATCTGGAAAATCTGAGTACCTCTGAGGGCTACTAGCATGCAATGCATGATACATATATATGTATACATAAACTTTTAAAACATACCCGACCATCATAAGGCTCGGTAAAATCGTACCCGGCCACGTGGAGCTCGGTAAAACCCAACTGATAAGTGGTTGCACAATAGGTATCGTACCCGGCCGACTATAGTGCGGCTCGGTAGAGTAAAATAGATACATATATATAATGCATGCTCGACTCATGGAATCACATTCTAAACCTTTCGGAGTGACGTAAGGTCGGTATCCTCTATACACGTTATTAGGACCAACTCTTCATTATGAACCTTATAAGAACCAGGAAGTACCAACAACATTGATAACATAAGAATAAGAGAAGCAACATTAATATCAATCGTTCCATAAGAGGGAAAGCAATGTAAGTACTGCTAGCTTCTAAGAGTAGAGTATCTTTGGAAGCTCGTTCATTACATTATGTACAATCGGAGTCGTGCAAAAGAAGAAAAGGGATAGCCTCACATACCTTGTATATACTGCCCCAATCACAAGCTATGCAATTGTCACAACTCCTTAGTCTACAATAAGAGAAACGATACTATCGTTATCATTTAAGCGTCATAACTATTATGTATCGACCACAACCTATTTTACGTTGAAACGGACAGCACCTCCCCTATATATATGACTTCACACCATTCAAAACAATCACCAAACAGCCCAAACAACATCAATAATAAACATATTGAGCCTCCCAAAACAGTCCACGCACAACCTAATTACATGATACATACGACGACCACCGTAGTCGTGTCAAACGACCCGGAAATGTTACGAATCACTATCAGCCCACAACCCTACATATATATGGTGTTCCTCCACACCATTCCACCTCCAAAACTCCACAAAATAGTAGTAAAACATGCAGCCCAATAGCAACACAAAATAGTCCACAAAATAGTTCGCTACAAGTGAATAACTCGAACTCACGGCTTCCGATCACCGTCCCGTGAGTTCTTACATGTATAGAACGAATTACCATGAATTCACAGCAGAGAAAAATGTATGAAAGATGGCAGTAACTTACCTTACTTGTTGGATAACTCAGCCCTTCCCTTGGTTCTTCAAACTCTAGGTTTTACCTTCAAATAGAACTTGAAAGAGAGGGAAAATCGATTAGGGTTTGTGTGGGATTTTTGGGGAGGAGTTGCAGGGGTTAACTTTGGTTTTGAGGGTCTGAAATATGGATGAAATAACTGAGTTCATAACCCCTTAAAAGTCCTCTCTTGGCCGACTTAGGTCTTTTAATTTTGTCCTATCATTTTGGCAAGTAGGTGATGCACCTACTTGTCATCTACCAATATGTGCAGGCTTGCGAAAATATAAATATCTCTATACTATGAGATTGTATTAACAAATGGTTTAATGCGTTGAAAACTAGACTCGTAGATATTTAATTTGGTGGGTAGATCACCCCGTAATTCCTTGTAAATTAGGAGAAAAGCTTAGAAACATTTAACCTAATGTTTAAGTAAAATTATGAACCTAAGTTGCGACAACGTTTGTCGACTTTTGTTTCATAACTCGTTTGACTTCAAGACTTATGATACAAATATTATATGATTCAAACACCTTAATACATGACCTTGAGTGTATTAAGAACCTCTAGGTTTACCTGAAAATACGAGTTACCACATCCTTGATTTGTTTAACTTCTAATATTTGTTTATCACACTTATACACCCTTGTATCACTTAAGACCAATAGGATTAACTTCTTATCATCTCAAAGGTAATTCCTTCTTGAATTTATGTTAACTAATATATGGCATGAACTAACACGTGTGGATATGGGTTGTAACAATGCGGTCCGCGGTGGAGGCTGTACGGCTGCAGTCCATTTGATGCGGTCCACACTGGGGGTCTGAGAGGGGTATAAATAAATGGGAATTTTGGTTATTTTTCACTTTTTAAAACCCCAAAAACATAAGAGGCGATTTTTCAAACAACCTTTCTTTCCAAAACATTGGTAAGTGATTTCTAACTCATTTTCTTCACTCCTTGACCTCTTTTAACATGATTTCAACTTCAAATCTAAGATTTTCATGGGGGAAATTGCGTGTTTTGGGTCGAACCTAGGTTTTTCTAAAATTGGGGATTTGGATCTCAATTTGAGGTCCGATTTCAAAACAAATTATAAATTTGGATTCGTGGGGGAATGGGTAATCGGGTTTAGGTCCGGACCTCAGGTTTCGACCACGTGGGCCCGGGGGTGATTTTTGACTTTTGGGCAAAAGTTTAGAAAGCTCATTTTAATGCATTGAGGTTGATTCATCTAGCACTTATTGATGTAATTAAGTAACTTGTGACTAGATTCGAGCGGATTGGTGGTGGAATCAAGGGGTAAAGCAATAGTTGAGACTTGAGTGGTGATCAAGGCATCGAGGTAAGTGTTTGAGTCATACTTGCTTCTTGTTGAGTACGACGTATGGGCATGGTGACGAGTATCTATACGTTGGTGTCAAGCATGACAGTGAGTCTTAAATTGAAAGTTGTTGTGTTCTTAAATAACACTTGGGTGCTTTACTTATTGATCTTTGATGACTGAGCATTTTCAATAATTGAACTGAGTACAAGTTGAGTTGAGATTGGTTATAGCTGATTCTCCCTTGCCGGGATGACTAATTTAATATTGTTGTTCCCTTGCCGGGAAAATTATAATATGGTTGTGTTCCCTTGCCAGGAAGTTATTATAATATTTATGTTACCTTCCCAGGATTTCTTGTGATTGTATAATGAAATGTAAAAGGGAGCGGGTGGTACGCCTACCATAATATATAATTAAATGGGAGCAGGTGGTGCGCCTACCACAAGATATAATGAAATGTGAGCGGGTGGTACACCTACCACAAGATATAATAAAATGGGAGCGGGTGGTACGCCTACCACAAGATATAATAAAATGGGAGCGGGTGGTATGCCTACCATGGGATATAATGAAATGGGAGCGGGTGGTATGCCTACCGCGAGATAGAATGAAATGGGAGCGGGTGATATGCCTACCACAAGATATAATGAAATGGGAGCGGGTGGTATGCCTATAATGATTTATAATGAAATGGGAGCGGGTAATATGCCTACCACGAGATATGATGAAATGGGAGGGGGTGGTACGCCTACCACAAGATATACTGAAATGGGAGCGGCTGGTATGCCTACCACAAGATATGAGAAATGGGATCGGGTTGCACGCCTGTAACAAGATGAAACTGAAAGTAAAAGTTGCCTTATTTCTCTTTATCCATGTTAGAAGTTAAATTGTAGTTTCCTTACTATTCTTTGATATTCTGTTTTATCTGCTACCCGCGGAGCATGTTTCCCCTTTTCCAGCTTTGATTGCTTATTACCTGTTTACTTTTCCACCATATAGTATATAACTATACAGGTTTATCTGGAGTTTGGTCCTAGCCTCGTCTCTACCTCGCCGGGGTTAGGCCAGACACTTACCAACACATGGGGTCGGTTGTGCTGATACTACACTCTGTGCTCTTTGGCACAGATCTAGGTCTTAGACAGCAGCAGTAGCACGAGAGCCAGCTTTCAGTCCAGTGAGACACCGAGGTAGCCTTGCAAGTGTCCGCAGGCCTGACGTCCCCTCTATCTTTATTTCAGTCTGTTATCTCATGTATTCGAGATAAATAATTTATATTTTTCTTTCAAACGGTTGTATTTAGTACTCTTAGAAGTTTGTGAGTAATGTGGCACCTGTTCTTGGGTAGAAGCATATGTTGATTTCCGTATTATTGTTTAGTTTCTTTAATTTAAGTCTTCCGTATATTCATTAAATTCCGCTGTTTTTATGCTATCACTGATAATCGTTAAAAGAAGTGATTTGTTAATAAAGTAAGCTGTTAAGGATTGGATTTCCTAGCTAACATTAGTAGGCGCCATCACGACTCCCGAGGGTGGGAATTCCGGGTCGTGACCGTTATCCTCTCTTCTTATCTTAGATCGTGCAATATGAGTATTCATGTTCCTAACGACGTGTTACGTTTGTAGCAATGCCTCCGAAGACTACAGCCGCTAGCACCGGTCAGAAGCCTATGAAGGTGTTAGAAAGAGATATAAGTTATACTATGGATTCAGACCCATCGAAGATCATGGGTTCTATTGAGGAGGATCCATTCGAGGATCCATATGAGTCATCCGTTCGAGCTGTTTCAACCATTCTGACAATAGATGGGGTGAGAGGAGTTCCAACCTCACCAAGGACCTTATTTTCATAACCCGTTGATTAGGGTATGAGAGGAGTAGTGCATGGACTGGCACAACCGAGATTCCCTCAGGCTCAAAACTATGTCAAGGCATTTGAGGATACCGGCTCTTCTGAGGTTCCGGATAGTTCACAGTCTTGGGAGTCCGTCAATCAAGGTTCGTCAGTGTATGTTATGGGATACACATAGGAAGAAGATAGTAGTCGGGCCAAGAGGAGGAAGTTAACTGATAAAGACATGAAGATTCCACTTCGAAGTGTGTCCGATCGAGGATCTCATATAGGATGAGACAAGGACCCTCTACTCTAGACTTCCTCCGAATGTCAGCTTTTGGTTGGTGAGCTCCACTTCTTCTGGGAATATTACCAATTCACAGTTCGGCATGTGTTAGGTTGTTTTATAAGGGCATAGGGAGCTCTGTCCCGACTTTTATATACTATGGTTATGTTTACTTAGAGATTTTGCAGATAGTATCATGTATAAAGTATTGGGTATGACATCTCTGTGGCCTGGTCGACCCCTATGTATATAAACCTTTTTCTAAATTAGTTATCCAAGTTAAGTACCTATATATATGGATCTGGCCCAAAATGGCCCGTGATAGAATTGATAATAAACAAGGATAAGGTACGTCGTGTTCGGTTGGGTAGAACTTGATATTATAATGGGTATCGATTGGTTGGCCTTTTGTTATGCTAACATCAAGTGTAGACCAAAGATGGTTTGATTTCAGCTTCCAGGAGAGCCTATTTTAGAATGGAAAGGTAATACCGCATCGCCAAGAGGTAAAATTATCTCCTATCTCAAGCCAAGGAAGATAATAAAAAGGACTACATTTATCACTGAGTTCGGATTTGGGATGTGGAAGTAGAGTTGCCAACCATTCAGTTCTTTCCTGTAGTTAATGAGTTTCCCGATGTTTTTCCTGATGAGCTTCCAAGTCTTCTGCCAGAGCGAGAAATAGAGTTTGTCATTAACCTACTACTACCAGATATTCATCCAATATCTATTCCCCCTATAGAATGGCCCCCGCAGAGCTGAAAGAGTTGAAAGAACAACTAAAAGACTTGCTTGAAAAAGGTTTTATCAGACCTAGTACGTCACCGTGTGGATCACCTATGTTGTTTGTAAGGAAGAAAGATGGTTCCTAATGAATGTGTTGTGATAATTTTTAAATTATGCGGGTAATTAATTAATTACCGGATAACAGAACATTACCCAGTTAACTAATAAGCTTACAGAGCTTAATTAAATAACCCCAAAGCCACGGGACACAAAGCCACAATGGCTAAGAATGACTCTTAGTCATTCAAGCCATGTAGCTACTTATAGGAATTTCATAAAGTCTTATCCAAAACAAGACTTGGTTACAAGTCTTACATGTAAGACATGGATATAGGTTTCTTTGTTAAAAATTCAAAAACGTTTGGTCTCTGATCAAACAAGAAAACGTGGGCAGAAGTTTCAAAGTTCGACAATTAATCCATTCAAGAGATAGGAACAGAAGCACTTCAAAAAGAAAACGTTGGATCAAGTTTTTAGTTTTAATCCATTCTTTAGATCAAAAAAATGTTCAAAGTAGAACAATTCGTCCAAGATTTCAAGGAATTCAAGTGTAATTTCGTTCATATTTCACAAAAGCAAATTCGTTCAAATAATTCAAGAACAGGTATGTTAAGGCCCTCCCTTCTTTCTTTTGGCATGGTCCAAATTATACTGAAGAAACGAGCAAACACACAGTTTTCATAAATTACTCTATTCATAGAATTATTAGGGGTGTCTATATACTTGATTCCCCATGAAAATTATTATTATTTTCTATTCATGGGTCTCAGAATAATACGTAGTTGGAAAAGTTTATCTAGAAGGAATATCGAGATTATTATGTATTTTTCATGCATTTCACTCATTTATACATGTGCATTGACCCATGACTAGATGACGTTATATATATATATATATCACGTGGCTCAGTCCCTTCTTTTTACAATTATGTTTCTATTATAGGTTTGTAGATAATATGTCTAGTTGGGTTGTATGTGGCCTTGTCGGCTTTCAGTTTTGGATATATAATTGTCTATAGAAGCCTTGCCGGCTCGCCCACTGTATAGTGCCTGTATACGTACATATGCCTTGATGGCAGGTTTCTTTCACATATGTTATTTTCCTAATGCAGCAGATATTATTCAGGTTCATATATTAGACGCATGCTTAGGGGTGTTTGACAGGTAGGAATCAGGCACCCGTCGCGGCCCATCAGTTTGGGTCGTGACAAATAGACAATGTAAGACCCCGAACCTGTAGGCAATATCAAAATTGGGGGTGTAGTCAAAGCTGTCTTGAGCTTCTGAAAGCTCGCCTCACACTCTTCCATCCACTAGAATAGAGCACCCTTCTGGGTCAGTCTGGGCATAGGGGCTGCAATAGATGAAAACTCCTCCACAAAACGACGGTAGTAACCCGCCAAGCCAAGAAAACTGCTGATCTCTGTAGCTGAGGATGGTCTAGGTACACTGCCTCTAGTTTCTTTGGATCCACCTTAATACCCTCGTTCGATACCACATGGCCTAAGAATGCTACGGAATCTAACCAAAACTCACATTTCGAGAACTTAGCATATAACCTCTTTTCTCTCAAGGTCTGAAGCACTGTCCTCAGGTGTTGCTCATGATCTTGACGACTCCGGGAATACACCAGAATATTATCAATAAAGACAATGAGGAAGGAGTCATGATATGGCCGGAACACACTGTGCATCAAATGCATAAAGGCTATTGGGGCATTGGTCTGCCCAAATGACATAACAAGGAACTTGTAATGACCATACCGAGTCCTGAAGGCAGTCTTTAGGATATATGACTCCCGAGTCTTCAACTAATGGTAACCTGAGCGCAAGTCAATCATAGAAAACACTCGTGCGCCCTGAATCTAGTCAAACAGATCATCAATACGAGGCAAAGGATAACAGTTCTTCATTGTAACTCTGTTTAAATGGCGATAATCAATGCACATACGCATAAAACCATCCTTCTTCTTCACAAACAAAATAGGAGAACCCAAGGTGATACACTGGGCCTAATAAAACCCTTATCAAGAAATTCCTGTAACTGATCCTTCAACTCCTTCAACTCAGGAGGAGCCATACGATACGGAGGAATAGAAATGGGTTGAGTTCCTGGCAACAGGTCAATGCCAAAATAAATATCTATATCAGGAAGCATGCCCGGAAGATCAGCTAGAAACACATCAGAAAAATCCCGTACTACTAAGACTGAATCAACTAAAGGGGTATCAATACTGACATCTCTCATATAAGCTAAATACGCGTCACACCACTCAACACGTGGTACACCTGACATAGCTAGTGTTACGATTTTGGCGTGACAATCAATAAAAGCATAATGGGGAGACAACCAGTCCATGCCCAAGATAATATCAAAATCTACCATGTTGAGCAACAATAAATCGGCTCTGGTCTCAAAACACTAAGAGCAACCAAACACGACCGATAAGCGCGGTCCATAACAAGAGAATCTCCCACAGGAGTAGAAACATAAATAGGGGAACTCAAAGAATTCTTAGGTACACCCAAATATGGAGAAAAATAAGAAGGCACATAAGAGTAAGTGGAGCCTGAATTGAATAGAACCGATGCATCTCTGTGACAAACTAGTATAATACCTGTGATGATAAAATTAGAGGCAACAACCTCGGTATGGGCAGGAAGGGCATACTATCGGGCCTGGACTCCCCCTCTAGGGTAACCTCTACCTCCCCGACCTCCATCTCTAGCTGGTTGAGCAGGTGGGGTAGCAACTAGAGTTGTAAACATAGCCTAAGAACTATGCGGGGCGCGTTGTGGCTGAGAAGTCTGTAGAGGCGCACTTCTCCCAAGTCTAGGGAAATCCCTCACCACATGGCATGTGTTACCACACTCAAAACAAGCTTTGGGAGGACGTGGCGGCTGTGACCGGATCGAGCCAGGTATGTTGGACTGACCCCAGAAAGCACCCCGCACAGGAGGCCCGCTAGATACCGAAGGTGCATAATAAAGCTCACGAGGCCTATAAGGATCCAGAATATCACTGGCTGCTGGAAGAGCTGAATGAACAGGGCGACTCATATAACCCCTACCATGACGACCTGCAGCTAGGGCACGGGCACCAGAATAATGGCCCGACTCTCGAGACATCTTGGCCTCCCTCTCCTCTCTCTTCCTAGCATGCATACCCTCAATCCTCCTAGCAATGCTCCTCACCTGCTGATAAAAAATATCCATCTCCAACTCACGAGCCATGCTAGACCTGATGATGGGAATAAGCCCCTCAATAAACCGGCGAACCCTCTCGCGAACAGTAGAAACCAAGGCTGGGGCATGTCTAGCCAAATTGGTGTAACAGACAGCATACTCCGAGATAGTCATAGCACCCTAGCGCAAATGCTCAAACTCTGTGCACCATGCGTCCCTGAGGCTCTGAGGAACAAACTCCCTCAGGAACATATCTAAAAACCAAGTCCAAGTCAATGAAGTTGCCTTATCCGGACTGTCTAACTCATAGGTGCGCCACCACTCATAGGCGGCTTCTCGAAGCTGGAAGGCAGTGAAAGACACCCCACTCGATCCTAATATACCCATAGTGCGGAGGATACGGTAACACTCCTCCAGAAATCTCAGGGCATCATCTGAAGCTATCCTACTGAATACAAGAGGATCATACTTCTTGAACCTCTCAAGCCTCCGCTGCTCATCCTTTGAAACTGCTGCCTTGTCCTCAAATTGACCTGGGCTGCAGGCGGTATAGGAATAACCTCGGGAACCTGATCCATATGCACTCGCTACTCAGGAGTGGGGGCGGCGGGAGTTTGTTCTCCTCTCCCAGCCTAAGATGTAGCTGCAGCAAGGGGAAACAACCCTGCCTGAGCCAAAGGGATGTACATGCTCATGAACTGTGCCAGAATCTCCTAAAGTGCTGGAGTAGTAGTAGTAGTAGGCATATCAGGTGCTTGGACTCCGACTAGAACTGCTGGTAGTACCTCGGTGGCAGCTCGTGCAGCTGCTCTAGTTTCACCACGTGCGCGTCCTCGGCCTCTACCCCACTCCTGTCCTCTGATGGCTGCATTACGGGGCGCGGGTGCCTGATCGTCTCGAGTAGCAAATGTCCTCACCATCTATGAGAGAATAGAAGACAGAAGTTTAGAGTTGTAATATCAACAATCTCGCACAACAAGGAGATCAAATGAAGTGGAATTTTCCTAACAGTTACATAGCCTCTTGTAGATAAGTATAGACGTCTCCGTATCGATCGACTCTAATAAACCGGCTTGTGATTCATGACCCTGGTTCGCCCTCCGTGAACTATCGTGAAGGCACCTAGTCTCTACGACTAGGTAAGCCTAACAATGCGGAAAATAAACCAATTTGCGGAAGAAATAATAAAACGAAATAGTGAAATAAAACAGTGTTTAAAAGTATCGCTCGGCATACATAATATCATCTATCGAAATCTAAATACATCCCAAAACCCATAATCTCATGATCACATGCCTTTGGATGTCTACAAGTATCTAACTCCAGAGTATCTAACAAAGGAAAAGAAAATACTGAAGGGCTAATACTTAAAAAGGGAGAGTAGAAAGGGACTCTTCAGTCTGCAGACGTGGCAGATATACCTCGGAGTCTCTACACGCACCTCATCTTAAGCGTGATGAGTCTGAGTGGAGGTACCTGGATCTGCACATGAAAAACATGCACAGAAAGGACATGAGTACACCACATCAATAATCAGTAAGTGCCAAGCCTAACCTCGATCGGGTAGTGATGAGGAAGGTCAGGGCCCTACTGAAATTAAATGAAATATAAGGTGCGACAGTATAAGATAAAGCATCACAGTTAAAAGATAATAGTAAGAATTAATACAGGATAATAAAGATAACTACAACTGAAACAGAGGCGAAAACAATCACCGGGAATACCACTCTTCACAAAGATAATAACCAGGGATCTCTCAGTATCCCGAGGATCTCTTAGTACCTTCAATACATGCCAGGGATCTCTTGGTATCCTCAATATATGCTAGGGATCTCTTGGTATCCTCAATATGTGCTAGGGATCTCTTGGTATCCCGAGGATCTCTTAGTATCCTCAATATATGTGCTAGTGATCTCTCGGTATCCTGCACCTCAGCTTAGATCATAAATACATACAGGCGATCTCCCGGGATGCCGTCCCGTAGTCCCAAAGTAAAACACACAGCAACAACACAAGGAATACTCAATTAAGCTAAATTTTGTACCAAGTAAAATAGGTAAATCTAACCTAACATGATTCACATAATACAATTACGACAGTTTAAGCAATAAAGCAATTAAGTCAATTAAACATGTTTTTCTAAGCTAACAACAAATTTAAATTTCAAGTAGAGTAAGCAGGAAAGGGAAACACAATTAAAGCTACTTAAGTGAAAAAGGTTTGTCAGTAGGTTTTTCAATAATTAGCACAAGTACACACTCGTCACCTCACATGCAAGGCATTTCAGTTACCACAATACCAAATCCTAAGGGGAATGCCCCCCACACAAGGTTAGGCAAGCCACTTACCTCGAATCAGCTCAAAATCAACCCGAAACCACGCTCTTGCCATGAGTACTCGACTCCAAATGGCCTAAATCTATTCAACTCAAGTG
This sequence comes from Nicotiana sylvestris, assembly GCF_000393655.2. Taxonomy (NCBI): domain Eukaryota; kingdom Viridiplantae; phylum Streptophyta; class Magnoliopsida; order Solanales; family Solanaceae; genus Nicotiana; species Nicotiana sylvestris. Next base: position 124,138,304 of record NC_091065.1, read on the forward strand.
CATAATGTAAATTACACTTCAGGTAACTGATTTCACAAAGACATTCTAAGCTAAAACGCAAAATTAGGAAAAATAACCAAAACGCCCTTTGGGCCCATGTCTCGGAATTGGATAAAATTTACATTTTCAGAATTCACATACTCTCACAAGTTTATACATATCAATAACACTGAAATCGGAGTTCAATTGGCCCCTCAAATACCCATTTTAAGGACACTTAATCTCAAGCCCTAATTACCCATTTTGCACTGATTTTTCCCAAATTTTCACCACTAATTAGACCTTTAAACACATATAAATGAGTTATGCAGTAAAAAAAGTTACCTCCAAGTGATTCCCCTTTGGTTTTCTCAAAAATCTCCCTCAAAAGCTTCAATCCCGTTCAAAAAAGGTGAAATAATGAAGAAGGGTCGCAGATGGGCTATTTAAATACTGGCCATATATTCCTTCTTCGTGAACGCGGAAGGACCCTTGCGTTTGCGAAGTACAATTTTTCTTGGGTCCAGCTTCCTTCATCGCAAACGCGATTCTCAGGCCGTGAACGCGATGCAACAACTCTTACAGTTTCGCAAACACGAAGCATTAAAACTCCCCCAGCCCAGCTCCTCTTCGCGAACGCGAGACCCTTCTCGCGAACGCGAAGAAGGAAACCAGAACTGGACTGCTGCAATTTTTCCACAATTCCAACAAGTTCCAAAATGACCCGTTGAGAAACCGAAATACACCCGAGGCCCCAGGGACATCAACTAAATATGCCAACACATCCTAAAACATCATTCAAACTTGTTCCAATAATCGGAACTCTCGAAACAACATCAAAACACTAATTTACCATCAGATTCAAGCCTAAGAACTTCAGAAACTCTCAAAATACGCTTTCAATCAAAAAGTCTATCAATCCTCGTCTGAATGACCTGAAATTTTGCACATACATTACATTCAACACTACGGAGCTACTCCAACTTCCAGAATTCCATTCTGACCCTCGGATCAAAATCTCACTATCGAATCGGAAACTTCAAAAATTTAACTTTTGGTATTTCAAGCCTAAATTAGCTACGGACCTCAAAAATACAATCCGAACATGCTCCTAAACCCGAAATCACCCAACAGAGCTAACGAAAACATAGAAATTCCATTATGAGGTCGTCTTCACATTGTTCCGACTACGGTCAAATTTCCAGAACTTAAGCTCTCATTTAGGGACTAAGTGTCCCAAAACTCTCCGAAACTCCAAATAATTGCTCCCGGCAACTCACAATAGTAGAAACAAACACGGGGAAATCATTTAATAGAGGATCGAGGTGTAAATTCTTAAAAGGACCGGCCAGGTCGTTACATACTAGGGATCTGGCATGAGGCTTGTTATTCTAGGTGTAAAAACCTAGGTGTATTGTTCTAGACCTGACTTACCCTATGCGGACAACTCGAGCCAGGGGGGAGCGTACAGAAAATACAGAAGCTTCACCGGCTTTGCAACTTGTCCGAACCTCGTTCTAAAATTGGGATATGACTCTAAAAGAAAAGAAGCCATATGAATTGCACACTTCCTTGATGATTTAGAAGAATCAGAGAGAAGAGGATTTCATAACAGTTTATATACAATTCAAGTAATATAAAAGCGGTAAAAAGCGACATTTAGCACATTAGGTTTAAACATGTAAACATTAGATAATAAATGAAAGCCAAGTATAACAGCTATTCTAAGCTTGAATTCTGAATCCTGAACTAGAAGTTCTAGGTTCTTGTCCCCAGCAGAGTCGGCAGAGCTGTCACACCTCCTTTTTACCCGAGGATGATATAAGGGAGTTTTTTCGATTAAAGTGACATAAATCAATTTAATTTCAAAGTCTCCACTTAGGATAATTTATTTGGTGTTCCAAGTCACCAGTTTATTTTAAATCCCAAATCGAGGAGAATTTTGACTTTATTTAAAAGTCTGTGAAACCAGAAAACTAGGTAAGGAATTTTGTTAACCCGGGAGAAGGTGTTAGGCATTCCGGGTTATGTGGTTCTAGCAGGGTCGCTTAACTATTAATAATTGCCCTAATTATCAGATTAATTACATGTTTTAAACCTATTGTGCATTTTTAACTTTATAACCGCTTTTATTTATTTGTGGAGTTGTTTCTGAAACAAGTCACGATTGTCGTACACTTGCCGTTTTGGAACACATTGCAAACCACGCTACATGAAATGCACCCGCAATTTGCGACATGCCTATTTTATTATTATTCGAAGTTGTGGTCAGGTCACATGAAATGCACACCCGAATGGGATGTACATATCATGACTATGACACGAGAACCGTACCTATAGTCACGATAGTTAATTAATCGCGCCTAAAGCAAGCTATGATGTTCATGATTTTCCTGAAATTAATTTTGAGATTATTGTGAAAGGCCGTAGATTATGGAATTTAATGTGGATAAACTAATAAATTTGAACAGAGGAAAGTAAGAAATATTAGCTAAATATTTAACTTCTTAGCTTTAAGATTTGAAGTGATCGATGATTGTTTGCAAAATACTCAAAATGGCGTGGACTTAAATATAGAAATGTCAAAACCTTAGGCTCTTTCATCCCAGGACCATGTTTACAAATTTAAAATACAAATAAGACACTCTAATGACAATTCGGGTGATTATCACAATGCCATTCATATTACAAAGACTCTCTCAAACTTTATTTTCTCTACCAAATTAAGGTGACAACATCGAGTAAGCTCACTATTTATCTCTGATTTCTAATTACTAAGTATTATAGAAAAAGTAAATTTAAAGAACCTGGAATTATAGGTCTACGAGATCAACAAGCAACTTGAACAAATACTGTAACTAAAGATGTCAAATTAAGGAAGCTAAAACCATATTAATTCTTCTTCAAAGGTTATGAAACCATGATTTTCAGCATAAAATGACAAAGAACAATCACTATTCTCCACTGGATTTGGCCAAACCAGTCCAAACCATTATATTCACATCAGGCAACAAAACATATTTGAACGCTCAACTTTACTTCCGTGAACAAACAAAAATTTAACTAATATCATTTAAATGCTCAAAGTCAATAAAAACCTTCCAACAACCACATAATATAAATAAACAAGGCAACACTCACATATAACACAAAACAAAAAAAAAATGATAAAGTACGGATAGAGGTTAAATTAATGAGTAATTATGAGGAGTAAGAATGTTTATCAACTAGCAAATCCAACGAAACAATATGAAATCAAAGTGAGAAATGACACCTTTAAAAGAAAATTAAATGAAGATTCGATAAAAAAATTTATTTAAGATTCAAACACCAACAACAAAGATAGCTGAACATACCTAAACAGCAATTGAAAAACCAATTATAGGTTTGAACGGAAGATGAATTTCAGCAATGATGAACAACAGAAAACAAGCCCCGAACTAGAGGAAGAAAAATTTAAAACCTAGGAAAATGAGTTCGAAATCAGCAGCAAACAACTCTGGTTCGATTTTAAACTGTTTGAATCAAAAATCCGAAGTAGTATACCAAAACTCTATTGTTCTTCCTTTATTTTGTTTTTCTAGAACTTCATTACTTTTTTTTTTGATTTTTCTAGATCTTGGATTATTGAATCTCCCACTTATTCTCTAGCTATTTTTGTCGATGTTTGTGAGAGTGACGAAGGGGAGGTAGACAGAGAGAGAGAGAGAGAGGCACCATTTTTTTGTTGTTCTCTCTATGGGAGGGAATAAAGCTGCTCCATTTTTTTTGTCCTCTGTTAGGGATGATGGATGGCTCTCTTGAAGATGAGAGTGTCGTTCCCTCTTTTAGAGATAGGAAGGGGGTGTTATCTTTGTTATTAGGTCTTTTTTTTGTGAAGAAGAAGAGCTAGAATACGGCCCTCTCTTGGGTTATAATGGGGGAGTCTTAATGAGAGGAAAGATTGGGCCAGGCGGGTTGGGTCTTTAAAATGAATTGGGAATTTAAATCAAATCGGTTGTTCTGAGCTGGCCTACTCTGGTGTTGAGCTTCAAAATGTCCCATTTCCCTTTCTTTGTTTTCGTTTTCTTTTCTTTGATTTTAAATTCTAACAAATTAAATCTTAAATTAAGACCTAACTTTAATCTAATTAGCAAAATTAATTCTATTCATCTATAAACAAATGCATGTAAAATTTTAAAAATATTTTGTTGGATTTTTATGTATTAATTATAACAATTAAAGAGTAATTAATTCGTAAAGTGCAAATTAAGCCTAAGATGTCATGAAATTAAAATGTGGCAATTTTTATGTTTTTTCTCATGATTTTAAAAAATTAAACATGTATGAAATGCAACTAAATAAAGAAAAACTTCTAAAATCTATTAAAATTATTTTTGGTCTATTTTTAGGAGTTATTTCCATGCAGGGCAAAAATTAGGTGCTCACAAGATCTACCTCTACTTCCGGAGCTACCTCAGCCCCAACCTGTACCCCTTGGTAGTGGATGCAGCTTGGGGATCAGACTCCTGATCAGCTACTGATGCAGTACGTGTCCTTACAATCTATGGGAGAATAAGAATAGAATGACTCAAACACAAAGATAGAACTAAATCACACGATAAATAAAGAAAGAAAGTGATATTTCCTAAAGCCTTATAGAACATGGAAGATACGTACAAACGTCTCCATATCATCCCTCTAGACTCTACTAAACTTGCTTATGATTGGTGAGATCTAGGCAAACTAGCGCTCTAATACCAACGAGACACCTAAATATCCGAAGCAAACACTTATCAAACCCTTTCTTTACCGACTTCAGAAATTGAAATCAACCAAAACATCTCCGAGATCAATATGTTGATGGGAGCACCACACAAGCTGAAGCAGTGGTGGAAGAATATCCGTCGAGAACACATAGATGAAATCAGGACACACCTGGGGGCACTGACAACTTTGCTAAACATTCAAGCAGACAAGGTGCTTACTCGCCTGCTGATAGAGTTCTGGGACCCGACCAAGGTAGTGTTCAAATCTGCTGATTGTGAGTTAGTTTCGACATTCGAAGGAGTAACTAGTTTCACCGAACTGCCATTTATAGGAAGAAACTGATATTTCTAGTCACCATGCCCGACTATAGGTTTCTTGATGCTTTGGGTATAGAAAATAGTCGGGGGTTGAGAAACATCGAGGACAGATGTGGGAGCCTAGATTAACTATTCGATAGGTTCAGATATCATGAAAGCTATGAGTGGTATTTGGGAGAATTTCAGTGTAATCAGACAACATGGGAGAGTCTCAGGCCCATAACTTTCTCATTGGTGTTGTTGGGATTGTTGGTTTTCCCGCAAAGAAAAGGCTGGATCAGTATCAAATTGTTACTCATGGTTCTGGTTACATTACGAGGCAACCTCCAAGCTACTCCGGTACCGATGGTGTTTGCTAATATTCTAAGGGCTTTGTCTGCATGCGTACGAGGGTATGATTTTTTAAGGGATGTAACTTGCTGCTTCAAATCTGGGCCACAAAACATTTCTTCCAGTGAGAGGCCACAATTGACTACTTTATTGGCGTTAGCAACATGATCCGTAACCATAATAAGAGGATGAGACATTGGGTCTCCTTACATGGAAAAGAAGAGTGGAGGAAAATGCTAACCAACCTATGTGGAGAATGGGTCAATTGGAAGTTATCATGGCTAGGTTGAAAGGCAACCCTCTAGACTCCTCAAAAATACTTCATTGAGCTGATAGGACTTAAGGGCATCCAGCCATACTCACCCCTATAGGTTCTCAGACAGTTCGGGTTGATCCAAGATGTGCCTATATGGACAAGGACAACGTGATATGAGGATGATTACAATGGTCAGATTCCAATACCGACGATAAGAAGGCTCTAAGAAGAGTGTAATGATCTGGTCACAATGCCAATGGGTCAAAACTCATGGTGCACTGTAGAATATTATGTCTGGATCAACGAGGATGACGAGCTAGCACAACCAAGCAGAGATGGTATCTCTTGGCTGGAGGACATAGTGGCTAATTTGCAAATCTACCATGAGATCTTGCCACATTACATTGTGACTACCTTGATGCACCGTCAAGTGGTCCCAAGGTCCATTGATCACATGCTGCCACTTACTGAAGATGATGACCAAGTAATAGAATGCATCCATATAGAATCCGAGACAGAGCCGGAGGAAGACCAATAGGAAAAATATGAGTTCAATGACGATATAGAGGAATTTGAAGAAGATCCGGAAGGGGAAGATGAGATAGGGAATGATTTCGGAGATGGCTACTAGAAGTTGATTGATTTCCCCTTCTTTCCCACTTTGTATCTTTATCTCCAGTTTTCTTATTTTACCTAAGGTCAAGTTGTTCAAGCCCATAAATGATGGAAAAAATGATGTAACCTATGCTCCAGCTTATTTTAATCCAAACACTATCAATGAAAACAAAATTTTCTTCGAATCTAAATGTGTCAAATATGATTGCTTGTCAAATATTTGCGACTTAGGCATACCTCCGGCAAAAAGAGAGGATCCACGGATTTTAGAAAAATGTGCTTGCATGAATACGTGAACTAACTGGTCTGTGTGATCTTTTACTTGTATAAATAATGAAGCTGATTTTTGTTTCTTTTTATTTTTTGTCATTTCTTACTTTATCATTATGCCAAAAGAAAAGTTGGTTTTTGTCGATCCAAAGCTGGCAGAACCACCGTACAACCTAAGATCAAAAGGCAAGATGTTTGCTACAGATAATCTGATCGAACATGTTATGGTAATAGCTGATAGCCCAATGGAATCGCGAGAAAAATACGATATAAGAAATGATAAACATGTGGCCAGGATGGCCCAGTAGATGGAATGTTTAAGGGATGACGTACAACATATCAGGGAACTGGCACATCCGGCCGTGACAATGCTTCCACAACAACCTCGTTTCCTTCTTTAGATTTAATCCCCGATAACTTCCCTTCCACCTATCGCTAGACTAACAACACCCCAACTTTGGTTCCAACACCTCAAATCATACCTCCATTAAACCCTGCAAACCCACCAAATCCTCTTATTCACACCCCCTACATACTACATTACGTTTAAATGCCACAAAACCCGCCCGTTATCACCAACACGATTCACACCCCTCCTTGCGATAGAGTCACCTTTACCACTCACCAAAATCAGCACATACCCATGACGCATGCCGCTACACATGAGAGACATGTTCCTCTTGTATATGTTATTTCTAAACCGACCTTTACAATGCCTGTCACGGTTAGGGTGCCTTGTGAGATTGATCAGTACGCCGATATGGAAAGAGAAACTAGGCTTAAAGAGGAGGAATAAGTGTCTGAACTGTTATAAATTTTGAGAAAGCAAATGTAGAACCTCCAAGTCACTCGGGAAGTGAAAGTATGGACTATGAGGATCTGTGTATCCATCCGGTGTGGATATTCTAGTAGGGTACAAGCGTCCAAAGTTTAATATCTTTGATGGGACAGGTGATCCTTATGCACATTTGAGGGCATATTGTGACAAGTTAGTTGGAGTGGGAAGAAACGAGAAGCTGAGGATAAAATTGTTCATAAAAAAGGGGAAGCACTTACCTGGTATACTCGACAAGATCCACGAAATTGGAGGACAAGGCAGGATAAGGCGGAAGATCACTTGAATCGTTTCCGATTCAACACAAAGATCACTCCCGATAGGTTTGCACTAGTAAACCTACAGAAGATGTCGTCCAAGTCATTCCAAGAATATGCATGCTGATGGAAATCAGAGGCCGCTAGGGCACAACCTCCATTAGATGACAGTGAATTGACTAAGTATTTCATTAGGGCCCGAGAAGGGATTTACTTTGAGAAAATTATGGGGATTATGGGGCAGAAATTCCCTGAATTGGTCAAAATGTGAGATTTACTAGAAGAATGTATGAAATTCGGTAAAGTACAATCCATGGTTGCATTGTAAGCAGCTATCAAGGGTATCTAATAAGCATCAATGGATAGCGGAAAGAAGAAAATGGAAGAAGTATCAGCAGTCGTCCCTGGTTATCGGCCCAACCCATTTTATAGAAATACCTTTTATTCCCCGAATAACCATTCACCACCACTCACATATACAACACACAACCATATTACCACCCCAGCCTCAATATAACCCATCTTGAACCCATAACAACCTGAACCCACAACTACCATATGCTCCTATCCAACCCACCACTCATCAAAACTGACCTATTTATGCACCATGACCTTGCCCAAATTTTGAAAAGATGGATCCCAGAAGTTATACCCCGATTGCTAAACCTCTGGCTTAATGGTGTGAAAGATTGATGAGAACAGGTTTGATATATCTAGTGGAAGGAAGGGTTCCCGAGTATCCCTCAAAGTATTTTGATGTAACCAAAAGGTGCATGTACCATTCAAACGTGCTTGGGCATGATACTAAAGATTATTTCATGCTGAAAATGACATTGAAATATTGATCAAAAGCGGAGCCATTCAGTGCACTTCAGCTCCACCTAATGTGAATAGAAATCCGTTGCCAAATCACCAAAATTAAGGGGTCAACATGATCACCTTGGATAAAGAATACGATTTGAAAGGAACCGTCGTCACAATAGAAAATGTTGATGCTGCAAGAGTCCCACCTCAAAAGACACCAATGATAACAGTACAACTGAGACCTATGATGTTGGTTCAAACTTACTAGCAACAACTAGCCACTGCTACCAGGGATGAAGAGAATAGAGAATACAAAACTGCCCCATGGACATATCAGCAAAATGGAAAAGCCAGGATGACAGATTCCGCGGTAGCCCACGGTATGACTAGGTTGAGGAGATGCTACGCTCCTGAGGATGCAAACCAAGGAAATTTGGGAAGAGAGCAGATCCAGAGAAGAAATATAACAGACCCCGAGGCCACATAATTCTGGAAGAGGATATCAACCCAACAATACTCCATGGTGGAACAACTAATGAAAACTCCGGCACAAATACCAATCATGGATTTGCTGATGAGTTTCGACAGTCATAAGGATGCCCTTATGAAAGTACTAAGTGGGGTAAGTGTGCCAAACAATACCACCAGTGAGGTGGTGGGTGCAACTATTGGGAAAATGGTCGAAGCAGATATGATAACTTTCTGAAGAGATGAGCTTCCTATCGAAGGCGTGGGTCACGACAAAACTCAACACATCACTATTAAATATGGAGACAAGGTAGTATCCCGAGTACTGGTTGATGGAGGATCATGAGTCAACAACTGTCTGCTCTTTACCCTGCGAGAGTTGTGCATCCAACTGAGGCAAGTCATGGAAAGTCACGTGAGGGTAAGGGCTTTGATAGGTTGCAGAAAGGATGTCATTGGAGAAATTTATTTGGCTTTGCAGAGCGAACCAATTAAATTTCCCATACTATTTCAAGTGATGGATATTTCTTCTTCATACAATTTATTGCTGGGAAGACCCTAGAATCACATGGCAGGGGCTGTCCCATCTACCCTAGCATAGTGCATAAAATTCAAGTGGGGTTGTCAAGAGATCATCGTCCATGGCGAATGAGGCCAATCAACTTATTTGGAACACATAGTCCCGTTCATTGATGGTCTATACAGAATTACTTTCAATGCAGTAGAGATAAAATAGAAGAGATTGAGCAAAACTTGGGAATGCAATTGCCATATAGATCAAAGACGGTCAATAGCGAGATGATGAAATATGGATATAGACCAAGAACCAGGCTGGGAGCTCCATCAGACGGGATTACAGAACTAATCAAGCCAAATGGTTAGAAAGGAAGAGCCACCATAGGGTATCAGCCTCCAGTGGGATAAACTTATACCAGTAGCTCCGGGAAAAAAGGATTTTATGAAGAGCAACCTTATTTACCGCTTTAATTATTCTTAGTTTTTCTTTTCAATAATCAAAATGATAAAAACCCGCATTTCGCGATTATGACATGTAACAAAAACCTCGAGCAAAATGACCAAGATTATGAATAATACAATGAGAGTATGATTCTAAACAATCTCCCACAAGAGACTGAAAAACTGGAGAGCTAGAAAAATCCTAACCTTGAAACGACAAATGTGGTCAATCTCGAAAGCCAGGAAGATATGAAAGAAATTGGAATCAATATCCATCTAGAAGGAGAGCGGAAGGAAGAACTGGTTGAGTTCTTTTGATAATACATCGATAACTTTGCATAGTCATATGGCAACATGCATGGATTAAGTGCTTCTATTGTCTCACATCAATTACCTACTGATCCTGCTAGACCGCCAGTCAAGCAAAAACCAAAAAACATTAAGCCTGACCTGAGTCTGAGGATAAAGGAAGTAACAACCAAGCATATAGAGGCAATTGTAGTAAGGGTCACCAATTATCCCAGTTGGTTGGCAAATATAATCCAATACCTAATAAAGATGTAAATATCAGGATATGTGTGGATTACCAAGATCAACAAAGCCATCCCGAAGGATGACTTCCCTAGGCCAAATTTTCATATCCTCATCGAGAACTGCACGAAGTATGAATTGCAGTCGTTCATGGATAGTTTCACTAGATACAACCCGATCTTGATGTACGAAGAAGATGCGAAAAAGACAACCTTCACCATACCTCAGGGAGTTTACTACTATAGAGTCATGCCATTAAGCCTCAAAATTTTGGTGCCGCTTACATGAGGGCCATGACGACCATCTTTCATGACATGATTCACAAAGAGATCGAGGTGTATGTGGACGATGTCATCATCAAGTCTCGAAAAATTTCAGAATATTTGGATGAATTGAAGAAATTTTTCGAGCGATTGCGAAGGTACAACTTGAATTTGAACCCGGCAAAATGCGCGTTTGGGGTCCCTGTTAGAAATGTACTATATTTGTCAGTCCTGGATAATGATTTTGGATGTGTGTTGGGATTTAGGACAGCACGATGGAATAGGGAGAAAGAAGCAGACCATCTACTACTTAAGTAAGAAGTTCAGACCATGCGAGGCCTAATACACTTTGATAGAGCACACTTTCTGTGATTTAACTTGGATTGCCTAGAAATTAAGGTATTACATGTCATCATACACCACGCATTTGATATCCCGGCTCGACCCAATCAAGTATATCTTGCAGAAGTTGATGCCTACCAAAAAGCTAACTAAATGGCACATTCTCCTAAGCAAATTTGACGGTGTGTACATAACCCAAAAGGCTGTCAGGGAAGCTTTAGCCGACCAGCTTGCAGAGAATATAGTGGATAGGGATTATGAGCCACTCACTAAGTACTTTCCTGATGAGGAGGTATTGTTCGCCGAAGAAGATACTATAGAGTCATACACTGGATGGATAATGTTTTTTGACGGAGCAACGAATTTAAAAAGAGCAGGAATTGGGACAGTCCTAATTTTGGAATTAGGACATCACTATGCAACATCAACAAAGATAAGATTCCCGTGCACCAAAAATATGACTGCATACGAAGCGTGCATCCTTGGGATCATGATGGCAGCCGACATGAACATCAAGGAAATTTTGGTCATAGGGGATTCCAATCTATTGATACATGAAGTCCAAGGGGAATGGTCAACCAAAAACATCAAGATCCTTCCGTACATGCATTGTGTAAAAGAGTTATGCAAGAAATTCACAAAGATTAAATTCAAGCACGTTCCCAGGATCCAAAACGAGTTTGCTAATGCTCTTACAACCTTGTCATCCATGATTCAGCATCCAGATAAGAATTATATCGACCCTATCTAGGTAGAGATCAGGGTCAACATGCATACTATTTTCATGTAGACCAAGATCCAGACGGTAAACCATGGTACCACGACATCAGAAAATTTCTCGAAATAAGAGAATACCCAAAGAATGCTACTAATAGTCATAAGCGAGCACTTAGGAGGTTGGCAAATCACTTTTTTCTTAAAGGGGAAGTCCTGTACAAGAGGAACCCAGACTTGGGTTTTTTGAGATGTGTGGATGCCATAGAGACAATCAGATTATTGGAAGAAATACATGCAGGAACGTGCAGAGCCCATGTGACCGGTTTCATATTAGCCAAAAAGATCTTGAGAGCTGGATACTTTTGGATGACCATAAAAATCGATGGTATCCACTACGTGCAGAAGTGTCACCAGTGTCAGATCCACATGAATTTTATTCGTGTTCTGCCCAATGAGTTGAATGTAATGGGTTCTCCTTGGTCGTTCACTGCTTGGGTCTGGACGTGATTGTACCTATTGTAGACATGTGATTTTTGACTCTCCCCAAGATTTTTTATATTTTAGCATGTAAATATTTAATTTAGGCTTAATATAGCTATTTCAACTCATTTTTACTCTTTTACTTTATTTTATTACAAGAAAATAAAAATTACAAAAAAATAGTTTCATTAAGATTTTATAGTCATTTTTAATCTTGAAAAATACCAAAAAAATTTAGTTTATTTTAACAGTCAGTCTTAGAATTAATTAATAAATGGGATCGTATTTTTAGTCTCGTTCGCGGGGAAAGAATAAAACTTGGGCTCGAGCAACCCATTTTTAGGCCTAATTTTTGGACCTAGCCTATAATTCTCAAGCCCATAATTCCTAGGCCCATACTTCTAACCTGAAAAAACCCTATAAAACAATTAGACTCTAAGACCTACACATAGAGATCCCTAGCTGAAATCCGCCATTCTTCTTAAGACTATCAGCGAAAATACCACCTAAAAATGCCTAAGACCTAAAAATCCTGAACAGAAAAAAAAGGAACGGCAACATCCCACCCGTCACGATCTTGTTCTTGAAGATAATAATGCTATCATCTTTTCTGGCAAAATGCCTCAAGGTGGGGGATAAATTAACTCCCTCCAACCTAGCAACCTAACAACAGACCCTTTAGCATAATTGAAGCCTACTGCCGTCTCCCAACTTCCCCAAAATAAGACCTTCAAGGTCTAGTTTTCCCCAATTCCAAACACACAAAAACAAAGGGAGGGATAGATCTAAGGAGGGGGGCACAAGAGAACAGGGGTAGGAAAACAAACAAAGCTTATGAATTTGAGCTCATCCTCCAGATTTACCATGTTAATTTAAGAGCTTCTCTTTCTTTTGCCATTTGGGAAAACCATATCCATTTCATCTTCAAAACCCGGCAAGCCTTACCTTCTCGCGCAAATCCTCCGTCAAACACCAGGGAAACGTAGCTCCAAACCAGCTGCATCATAGTATAACCAAAGTTATTTTTCGGCGAGTTTTGGTTTAATTCGAGTTTTCCGGCGAGTCCCGAGTTCGTCGAAGGTCGTAATCTGAGGTTTTCGGGTAGATTTGCGGTTCCGTCGAGGCTGTCGCTGTCTAAGGTTTCCAGTGTTAAGCATTTTCAGATTCGAAAATTGCTTTGTTTTGAGGTCCGTTCCTTTTCTTGGTGTTATATAATTTGTTTGAAATACTTTTTATGCTCTATACTTTTTGCTCGACATAGATAAATCATGATTTAGTCATTTTTTGCGTTAATGTTTAACATTTTAGTTGCTGACTCTTATCTATTCATTTATGATTAATTTGCTCGTTTAGTTTGAAACAGTGTTGATAAATATTGAGATTTTGTTAAGTTGCATTTTTGTTTGGGTTCTGATTTTAAACTTTAGAGTAGTTGGTCTAGTAGACAATTGATCCATGGCTTTGCTTCGTTAATTGGTTAGGAATGACAATTTTTTAAATGTTTGAGCTATCAAATTATTTTCTGCCTAGATATAACATTGTTTGGAATCAATAATATTGCCCGATTCTTGAATACTCGTATGGGCCAAATGAATATTTTTCGTCAGGCCCAATTCAATAAGATAAAACTAGCTCACATTTTCATAACTAATTTATTACACTTTTCACAACTACTCCATAATCATGCCTCACAATAATTTTAAATTAGTTTAGAACATAACTCATGAACAATCGTAGATTGCTTTAGGCGCGATTAATAATAAATCTCATAACTACGGGTACGGTTCCAATGACGTAGTTGTGATATATAATTCTATAATTTGGGAGTACATTCATGTGACCCGACCACAATTTAATCTTGTTAAGTAGATAAACACGTTGTGGAACATGGATACAGTTTCCGTGAGATGATTCGCAATGTGTAATCAAATAATTAGTTGTATAGCAGTTGGATTATTAAAAGCGGTTTAAAAGGAATAAAATGCACATAGGTTCCAAAATGTTTTAAAATCAGATAAATAGACCAATAATAATAGCTGAGCGACCGTGCTAAAACCACGGAACCCGGGAATTCCTTACCCGGATTTCTATGTTCGCGGACTATAGAACAGAGTCAATCTTTTCTCGATTCGGGATTCTAAACCGGTGACTTAGGACACCATAAATCATCCCAAGTGGTGACTCTGAATAAATAAATAAATCATGTTTCGATTGTCACTTAAATTGGAAAAAACTCCCTTATACCCTTTTGGAGGTAGTAAAAAGGAGGTGTGACAGCTTTGGCGACTCTGCTAGGGATCGAACCCAGAATCTCTGGTTTCGCAGGGTTCAAGAATTTGAGCTTAGGATAATTGTTATAATTGACTTTGTTTATTATCTGGTTTTATTACATATTTGGGCCTAATGGGTTAAATGCTGCTTTTTACCGCTTTGATACTATTTGAACTGTATATAAACTGCTACAAAACCCTTCTCTTCTCATCTTCAGGGATATGCACGCTGGCGTGACTCTTTTTCTCTTAGTGTCATACCTTAAATTAGGAGGAGGCTCGGAAAAGTTACAAAGCCGGATGGCCTTTTGGTTCCCGGTACGTATCCCCCCCTCAGCTTAAGTTGTCTGCTCGGGTACACAAGTCTAGAACAACATACCCAGGTTTTGAACTTAGAATAACTCAGCCTCATGCCGGATCCCTAGTAGGAACGTTTGTTTGCATCACGTGCAACTGACTTTTGGTACTCAACACAGGGGTTGTGTCCGTCTAGGACAAGTGTACCCAAAAAATAAAAGACCATCCTAATGTGCTACATGTTGCAATCTTCAAGGGTAAAAGGGTCATTTGGCGGATCAATAATCATTGAGGGAAAATGAAAAAATAAAAAGAAAAAAGAGAGGGGAAGTGTGAAAATAAAGCAAGTAGGGCCCAGTTATGTTTTCTGTTACAATGTTTTGTTAAGAAAAAGACAAAAAAATGAAAAATTCAAAAAGATTTTGCACTTTTTAATCATTTTACGAAAATCAAAAATCGAAAAAAGAGGAAAAAGAAAATCCGAAAAGCGTTTACATGTTTCATCATTTTTCAAAACAGAAGATAAAAAAATATATTTTCTCTAAATTAGTTGTTTTTTTTAAATTCTCGCTCGTATCCAATCTGCCTGAACTACGCGAACCTGATTCTCGTCTCTCAGGGCGGGATACGTAGGCAACCCACATAGGGTCCCGTATTCCTAGTGAGTTTAGGTTCTTGGCTTCGTGGGGTCTTAGCCAAATCTTGCATTTTTAGTCACATAGGTTAATTTTAGAAAAATAGTCGCAATCATGTCTTGCATGTGTCCAACAGGAATGGTTATTGTCTCACATAGTGTTGGTTTCAGTTTTCTCATACAAGTGTGGATGTACTTACCGGAGTTTGAGCATGATAGATACCCCAGGACCACTACATTCAGGAGTTGCCTGAGGAGCCCTTTTATGTTTTTGAGCCTATTGTTCATGTTTTACTTTCTAGTCATGTACAGTAGTATTCAGTCATTTAGTTGATACTAGAGTCTGTCATTGTCTAGTTAAGTTTGTCGAGTCTTTTGTTATTATTTCCTATTTTGTATTTGGAAAATGTATTATAAATCAAAAATTCAAAAAAGGGTATTCTTCATTTTTATATTTCCGTTAGAATTTTCTTTAGAAATACTACTCCTAGAAATTAAAAATTAAAAAGAATTTACTTGAGGTGATTTTCCTTAGGAAGTTAATATATAGAACTTAAAATAAAAATTGCTTTTATACTTCCTTTAGTTATTAAGACTAAAAATTCAAAAAAAAAAGAGAATTTTCTTTTAATAACTCTTTAAAAGTTTTCTTTTAAGATACTAATTCCAAAATCCAAAAAGATTTTATTTTGAGGTTTTTTTCTTTGCGAAATATATTAAAGAAAAAAAACAAAAAATGTGTAATCTTTTTATTTTTAGTAGAACTTTAGGACATTTACCTTTTGTTTATTTTTAGAGTTTTTCCCTTAGGTAATCAAATAGAAATCCAAAAATATTTTATTTTATCTTTTTCATTTCTTGGTTCGAAATCTTTCTTGCTCGTTTAAGACTGAGTTTAGAATAGGATATAGAACATTAAGTCTAAAAAATTCAACAAAAAGGTTTTGCTTCTTTTATTTCTCTTTTCTCATCAGAATAGTCAGTAAGGCAATCAAAAAAAGAAAAAAGAAAAAGAGAATGTTAGTTCATTTAATCCATTGCTGATCTTCCCGAACTACACAAAGATCTGATTCATGCGGCGTCATGATACGTAGGCAATCTACATAGGGTTCGATCGAATCATCTTTTTATTTTATTAAAAGAAAAGGAAAAAAAAGAAGGAAACAAAAAAAAAGAAAAAAAAAAGAAAAAGAAAAAAGGGGTGAAATGATGGGGTGTGAGAAATTAGAGGAAAGAAGAGAGTGATAATTAGCAAAAAAAAGAGGAAGGAAAATGAGCAAGCAAGTGCTAGAAAAGCAAAGAAAAGAGAGGATTGAGATGAACAAATTGGGATGATGCCAACTAACCTTTGTACCCTCGAAGTCATTTTAGAACCGATAACTGTGGCTAGGTGCATTACACATAAAGTGAGATTATCTTATGTTAAATGCCCTAACGCTAACGTGATGACTTCATTTTGTTCCTTTTGTTATCTTCATTATAGCAAAAAAGTGGTTGGTTTGTGATTCTTAAAGTGGTAACTCTTCTCTACAACATAAAGTTGAAAGGCAATGGCAGATGACAACAGAACTGAGTTGGTTGATATGGGTGCCCAAAAGTAATTGGTTGAACAGGAAAATGGGTTGGTTGAAGAGGTGAGGATGTTAAGACAACACATGGCGGACATGTATCGGGCTTGGATGACTAGGAAGGCACCACCCCCGCCACCACTTACCTTCCTAGATGCTACCCTTACCCAAACTCCGATCATAGTGCCAGATGATCCCCCATACTCTCCAGATCCACCCGTTTATCACAGCTTTCCCAACCACCCTAGTAGCTCCATCACTCGTCCTCCAATTACCTTTCCCCAAAATTGCCCTTATATCATATCCACTATCCCCAACAATGAATACCCACTCAAAGCTCATGATGCCCAATATTACCCCTCAGAGGTTGCCCAAAAGGTTCCTGACACATACAAGTAGAGCCCTCGGAATGAGCCTCATGCTGAAAATGAAAAGGTCACCGGAAAAGAAGGGTGAGATGAGCTATCCAGAAAGCTGAAAAGCATAGAACAGTCCTTAAAGAACATGCAAGGGATGGGAGACCAGGTTAACATGTCTTACAAAGAATTGTGTATGTTCCCTGATGTTCGCTTGCCCGCAGGGTTTAAAGTGTCAAAGTTTAAATTGTATGATGGATGTGGAGACCCGGTAGCCCATTTGAGGGTTTATTGCAGTAAAATGAGAAGTGTTGGTAAGAAAAATAATTTGTTGATGGCGTACTTTAGTAAGAGCTTGACTGGGGCATCTTTGGAATGGCATAATCGTCAAGATGTCGTTAAGTGGCCTACATTGGGTAACATGACTCAAGATTTTGTTCGACACTTTTAATACAAATTAGGCATTACCCTAGACCGCTCCTCCCTATCTAATATGGAAAAGAAGCCGGAGGAAAGCTTTAGGGAGTTTGGGCTCAGATGGAGGGAGCAAGCTTCTCGAGTCAGCCCTTCGATTGGTGAAGAAGAAATGGTTGGGCTTCTCCTACAAGCTTACGGGCCCACCTACTTCAGTCATTTGATTCCGACCTTGGGTAAACCTTTTAATGATGTGGTAAAAATGGGAGAGATGGTAGAAAAGGGAATCAAGTCAGGCAAAATCATGAGTTATTCGGCATTGAAAGATACTACGGAAGACATTCAGAACATCCCAGTAAGTTTGGGTGGAAGAAAGAGAAATAGAAAAGATGATCTGCTGGGCATTCCTGCTCAACGCTTTTAACCTCGACATCGACCCCATGGATCTTCTTGTGCACCAGATGATCCTCCTCAATGCTACTTCTCTCCACGTAACCCCCAAAGTCGTACATTACTTTCCCAGTACCCTATCCACAATGCACCACCATATGCTCCACACCTACGAGGCCCGCGATGGCCCACACCACTTCCCCAAATGTCTTACCCACCTCTTAAAGCATATCAGCCACTTGCCCGTAAAAGGTTCCAATCGAGGCCAGAATACAAACTGAAAAGACTACTGAAAAAATAAAAGGCTTTCACCCATATTGGAGAATCATATGCCAATTTGTTCCAAAGGTTGAGGCAATTGGACATGTTGAAGCCGATTCAGATAAAAATGCCAAATCCTCTGCCAAAGAAGTTTAATTTTTCTCAAAGGTGCGCATATTTCTCCGATGCCCCGGGTCACAGTACAGAAAAGTTGCACCTGAAAAATGCAATTCAGAAGCTTATTGATGCAGGTAACATTGTCGTGCAAAATCCAGATGCAACAGACACTAGCCAAAGTCCATCGCCTGTTCGTAATGAGACGCATATGGTGAGTATGATTTGTTTTGAAAAGGAATATGAGAGTTCTTCTGAGATCATCGGAGGTCCACACGCAGCAAAGCTTTCAGCACTATCAGAGGTTGATCTTAAGAACGAGCCGACAAAGTGAACCCAAAAGCAATTTGTTAAGAACAATGTGATGAAGACTTGTGAAGGTCCTAGTATTGTTGATGCAGAATTCAGTGGCTAAGATGTTGAGCTTGGTGATTGGAAAGATGCTCCTTTCTTGGTTAGCCAGGGAGGAGTATTGGTGGTTTATTTTATTGTAATTTCTGTTGTCCGGTTTATTTCAGGGTTGTAATTCAGATATTGTCTTATGGCTCAAACCTTTCTATCTTTTTATTTTGCCTGGTTTGTTTAGTTGTAGTAACTCGTTTAGTGCTGTCTAGGTTTGTACCAGGGTTGTAACCCCAGTTTAGTGCTTGTTTTGTTGTTAAAACCCCTTCTCCGTTTGTCTAATACAATTTTCTGTTTTCTATTATTTCTAGTCATTTCTGTTTAGTTCTCTTCTCCTTTTACAATTCTCTTCATGCTGGTTCTGGTGACATGACATGCACACATAATTCTAGGCCTGGTCTTAAAGGTTAGTTTAATCATGAAGCAATAAAACTATTGTGAAGATGATAGGGACATTTGAGGGAAATAAGTAAAGGCATTTCGAGATCATTTGAAGCCCGAACTGTGTGAAACTGGGGCAAATAATTGGGAAAGTTAATGGGGTGACAATAATTCGTTAAAGGAGAGTGCATCCCAGATAGTTTGAAGCAAACAACTTTGAGTTCAAGTACATCTCAAGTTACAAGATAAAGTCAAAAAAGTTGTCTTCGAATTAACGGAGGATATCCATTGTGAAGAGGGGATCACCCACTGAGGGTTCTGTACTTGACAAGGCACTAAAAAAAAAGTGGAAAGCATATCACTGATATCAATGTCAAAGCTGTTAAAGAAACATTGTGTGTGCTATTCCTTTTTCATTTCAAGTTGCATGTGTTGTACTTGGCATTTTCAGGGATTGTGAGGCCCTCTTTCAGCTACCGAAACACTTATACCATTCGATACCATTTTTGAGCCTGTACTAATTTCTTTGACCTTCCCTCTTTTGGAATCAAGTTAGAGTCATACGAAAAAAGAAAAAAAAAGTTCATGTCTGTCACGTCCCAAATTACCCCCGAGACGTGACTGACACCCGGCTAACACCACCTGCTAGGCGAACCATACTTTCATATCTTAACCATTAACTTGCAATATTTAGTTAATTATGAGTATCCAAATAATTTGATAGTTAATTATGAACAATTGGTATCTCAAATTATTAAATTAAAACTCTAACAAAAATTCTACACTTGACCATGGAGCATCTAAGAGAATTACAAAAGACATCACATGGATAAATGATAAAGATTCTTTTTGACAGCCTCCACGAACAATGCGGCAACTCACCTCAATAACTGAATCAACTCCAACGAACTCGTCAGCTATTAACTCCGTCTTCACCAATGGTATCTGCATAGACATGCAGATAAGGAGTGAGTTACATGTAAATATAACCTAGTAAGATCCTCGACCCGCCACTTTAAATACCTCTGGAACAAGTGTTGGAAAATACAAACACACCACAACACGAATGATATAGTAACTATGATAATTATACAATAACTCAATATATGTGTATCAACAGAGTTATTAAGAATTAACCAACAAGGATACTCACCAATGACTTATCATAATTGTAGTGAAAGAAATATACCAACACACCACGAGTCCACAACGGTACAACAAACTCGACATCATGGCGCACAACCGTATCAAACTCAACATCATGGCGCACAACCGTATCAAACTCAACATCATGGCGCACAGCCGTATCAAACTCAATATGATGGTGCACAGCCGTATCAAACTCAACATCATGGCGCAGAACCGTATCAAACACAATATGATGGCGCACAGCCGTATCAAACTATAAAACTCAACCTTATGTCACACAACCGTATCAACCTATCAAACAACTTATAAAATAATATATATTTTCTTCATAAAATAATATATTTGTGGCTAGTCTAAGACCACCGATTCTGCCAAGCGCATGCTTGTCCCAACACATGGACCAGGCAGAGAAAATACACTTTCAAAACGGGTTTTAGAGAAGCAAGTATCAAAGCATAAAGTCTCACTTACCTTGATAACGACCAGTCCCGCAATTTTGGTGACGTCCAAAACATTGACCAAACGGCCTCCAATGACCGCAATCTATGCAAAATATTGATTAGCATTATCAATCATTCTAGTCGTAGTCATTTTATTTTTGGAGTAGGTATATCATAAAAAAATAAAGCTCCCCATCAATATGATTAAATCCTCGATCTAACTATATTTCCGAGTTATTCATAAGTCAAGAGTTGAAACCTATAATCAAGTTCTAATCTTAGTGCTAACTGACATATAAAATCTTATATTTCATAAATTTCAAGCTTCGGGTTAAATGTTTGTATTTTACACCTCAAATACATATTTTAAGGTCAAAACATATTTTAATATCACCATCCGAACTTAATTGGTGAATATTATATCCAACATTTTTATACTCTTGTGCCAAAATAATATTCCTAGCAAGTATACAATTTTGAAAAAAAAAATATAGTACATAACCCCCAAAATAGTGGCATTCCCATAGAACTAATACGTTAATCTATATTTCCAATTGCTATAATGATTAATCTCATGATTGCATAATAATTATTCTATCCTAAATCATAGCCATTATAATTACATTCAATCGTAGTATCATCATTAAACTAATTACTTCAACTCAAATTAATATGTAACTGAAGGATAGAAGTAGATTAACATATTCGTATACCTGATTGTTTATAATTCTCCACACAAGGTCTCCATGTAGTGTAAGTTAATCGAGCCCAAACAACCATTTATTTTCCATCGCACTGCCGCCGTCTGCTGCTCCAAATAGTCCCTCTTTGAGTTGATTTTTTTTCTCCATATCAAATATTAGTCCAAATGAACTAGTATACCTAACCCTTTATAAGATAATCCCACGTGAGGGTATTAACAAGGTGGGCTTGGCCCACTTATTAAACTTTTAGATAATATATTAAAATTACTTACTTTTAATTTTCAATTTGCAATGTGCAACAATTATTACCGTTGCACAAATTTAACAGGAGGTTAAAAAAATTACTTAAAAGTTCACCCTTAAAATACTAGGCTATTACAATGTCCCCATAGGTTTATTTTAGAAGTTCATTCCAAAAGGAAAAAAAAGAGAAAAATAGAGATATAAAAAAAAGAATAAAAAGAAAAAAAGGGAAAAAGAAAAAAAAATAAGAAAAAAAAGGAAAATAAAAAAGGAAAATAGTAACAAAAGTAGTCTTGTGAATTACGTTCAACCTGATTCTTGTCACCACAAAATACATAGGCAGCCTCACGGTTCGGTCGCACCAAATAAAATATTTCATAATCCCACAAAGAATAAAGAGAATCAAATTCCTTTATTTTAGAAATTGGGGCAAAGTTTTTAGAATGGATTCCAAAAGTTGTAAATAAATTAACCCCGTTGTCTTAGTAATTTTGAGCCTTTATGATATCCTTTCTTTCCAACCGTGTCCAAAAGTCACATTACAGTTCAAGAAAGACCTCCCAGATAATCTTTTAAGAGTGCTAAGTTTAGACATGCCAAGAGTATATGTTGTTTTTTTTACCATGGTTAATGCCTTGTCATCTGCAGAATAAAAAAAAGGAATAAAAGAAAAATGAGAGTCTTATTGGTGAAAACCTTCACAGGCACCATAAGGCGATGGTGAGTTGAGAGAAAGAACAAAATGAGAGAGACTTGATAGCGAAAACCCTTCGGGCACTAAAGTCAAATAATGATCGGGAATCAGAGCATTGAAGCCTAGTTTCACGGCGTAGGTGGTATAACAAGAGTTGAACATCAGACTTGCTTGACAGATTAGGCAACTTAACCCAAAGGTCCATGTCATAGTCGTTAGAGTTGGGGTCCACATCTGATAGGTTTTTACTTGTAGTTTCTTGTTAGGAGTCATCCCTTTCCATTGTCCTTTACTCTATTCCTTTGTCTTGTTTACTTCCTCTTCCTGGGTCTGTTTGGTCAAAACAAGTGAGAAATGACTTCAAAATTCGCCACCAGCTTTCCAATTGCACAAAACGGGATCTAGCTAGCACATCAAAGTGACATAAGTCAAGAAAGAACAGCATGCACACTGAGTTGGTAACAATCAACGTGCTTTGGGATTCATGTGAAATACAAAGGTTTGGTATATGTCAATTCAAGAACAATGCAATGGGTAGAGTGTGTTGGGTGAACGGATCAAAGGTGTTTTTTGTGATAAGGTTGATAGAGAATGTGGTTAACCAATGACAAGCAAGGTCTTCCAAGCGGAAGTCAAAGTTATCATGACAAGTGAAGGAGCAATAGACCTCAAGGCTAAGGCTAGTGGCGTACGTCAGGGAAAGAACAACAAGCGCATCGAGTTGGTAAAAATCAATATGTTTTGTGATTCATGTAAAATGCAAAGGATCGGTAAATGTCCAATCATGAGAAAAATGCAACAGATAGAGGATGTTGGGTTTGAACAGATTAGAGGTATTTTCTGGGATAAGGGTAATAGAAAAAATGGTCAGTCAATAAACAAGCAAGGTCTTTCGAATTGAAACCGAAGTTATCATGGGAAGTGAAGGAACAATCGCCCTCAAAGTCAAGGCCGCAAACCAACCACCATATTTATAAACTCACAAGTTCTCTTTGTTTGAAACAGGGATGAAAATTGTGTCCAAATCAAAGATTGGATGTTTGAATTTTTTCAAGTGTCGTGCACAAATTTTGTCAGTACAAAGGTGGTTTAATAAGGGGAAAGAAAAATTTGTTTGATCTACTGAAACCCTCCATGAGGAAAAGCATGGTTCAGGGGCAAGGAATTTTGTTCGGTGTACAGAGATCCTCCAGGAAGAGAGCGCGGCTCAAGTAAGTTCATTCTCGGCTTTTCAGGACCCTCCTGGATAATGGGACTTAATTTAAAAATTTTAGGAGCCTCCTGGATAATGGGATTTAATTTAAAGTTCTACGGACCTGGATAATGGGATTTAGTTTTAAATTTTTAAGACTTTCATGGACAATAAGATTTAGCGTAAGTTTTACCTTTAGGAAATAGAATTTAGCTTTGAAGTTGTCACTCTTGAGATGAGATTTAATTTTTAATTTCAGGACCCTCCTGGATAATGGGATTTAGCTTTTAAATTATTAGAGCTTTTGGGTACTATGATTCGATTAACACTCACAGATGTTCCCGATATCAAACTGGGGCAGAAAAAATTCTTTTGTTTGTTCATTTTGTTGTAATCAAGTTCACAAGCAGCCGTTTTAGAGGAGTCAGTTCAAGTTTTGTAAATCAGGAGCCCACTTGTAGAACAAAGGGAAGCAGTTCAAGTTACAAGGGAAGCAATTCAAGTTTCAGGTAAAAGCAATGCAAGTGTTCGGTAATTAGGAGCCCACCTGGAGAACAAAGGTAAAACAGCAAGGTTCAAAGGAGTTCAACAATCAGGAGACTACCTGAAGAACAAAGGAAAGCAATTCATGTTTTAAGGAAAAGCAGCGCAAGTGTTGGCAATCAGGAGCCCAACTGGAGAACGAAGGGAAGCAGCAATGTTCAAAGGAAGACAACAATCAGGAGCCCACCCGAAGAACGAAGTGAAGCAGCAATGTTCAAAAGAAGACGAAAATCAGGAGCCACCTGGAAAACGAAGTGAAGCAGTTAGGTTCAAAGGAATTCAGCAATCAGGAGCCCACCTGGAGAACGAAGGGAAGCATCAATTAGGAGCCCACCTGAAGAATGAAGGGAAGCAGCAAGGTTCAAAGGAGTTCAGCAATCAGGAGCCCACCTAAAGAACAAAGGGAAGAAGCAAGTTTTGAAGGAAGACAGGTCAAGTATTGGCAATCAGGCCCCTACCTGGAGAATAAGAGAATTTACTTTAGAATACAATTCAAGTTAGCAACAGAAGAAGCTCGCGGCAAGAATGCGAGTCAGCAGTCCGAAATAATAAACGGAAGTTAGTCACAATCTAGAAAAAAAAAGAGAAAGGCAAGAAGTGAACCCAAATGCAGAAGTAGAGAAAGTTATGAATTGCTCAAGACATGATGGCTGAAATCACAAGCATGGTGTGTCCGGTTTTGATCCGAAAAGCTGAAGAAGAATGAATTAGCACCTGCAACTAGCAAGCGTCAAGGTTCAAATCCAAAGTCTGCACGAAGAACCATTCAAGACTCAAGATCAAGCTTCAGAAGACTTATAGATAGGAATCTTGTAACTCATAGTTGACAGACTTAGGTAGTCTTTTTCATTTTTGATTTTTGATGTAACATCAGGACCGCAGATCGGAACCTCGGTGGAACGACACCTCGACTGGCTCTCCACCTCGGCATACTCCATCATCTTGCTCACTTCTGAACTACACGTGGCCTGATTCCTTTATAACCAAGGATATGTAGGCAGCTCAGATACAAGGGCTCGATCACATTCCCCTTTCTCTTAGTTTTAGTCTCTCCAAGTAAGAGTCGGGTCAAAAAACTTGTCTAGTCGTTCTTTGTCTGAAAATACTTCGTGTTTCCATTCAAAGAGGGGCAGCTGTAGACATGTGATTTTTGACTCTCCCCAAGATTTTTCATATTTTAGCACGTAAATATTTAATTTAGGCCTAATATAGTTATTTCAACTTATTTTTACTCTTTTACTTTATTTTATTACAAGAAAATGAAAATTACAAAAAAATAGTTTCATTAATATTTTGTAGTCATTTTTAATCTTGAAAAATACAAAAAAATAGTTTATTTTAACAGTCAGTCTTAGAATTAATTAATAAATGGGATCATATTTTTAGTCTCGTTCGCGGAAAAGAATAAAACTTGGGCTCGAGCAACCCATTATTAGGTATAACTTTTGGACCTAGCCCATAATTCCCAAACCCATAATTCCTAAGCCCGTACCCCCTAACCTAAAAAAATCCTATAAAACAATTAGACTCTAAGACCTAAACATAGAGATCCCTAGCTGAAATCCGACATTCTTCTTAAGACTATCAGCGAAAATACAACCTAAAAAATGCCTAAGACCTAAAAATCCCGAACACAAAAAGGAACGGCAACATCCCACCCGTATCGATCTTGTTCTTGAAGATAACAATGCCATCATCTTTTCTGGCAAGAATCCTCAAGGTGGAGGATAAATTAACTCCCTTCAAACTAGCAACCTAACAACAGACCCTTTAGCATAATTGAAGCCTACAACTGTCTCCCAACTTCCCCCAAGTAAAAGACCTTCAAGGTCTAGTTTTCCCCAATTCCAAACACACGAAAACAGAGGGAGGGATAGATCTGAAGAGGGGGACACGAGAGAACACGAGTAGGAAAACAAACAAAGCTTATGAATTTGAGCTCATCCTCCAGGTTTACCATGTTAATTTAAGACGTTCTCTTGCTTTTGCCATTTGGGAAAACCATATCCATTTCATCTTCAAAACCCGGCAAGCAACACCTTCTCGCACAAATCCTCCGTTAAACAACAGGGAAACGCAGCTCCAAACCAGCTGCATCGCAGTATAACCACATTTATTTTCCGGCGAGTTTTGGTTTAATTCGAGTTTTTCGGCGAGTCCCGAGTTCGTCGAAGGTCGTAATCTAAGGTTTTCGGGCAGATTTGCGGTTCCGTCGAGGTTGTCGCTGTCTAAGGTTTCCAGTGTTAAGAATTTTTTGATTCTAAAATTGCTTTGTTTTGAGGTCCGTTCCTTTTCTTGGTGCTATATAATTTCTTTGAAATCATTTTTATACACTATAGTTTTTGCGACATAGATAAATCATGATTTAGTCATTTCTTGCGTTAATGTTTAACATTTTAGTCGCTGACTCTTATCTATTAATTTATGATTAATTTGCTCGTTTAGTTCTAAACATTGTTGATAAATATTGAGATTTTGTTAAGTTGCATTTTTGTTTGGGTTCTGATTTTAAACTTTAGAGTAGTTGGTCTAGTAGACAATTGATCTATGGCTTTGCTTCGTTAATTGGTTAGGAATGACAATTTTTTAAATGTTTGAGCTATCAAATTATTTTATGCCTAGATCTAACATTATTTGGAATCAATAATCTTGCCCGATTCTTGAATATTCGTATGGGCCAAATGAATATTTTTCGTCAGGCCCAATTCAATAAGATAAAACTAGCTCACATTTTCATAACTAATTTATTACACTTTTTCACAACTACTCCATAATCATTCCTCACAATAATTTTAAATTAGTTTAGAACATAACTTATGAACAATCGTAGATTGCCCTATGCGTGATTAATAATAAATCATCATAACTACGGGTACGCTTCCCGTGACATAGGTGTGATAAATAATTCTAAAATCCGGGGGTACATTCATGTGACCCGACCATAATTTAATCTTGTTAAGTAGATAAACACGTTGTGGATCATGGGTACGGTTTCCGTGACATGATTGGCAATGTGTAATCAAATAATTAATTGTATAGCAGTTGGATTATTAAAAGCGGTTTAAAAGGAATAAAATTCACATAGGTTCCAAAATGTTTTAAAATCAGATAAATAGGCCAATAATAATAGTTGAGCGTCCGTGCTAAAACCACAAAACCTGAGAATGCCTAACACCTTCTCCCGGGTTAACAAAATTTCTTACCCGGATTTCTGTGTTCACGGACTATAGAGGTGAGTCAATCTTTCCTCGATTCAGGATTCTAAACCGATGACTTGGGACACCATAAATCATCCCAAGTGGCGACTTTGAATAAATAAATAAATCTCATTTCGATTGTCACTTAAATTGGAAAAAACTCCTTTATGCCCTTTCTGGGGTAGTAAAAATGAGGTGTGACACCTATAGAGCCCACTGCATCAAACATGCATCACTTCATCTTTGTAGCCATCGATTACTTCTCTAAATGGGTCGAAGCATCTACCTACAAAAGCATCGCAAAGAAGGTAGTGGCAGATTTTGTCCGAAAACAACATCGTATGACGATTCGGGATACCCGATTGAATCATCACTAACAACGCACTTAACCTCAACAGTGATCTCAAGAGGGAAATCTGCGAGAAGTTCAGAATTGTCCACTACAACTCCACAGCCTACATACCATAAATGAATTGAGCAATTTAAGTAGCCAATAAGAACATTAAGAGAATACTGAAAAAGATAGTGGACATAACATGCAATGGCACGACAAGTTATCCTTCGCCTAACTAGTTTATTGGACCACTATGAGAAAATCCATTGGGGAAATGCCATACGTGCTAGTATATGGTACCGAAGATGTGATACCTGCCCATCCTTAAGAGTCATCCAAGAGGACAAGTTAGATGATGCAGAGTGGATATGTGTTAGACAGGAGCAACACATTCTCATTGATGAAAAGAGAATGGATGCAGTATGCCATGGAAACCTCGCTAGTTTACACCGAGGCAATTGGTTCTGAAGAAAATCTTTCCCCACCAGGAAGAAGCCAAAAGAAAGCTTGCATTGAATTGGCAAGGTCCTTACGTGGTTCATCGACTGTTGTCAGGTGGAGCTCTATAATTTGATGGAAGAGTCAGCACAAAGCCCATCAACTTAGACGCATTCAAGAGTTATTATGTTTGAAGGCAATAGAATTAGGTTTTACTATTACAGAACTAAGTTCCACCTAACTTCCCACAGAGGCATACGTAGGCAACCCATATAGGGTTCGATTTCCCTCCCCCTTTCTTTTTTAATAGAAAATCCAAATACGATTTTGTATGTTGCTCTATAACTACGCCACGACTTGATTTCCCATGGAAGGAATATGTAGGCAATCCTCAGCGGACATAGTCATCTTTTGTAATTAAAATATGTTTTGGCCTGATTGTATTTTGATACGTAGGCAGTCTGAGTAAGACTTAACCATTCCATTCTTAATCTTATCATTTTGCATCTATTGTAATCGAACTACGTCTTGACCTAATTCCTTTTTGATACGTATGCTACCTGAGTCAGGATGGGTCATATTTATTATATTTTTTTCATCAGCCACAAATTATGTTCAAACCTGATTCCATTTTGGATATGTAGGCAACCTAAAAGGGTTTGATCATAACCCTAGGAAACCTTTGTAATGCATTAGTTCAAATTAGGACTGTTTACGTTGAAAATTATAATTACAATTAAATTTGATTGTGTGGTTCTAAAAATACGTGATCTATTCTTATGCTAGTTGTTTAGGCAATAGATGCTAAGTAAGAGATTAAGAAATGAGATAAGAGCTTGTAGATAGTATAAAGGCCAAACTAGAGGGCTAGAAATTGGGGTCTCGAGCTGGCATATATGGGCCTCAAAGTCGAGTCAGATGCCCGGCTAGGGGCAATCGAGGGGGGATCAGTTATGATAGCTTTGATGAAGCCTTTTATGATCAATAATGAGCAATAAATGAAGAACAATAAATAGAACACAATGAGTATAAGCAATAAATGTAAGTAGTAAGATCAAGAGAATATGTTAGAGAGCAGAGAGAATGTTCTAGTGTATTCAATATTGAGCATCAAATGTTTACAAAATGACAAGGATTCTTTTTTTATATGAGGGGGAATACCAACATAGTACAAAAATATTTATTGCAAAGATATGGGGCTGGTACAGCCATTTAAAGCCTTGATCCGGGTCTGAACTAGCCCACTAGGATTTGCCAGCTCTAGCTACGCACCTTGGGAACATCCAACCTTTTTGCCATAACCATCAATCTATATTCCCCGAGGTCGTGCGTCGATAGACCTTTGGGTGTGAATCTCAATCGTAGCCTCCAGCCTTCGACAATGTGCTTACTTGGCATCGTATTGATCGAAAATTGGATCCTTCGATTTTACCATATATAGACAGTTTCCGCATTTCCTAGAAGGGAGTGATAGGAAATGATTTCGAACTTCTACTCCTTAGGCACTGTTATCACGACGTCAGCCTATCAGAGCATTAAATGCCATAACTCAAAAGCCACGCAAGGGTCAGTGTCAACACGACTATCGAGAAGCCCACAAACCGTTATTTGTTCGACTTTTCTGCTGCCCATACGACTTCTATAAATACCCCAATTGCTTAGTGACTCACACTTTTATGATTCCTTCAAGCCTTCAGATCTAACTCCATCTTCCTCTATGCCCCTCTTTCTTTTATTCTTGGTTTCCTGCCTTCCTTCTCGAGAAAAAAAAACTTTTAGTTGTCACGGCCAGAACCTCCAAGACAGTGCCTCGGAAAGACGAAGTTGCTTCTTCATCTCGAACATCCAAGAATAAATCCAAGGGTAAGCCCAAAAATGGCTCCTACCGTCGAACAGTGTGCACCCACCGAGTTCGATAGTATGAAGGATTTTTCCATCGATAGACCTTCATCTATGCCAGGTCGATGCGAACACGTGTCCCGGTTCATCAACATTATGAAGGATATAGACAAAGTGCGGGCGGACTGCCAATGGGGGAAGAAGGTGCTGGTTTAGATCCCTAGCCTTAACGAGAGTATAACGGACCATAAAGCCGATTTTCTTTATGTATACACATACCCGTTCACCTTGGGCCCTGTCAACTCCCCGAACTCTTCTTCTCCGGCTATAGACTTGGTCATTCTTGACTTCTATTGCAAATACCGGGTGACACTGGGCCAAATTTACCCCTCTTTTTGGAGGATAGTCTACATGTTTCGCTACTTTTCCAGCAAAGTCAAGGATACGACTTTTACCCTTGATCATCTGATCAGGCTGTACAACCCCTATCTTTTTTGAGGCTTAATCAAGCTTCACCCTCAATTTTTGAAACCATTTTTCTAGAGTATCTATGAGCACAAGGATCAGGGGTGGATGAGCCGATTTGTCTGAGTGAGGACCTCGGACATTATACGGCTGAATGGATATCGTTCCTATAGGAGTGGAACACAAAGCGTAAGTGCCTTTTCTTTGAGTATGCTTTATTGTCTTCTTACTTTCTTCCTGAAAAACTAACTTTCCTTTTGCTCATATAGCCGCCTTTTGGTATCCCGAATCTGTACTGGACCTGTTGGGGTGGATTAGGGGATTAGATACCCCTATCTCGAGCGTTCTTGGCCTGAGTTGGCTAAAATGCGGTGGGTGGCCAAGAATCATGGTAAGCTCCTTCTTGCCGCCTCTATCATGTTATTATATTTCTTTCCCATATCCTCCGTGCTGATAAATTATTATTACTATGATTGCACAGGCCTTGGCAAAGGAGTGCTGATGAGATCGCTTCCTACCGGCGAGGCAGGGTCCTCTAAGCCCGATAAGGATATGAAGAGGAAAAAGGGGCGACTGCCCAATCTCCTGTATCAAAGAACTACATGTCTTGCAGGCCTTAAGCTGAGGCCGAGGTCTCGTCTTCAGTTTTCGGAGTAAGTTCCAATGATGAGGATGGGGATGATGATGACAACGATAACCCCTTGGTACAAAGGAAGAGGTCAGGCATAGATGCCCCAAGTGTTTTTGCCGAGGGCTGCCGAGTCGGGAACGACTGATTCGACTCGAGCCAATGCTTTGGAGGACCTCGAGGAGGTCACGGATACAATCCCTGAGTCCTCAACCAGACACGGCATGGTCCCTGCCGGGGAACTCGCTACTATCGGCTCCAAAGGGCCCGAGCCTAGAGCTTTTCGAGGGCAGGACTTGTTCGTCGGGTTCTTTGATGTTTCGGGGGGACCTTAATTTGGGTCCTTGATTCTCACCCAGATATCTTAGGGATTCGCAGGACCCAAACATCTCCAAAGGAGGAGGCTTTCACAGGGGTGAATGAGAGCTCAGAAACTTCCTCGACGGAGTTAGCGAGAATATTGGCCTTGACACTTCCGGTGCCATCAAGGAAGCGGAGGGGTGCCTACGACAGGTAATATATTGACATATTTTGTCACTTTCAAGTATTTTTCTTTGTTTCTCTAACTTCTTTGTTATGTTGTAGGCTAAAAAGTTGTATTACCATGCCGTCTCCAAGATGCGAGATGAGCTTTTAGTTCGTTAGAAGGAAGTCAAGGGTCTTGCCTCGAGTTTAAAGGAGTCACAGACTCTTTTCGCCCGAAAGGAGGATGAGCTGAGTGTGCTCGGGGCAAGGTTGGAAGAAATGAGCCGAGACAAAGACAACCTTGTTGAGTAGGTAGTATGACTTGATATGACTTTAATATGACTTGATACTGTATATCTCGCATGAGCCGAGACATGCGAGATGAGCTGAATCTGTATTTTACGAAATTGCCTTTTAATATGACTTGATACTTATCAACGTTTTTCACCTTTTGTAGGTTGGGCAAAAGAACGCTTTCGCGTGGCTTCTTCGGGAGGAGATAGTTGTCAAGGATGCGGAGGTCCTCGACCTGAGGAGGCAGAATGGGGTCGTGGTCTCGAAGTGGGACTTTTTGCAGAAGGAGCTATCCTCGTCCCGAGACCTCTTGAAGGGCGCCTAGGAAGAGACCGTTGTGCTGTTGTTGTCTAGGTCTGTGGCAGAGGAAAAGACATCCTCGTATAAGAAAGATGCTTCTACTGCGAATAAAAAGGCTCAAGACGTACTAGCGGGGGTTGAGCAGAAGTTGAATTGAGCTATTGCTCGCGCTCGTGCGCAAGCACAGAAGTGGGACTTTGACGAAGCGAGTGGCAAGGGTGTCGATTTCTCAGTCGAGATTGAGGAGGCCCGAATCATGGAGGAAGAAACTGCCTATTCGGATTCAGCGGACGGGGGTTTCGATGATGATTCTGGGGTGAAGAGTGAATTTAGGTTGTCCTTTTCCCTTTCTGTGCCAGGGTTTCTTAGGGATGAGACATGTAACTAGCTTCATGATGTATGCATAGGCCAATGTTTAGGCTGCCCAAGTAGACTTGCTTGACTCCGGATGCATTCTTTGGAGGCCTCCAATATTTGTCGGGGTTTTGATCGATGTCATCTTTGGCTGGGTGTCGACAGATCTTCGATGGAAGCAACTAGTTTGAGGTCCTGATCCTCTGAGGCAACCTACTGAAGCAATTTGTCAACGAGAAATTAGTCCTTTAATTTCACCATGCACAGATAGTCTCTGCATTTCTTAGAGGGAAGTGATAAGAAATAATTTTGACACCCTACTTTACAGGCTCTCATAATGATGTCGTGCTGATGGCGCAACCCCTTTTACAAGCACCGAGGTTTTTTTCACCCTTTCGCTTCTTCGCGGTCGTCCGATGTGTCATAACTTCTCGTTATTCGGGGTCATAATATAGCTGTTGATTCAGCTTCTATGAACGTATTGATTGCATCTGCTGTTATGCCTTTTGAGGGAGATAATGGCGCTGTCGTTTACTTTGCACTCCCCTCCTATAAATGGGGCTTCTTGTGATCAATTTTTCATCCAAACATTCTATGATACCCATCATTTCCTCCTTTCTTGCTATTTTTAGTCTTTGCCATCTCGCCATATTTGAGGCCCACGGCCTCAAGGTCTTATGTCAACGTCATGCGCGCTATAGCCCAGCTCTCGATCCTTCTTCGGTTGGACGAAGTCATGCTACTGTGATGTTATTGTTGTTGTTGTTTTTGTTCTTGTTGTTGCTGTCTTCATTGGCTCAGGGCGACGCAGTAGAGGACCATTTTTCTTCGACCCGGGGAGATACTTGGATTATGCACCGCTGTTTAAGAGGGGGCTCGGACTATACACCGCTGTTCACCCTCCTTCCTCGGTTTGACGTGTTATACCCCCTTTGGATTCTTGGGGGTATGGCGACAGTCTCTACTTGCTGTTTCCTCCTGGGCCGAGGCAATGTCTCAAGAAGTGGCTTTACAATGGTAGCACTGGCGGAGTTTGTACTGGCCAAAATTTTCACCCAGCCACTTCTTGTCTTCTTCCGGCTTCTCTTTCGTCGTTTTGCTCTTCTCCCTCTCATTCTTCTATATCCTTCCCTTTGAAGATGCCATTCCGGGAGGATCGAGATGAGGTCCCCGAGGGGAATGCACTTTGGAATATATTGTCTTTGAGGTCACACGCTTAAGGAGATAATGCCGGAGATGCCGCATTTTGGGAATAAGCCAGATTCTTAGGTGCTTGTTGTATGCATACCCTTGAGCTTCTTGATTTCTGTGTAAGGATCCCCTTGCGGGCCTTTGTAATCATATGTAAGGACCCTCCCAAGGGCCGTTGTAAGCGAACATTTTATGAATACAAAGATATTTACTTGACTCCTGCCTTTGAAACTTGCCTTATTTCTTTATGTTTGTGGCATCTCTGAATGCACGATCCTGTTTTGTCATTGCTAACACTGAACTCGGATGGGAGTATCCCTTCCGGCCTTTGGATAATGGAAAAGGCTTCGCGCGGGGCCTTTTGTGGTTCCTTGGACTAAACCCGAATAAGGCTAATAACCTCGAGCTGCCGGGACCTTGACTTCGCATGGAAACGAGGATAATGTTTTTGGGCCTTATAATAACCTTTGAGATGAAATTTGCTCTAGGACCCGTAGACGGGGGATGCTGGTGATTTCCTGAAAGCAGCCCTTGAGCGGAGGCTCGCTCACACTTGGACTATCCTGGACAGCACTCGGAGCCTGGTTCGTATGGGTGTCGTTCAAAAAAGCTTATTTCTTCATAGACTAGTTTCCCTTGACAGAGATCTTCGAAGTTGCGTGCCACCCTTGTGTTGGTGAAGGCGTTATTGGCTCTGTGGAGCACCGCCTATCAACAACGGAGGTCTTCGAGATCTTGTATCGCCTCGAGGCTGGAGATGCTGCTATTGGTTAGCGTCTTTAGTTGGCCTCGAATCGTCGCCACTCTTCCAATATATAGCATGAGGCTGTAGGGGTTACCCTGTCTCACGTAGTTGCCATTTTCCGTGCCATGTTTCTGGTATCAACATGCTTGTATGTCTCTCCGCCTTTTAGTCTTTCAACTTTGCGACTACTATGGCGGCAATGACGGGATTAATTTGACTCGGGGGGGGGGGGAAGCTCCCTCCCCCGGTTTTCGGGGCCACCGGGGTCTGCTGATTCCACGGTGCTGGTGGATCGCGCCCTTAATTGCTGTTGCTAGGGACAGTAGAGACCGGGCATGGACAAGTCGCTTTGCTCGGGTGCTGATCGCAGGTATTATACCTTAAGAACCGTATTATTTGTTTGGAAAATGGATCAATACTCTTTAGTCGGCGCGCCCCGCGCTTTGCCAGTTCTGCCTATGGCGAGAGCAAACTTAGTAGATGTGTCTTCCTTCTTCTTTCATGTTCATACGGGCGTTTGTTGGTATCGGATGGTTCCCCAGGGGCGAGGATGTGCTCCTCCGGAGAGGGCGAGGAGTTGTAGGCTTCTGAGCTAGAGGACGATGGCGATAAATGGGATATACACTCGTAGTGCAATGGAGCTTTTAGCAGGGCTAAATGGGTCCGTGTCTCCGGCAATAGAACATCGTCTGAGGCTGCTGTTCTCGATGATTTTTATTCTGGAGCGGTGGTTCCTCCGAGTGATTATGCTTTAACTGAGGTTGGTTCTTTCTAAGGCCGAGAGGGCTAGGCCAACAGAGATGTGCTTCAGCCTTCGTGGAAGTCCGCCGGCTTTACTTCGCGGTGGGCTTCAGCACAGTTCTTCCACATCTCGTGTTGTCCCTTCCTTATCAGGTTTTCCCTCTGTAGGAATTTGATAGGCTCAGGTTTTAGATGCTCTGCCATAAGGCTAGACCTCGGAGAGCTATGGATGAGGGTAAGTCCCTTAGTTTTTTTAGCGAGGAGAAGGAAGTTGAGTTGATGCACTAGCGATATGGGGCGTACTGGAGCTGAGAGCTATTTGATGGGGCAGGTGGCCTCTCGTAGTAAGCGTTCCGCTTTTTTAACTTTTAAGGTTAGACTTTTGCTTATTATTTAGTTGTAGAAAAATGATGAAGGATCAAAAGTACCTTAGGTGCGAAGCCGACCGAGTTATGAGTGCTTGCGGTGAACTGAGGTCTCAGGTGCAGGCTCAGGCTTCAGTCCGAGTGGATATGATCGCAAAACTGGAGTCTGATCCCTCGAAGGTTTGGGTTGAAATAATCGATGCTCGAACTAAGGCAACATTGAGTCGGACCAAGGCGTATGAGGAAATGGTGATCCATTTGAAGGACGTCACTGATGTCCGAGTTTAGTTGGAGCGGGCCCTTGATCGTGAGAAAAGGATCAAGGGATATGTTTGTTATAGATTCCGAGGAGAGGTGCTTGAAGAGATCAGCGCCAGGGGTTTCATCCTCCTAGAAGAGTTGGTTTGAGCGAAGGCGGATGAGTGTGATGCTCGGTTTACTTCTTGCCGACGTCACAGGAAGCAAAACTAGGGCTGGTAGGTCGTAGCCTTCTGGAGCAGAGCATAGATTTTGCCACTTTGTATTTTCTGTTCTCAAAGCATGTTTGTAGATGGAGACTTCACCTTTTGCGCTTGTAAAAAGAGAAGAAAATTAAAGTTTTATCTCCTTTGTATCTACTTCCGTATTGCTTATGACCAGGCGGGCTGGTTTCGGAGTTTGTCAGGTAGGCCTGGGGGCTCTTGTATGCTTGGTAGACGCGGCCTTCAGTGCAAGCTGGCGTTATAGCTTTTATGCTTTGCCCAGCTGTTTTGGGTTGAGTCTCCAATTCAGTTTTTGACCCGAGCTTACTTGACCTTCAATCTCCTATGCCTGCACGGGCGGATGATGATGGTTCTTATTCCTACCCCTTGGACATTTGTATTTTAACTATTTTGGGTTAAGTCTCTGAGTCGTGTTACAACTCGAGCTTAATCGACCCTCAAATTTTTGGTCCTTGCATGGGCGGAGGAAAATGGATTTTATATGCCTTAGGTCGAAGCGACCTTTTAAGTGTGTGGCCCTGAGGCTCACTTGGCTGGCAACAATGGCACTTACATTGTGCCCTTAGGCATGTGTAGTTAACTATTTTGGATCCGGTCTCCGAATCGGGTTAAGACTGGAGCTCATTTTACTCCTCAAGTTTTCAATTTTCAAGCTAGCGACAGTGGCTCTTTCGCTGTTTGGTCGTTGCGACCTTTTAGTGTGCGGCCCGGAGGCTCATCTGGCTGGCGACAATAGCTCTTACGCTTTTGCCCGTGGGCATATTGTAGGCTTTGTTTTCCTCTCACTAAGGTCTTTTTGAAGTAATTTTGCCTGACCCGTTGTCGGTTTGAGAAGAACCTCGATTTCAAGTCATTAGCGGTGATGTTCGAGCACCTCGGAAGGTTTGGCTTGTAGGCTGAGTAGCTTGAAGCCTTTGTGATTTGGAACTGACATGGTCGAAGCTCGTTTGCCTGTTGAGGGAAGCCTGTTTTAACCGGTTCTTTTTTAAGTATACTCGAAGTAATGGCCTGCGATTTTGTTAGCGACGATCGGACGTCCTCGAGTCACGTTAATTTGGCTGGAGCAGCCATTTTGACCGTAGTCATAAGTGTTTGGTCGGAGCCATTTTTGATCCTGAGTGATAGTTTAGGCGTCTGCACTAAGGGTATGCCCTTTCGGGATTCTTACAAATGCGACGTATAGCCTAAACTTTGGGATTGAGTTTTATGCCTGTAGTAAGGTCTTACAAAAGTTTCATGCCTGTTGAGGTCTTATAGTTTTGTCATGCCTGTTGAGGTCTTATAGATTTGTCATGCCTATTGAGGTCTTACAGTTTTGTCATGCTTGTTGAGGTCTTACATTTTTGTCATGCCTGTTGAGGTCTTACAGTTTTTTCATGCCTGTTGAGGTCATATAGTTTTTGTTTCTATGTAAACTAGATCTGGTTATACCGAGTTCTGCCCACCCGGGGTCTGACGGCCTCGGGTTTTCCAGTATATGGCGATTGACGATAGTCTCCGAGTCATTGAGTTTGCTTAGGCTCGAAGGCTATTATTTTGTGAGCTCGGAGCTACCTTGTTGGGGCCTTATGAGCCCGGATTTCCGACGCTGGGGTCGTGCAGGTGCCAAATTGTTGACGCTTAGTCTCCGAGTGTTTCGGGACGCATTCGGTGGAGGGACCCCTGCCGTGAACATGCTGAAATTTCCTTTTTTGGAGTACGAGGTGCTTTTGGTGACGGATACCCTTTGATCTATTGACGTAAATACGTGTTGTTGTGTTGAATAGATCTTTTCTAGATAGAGTTTTCTCGCTCGGGTTCTTGCGGCCTAGGGTTTTTAGCCGCATGGCGACCGGCAGTAGTCTTCGAGTACTTAAGGTACCTTTAATGTTGGTGACACTCGGCAATTTCCGCGTTGCCTTACCTGAAGGTTTCGTGATTTCGGAGTTTCGACCTAGAGGCCGTCTGATCGTTGAATTGCTGGCGTCAGTCCCCGAGTGTTCGGGACTGTGCACGGCGAAATTAAATGACTTGATTTCTCGCTATCAAGTCATTTCGCAAGAATGTCTCGAGACCCCGACGACGGGGAGCCACGACCGAGTCCCCTCCATCGGGGCTCGTCGAGGCCCGACTCAAGAAAGTCGAAGATCGAAGCTAGAATAGAAAGGGAAGCTCCCAAGGCATACGACTAAGTCTGACAGGGCCGGCCTATCCAAAAGCCTATGCCAAAGCCCCCATCTAGCTGTCCCATCTCCATACTTTACAATCAATGCATGTTGCACTATAGTCGAGTTCCCCTATTATATAAAGGGAACTCTCACTACTTTGTAAAGGACTGATGTTGCTCCAACTATTTCTCCACAAGTGCAATAATATCTCTCTCTCTCTCTCTTTCTTCTCTCTAACTTGCTCCTCCTTACTGGTTCCAAGTCACTTTAATATTTATCGCTTTCTTACTTGTTCTTCATTCTATCGCTTGGTATTTGCCATAAAGAGCCTTGTTTAATCATATCTTAACTGTTATCCCATTCCCGACTGCCCCCGATAGCTCGAGCTCGACCCAGACGTCGAACCCGAGGTCCCCCATCGACCAGTCCTACACCCGGGCAGCCGACCTATTAGTCCGATCACTGCCTCATTTAAGCTTGCATTTCATCATTGAACTTCATCTTCTTAGCATCATCTGCTGGTTTCATCTCGATTCTTAGCGCCCACCGTGATGT
The DNA here is from genome assembly GCF_000393655.2 of Nicotiana sylvestris. NCBI lineage: Eukaryota > Viridiplantae > Streptophyta > Magnoliopsida > Solanales > Solanaceae > Nicotiana > Nicotiana sylvestris. The sequence continues at coordinate 124,177,066 of NC_091065.1, forward strand.
TAAAAATAATAGTGATTATTTTCTGGATGGTTTCATTTCTCAAACGCAAGTTATCTTCCACATTTTTCTTGTCCAAGATCTCTTGATTTCAGGTCAAAATGTCTGGCTCGGTGAACAGAATCGAGAACGACAACCTTGAAAACCACGGGGAAAATGGCGTGGCTGTCCCAGCCGTAGGAACGCCACCACAGGATCCCTATAACGTGCCAGGACCGATCCCACCGGATGCGGGCTCACAAGACGCACAACAGGTCGATGAAACCTTGCACACCGACGGGAGCATACAGCATATCGACCGATAGGAAGCCCAAAAAACACCGGCTCGGGAAGTACATGAAGTTAGTCTTCATGATATTTTTGAAATGATGCAGGCACAACAGTTGGCTATCGCTCAGTTGCAAGGTCACCAGGGGAAGGCGGAAAACAGCTCCCCCAGCCAAACAAATATCCAAGACATCAAACGACGGCGGATCGGTAACCAACACTACCATAGAGAAGATGCTCAGGGATATCTCCAAAAGGATTGAGCCAGGTTCGTGGAAGTCCATGCAACGACCATTCCCCGAGGAAGTGGTCCCAAAACCCATTTCATGGAAATCTGTAACGCCAGAACTCCCTAAGTACAACGGGACCTCAGATCCCGACGAGCACATCACCGCTTGTGCGTGCGCGGGAAGAGGCAACGACCTTCAAGATGATGAGTTCGAGCCCATCTTGTCGAAGAGGTCTGGGGAAACATTCTCAAAAGGAACCAAGATGTGGTGTCGCAGGCTAACACATGACCCCACAAACTCGCTTATCGAACCAGCAGATTCCTCCACAGAGACACACGCCGATGCCACCAAAGCAGCTAAGAGAGGGCCCGACGCATCCGGGGCCAAACAAAGTGAGAATGAAATGCCACGAGAATCCGCACCTCATTCCCTGATAGAACAAACGTTTTTGCCCCTGGTCTCGGATGACTGGGTAGCCCAGGTCTTCGCCCAAAGCCTAAACAAACCAAGCCCAACAGTTTCAGGGCAGTCCAAACAAAACTTGGTTGAGTACCCAACCAAGGTCTGGTCGGATGCCCGTACCCGGCACCAGTCGTGAATTAGGGTCATAGACGACCATCCGGTGGCCTCCTCAGGCTCAATATACCCATGCAGGTTCCCGGCAAGCAAACTAACGCCGAATAGAGGAAGGTACCACCCGTACGCCGCGGATGAGAGGAACTCCCCAAGATGCAATCTACCTCGCAATGATCAGGAAATGGCCCGAGGGAAACACCCTCAAGAAATCTTCAACAAAGCCAGATTCGGCGAGGCACAACTGGTAGGAGCACCTCGTCCAATGGAGTACGATTTCAGCATTACAATACCAAACATCGTGTTCACCATAAGCGAAACCAGGGACACCAAACGGCTCAGACCTATTTGACAGAATCCCCCCCAATAAAACAACAACCTGGCGCAGGAACCACATGGCGTGCACGACCACAGGGTCAAAAATGGCCACCAGTTCAGGAGGAATAAAGTGGTGCTACTCAAGGAAAATCGCCGCCGAGTACTGTCGAGCGACCAGGCTCGAATTCAGCTCCGAGGAAGGAAGGCAACCAGGAAGAATGAAGCAAATGAGCTGTGACGTAATGCCACGATAGTGAAAGAGCATTGACACCCTCCAAGAACTCATAAAATGGAAAGAAAAAACGCTCATTACTAGGAAAGGATGGCTCTAGGGATACTCTCTGGAGCACGCCCTTACATCCAGCAAAAAAGGCACTGAGACATCGCCTCGGCCTCACACTGATGCATTGGTAACTTTCTCCTTCATTTAATCCATTTTAAGTAAAACTTATGCTCATGAATTCAGGTGGTTCGATCAACGTACCAACGATGTCGGACCAAGGTCAATAGGGCGGCTCAGACTGACAAACCAAATCGCGCCTGCATCTCGAATCTTTGACGAATCCCAAACGGCGATCACTACAACAAGCAGGAAGACCATTCTCTCGATACAACCCGTCTAAGCTCGGACATGAGCAATGAGTTCTATATCGACAAAAGAGGCGCAAGGCACGAACGTCTTATTCAGATGGCCAAGGGTGCACCGGCCAGAGATAGCATCGACCCCACTTCGCCAAAAGAACGAAATCCCACGCAAAGGGTGGAATTAAAACCGTTGGTGGGGAGAAATACATGACAAGGGGAAATTCCTCACCATATGACGCATCGCCGACATAAATACCTCCACCCTCGAAAGGATCAGAGGGTAAGCAAACCTCATCTTCGGCCAAACCTGATTAAACACAGTGGAGGGCTATACTAGGGCCCAAACCCCGAAACAATATGAACATACCAAATCTCAAAATGTAGCCTATACATCCCGGGGTAAGGAAGAACTGCTTCACTCCTTTGTTATTTTTTCACTAACCTGCATGTAGACGATCGGACAGGACATTCGAAAGTTCTAACTCCACACGAAGATCCCAAGGCCTTGACAGAACCCACCATGCTCTTTCCCCTCGGTCGGACTTTCGCCCCAAAGAGGGTCTCGCCAGCAAGATTATTAGCGGACCAACGTTACCCAAAGGAGGATCCAACAAGATCACAGGCCTTCCTCCACAGTCAAGCGACGAGCGATGATCTTCTTTTGAGGATGCCCTCCCCGCAGAAGGACCGGGGAATGGCGGACTAAATTCCAATAGGAAATGATGCACCAAACCGAACGGTCAAGGAGCCGCTCCCGCGTGGGCAAAATAGCATGTATTTACGCCAAGCAATAAAGAATATATTTCAGCATATTATTCCAGAAAAGGGGATTTCAAAACGCTCATGGCGAAGGCCTCTCCACCGAATGCATCCCGAAATACTTGAAGACTTACCGTCAACAATTTGGCACCTGTACGGCCCCAGGGTCGGAACTCCAGTGTAAGGCCCCGTGAAAAATTTTCACCCTAAAACCAAAGGCTCGTAGTGGCAATTAGGATCATGTTTAGAGATGCATAAAATTCTCGCCGCGGTTTGGACCTTTTTGGACTGATCTATGCTATAAAAAGTGAAGAAATACTATTTTCTAGAAAATGCGATTCTGCGGTCGAGAATGCGGTCGCATATCAGGTATGCGGACAACATAATCGCGGCAAAGTGAGTCAGTGTGTTGGTCAAATTTGAGGTTAAATATGCGGTCCATTATGCGATCGCATAACAGATATGCGGACCGCATAGTCGTCGCATAATTTCCTTGGGATTTTGTAAAGAGAAGTTCTGCGGTGCATTATGCGACCGCAGAATGGGTATGCGGACCACATTTCTGCCGCATACCCAGACAGAATATTCAGATTTTGGGAGAACTTTTGTGGTCCATTATGCGGGCCGCATTTCCATTTTGTTATCGCAAATGAGATCGCAGACCTGACTCGGGGCTCCAATTTTCTAAATTTTAAACCCGACCCCTTATCGATATATTCGGTGTTATAGCTCATTTTTAACATATTTCCTTATGCTTTTAGAGAGAGAGAGAGGGTCTTAGAGAGGGAAGTGCTTCCCATCAAATTACTCCATGAAACCTTGCCAAATCTTCAAAGAAAATCAAGTGAGGGCACCTAAATCTTCATCCCAATAGGTAAGATTTCATTACCTCAGCTCTTATTCCTATGCTTAGCAATAAGGGATCACTAGTGAAGTAACTCATGGGTATAAGAATGAATTTATTGCATGCATATCACACTATAGAATATTGGGAGGTAATGAACTAAAAAGAAAGCAATTGGGGTATAAAATGATAGAAATTTCTCTCAAAAGGGCCTAAGATCACAATGTACCTTTAGTGTTTGATAGTATGCTCAAAACAAGCTAGAATCTCAATCTCGTCTCTAATTCTCGGTTTAATTTGTAATTCTTAAACAATAGATCGAAGTGCTAAAAATTCCGGAATTTTGTAAGGAATAAGGAAAGCTTTATTGAGGTATGTATGGCTAAAACCCTGTCTTTTAGAAATTGAGCTTCATCGTTGGTTGTGTGAGTACAGTAAGATTAAATTGAATTGTTGTATTGATTGCTATTTCACTTGACTTGGTGTAGCAACCTTATATAGTGGAAACTGTGTCTCAAATTGATCAACATGCTATTCTTGATAATTTGAAAAGGTGCAAGGACTATGAATCATGTATCAAAATGCTTAGACCTTAAATTTAGATTGAAGTTGCATTGTTGTGCCATCTACGTGAAGTCTTATCTACGCCTACAACCTTATTTGCTCTTGTGTGCCATACTCTCTTGAATTACAAACCTAATGTTGAATATGGGAACGATGTAAAAATGTGGCCTAGTGCCAAGGATAATGTGATAAATTGTGGCCCCAAGTGCCGGTAAACTAATACATGTGTAACCAAAGATTGGAGTGAGATGAATAATGGAAAATGGTAATGCGTCGGTAAGGCGGCCTAGCTGATCGGGCCGTGATCGGACGCCATGACATATACACATGGCAGTTATGCATTGATGATTGAAACTGGAAAGTGTGAATAGAATATTAGTAACGTCTCCGGGAGACGGCCTAGCCGATCGGGTCGAGATCAGACTCCGCTCAAAATATCGGTGGTAATGTGAACGATGTGGAACAGTATGAAATGTCCAACTAAAGGCTATGGAAACATGATGTGAAGGTTGTGTAATTCTTTCATGTTGATAATGTTGTGATCGTTTAAGGATTTGGAGTAATACCTGTGATTTTCTTATTTGTGTATGAAAGTTCTTTCTAATTTGATGGTGTTTAGTTATACATATTAGTACTATTCCATGGTACTAACGTCCCTTTTGCTGGGGGCGCTACACTTTTAAATGAATATAGGTGGATCCATAGCGAATAGTGTCGATCGTGTGTAGCAGAGCATCCTTTTCTCAAAATATTGGTGAGCCCCTTCCTCCTTCAAGGGGTCATGTGGTACACCTTTTGTTATAGATATCCATTTTGAGGTATAGCTGGTGCCTTGTTGCCGGCGTTGTTATCACTGTCTTTTATATCCTTAGTGGCTTCGTAGACATTTGTGTGGGTTATGGAATCTTGGACACTTAACTACGATTTAATGGGGTGATATAAAATGAACTAAAATGTTGAATGTACTATCCTTCCTTGTCTAAATAAATGAAAGCATAGTTTCCCTATTCATATTGAGTTGGATGGGTAGTGTTTGATGAGGCTTGCTCAGTTGGGTTCACTCGATTGAGCGCCAGTTGCGCCTCCCGAGTTTGGGGCGTGACATCCGGGCTCATAAAGCTCCAGTAAGGTAACTCTGAGGTCACGAATAATGGCCTTCGAGCGTAAGAAAATTTGATGACTCGGAGACTGTCGCCAATCGCCATGCACTGGAAAACGCAAAACTGTAAGACCTCAAGCGGGCAGACTCGGTGTAGCCAGATCTATTCTACAAAGCAACACAAACTTTAAGACCTCAACAGGCATGATAAAACTGTAAGACCTCAACAGGCATGACAAACTATAAGACCTCAACAAGAATGAAACACAAAATCCCGAAGTTTAGGCTATATCTTGCATTTGTAAGAATCCCGAAAGGGCATACTCTCGGTGTAGACGCCTAAACTATCACTCGGGATCACAAATGGCACCGGCCAAACACATATGACTATGGTCAAAATGAATAATACGTCCAAATTAACGCGACTCGAGGACGACCAACCATCGCTAAAGCAAAATCGCAGGCCACTACTTCGAATATACTTCAGAAAGAACCGGTTAAAACAAGCTTCCCTCAATAAGCAAAAACGAGCTTCGACCATGTCAGCTCCAAAATTACAAGGCTTTGATCTACTCAGCCTACGAGCTAAGAACCTTTCATGATGCTCAAACATCGCCGATAACGACTTCCAGAACCGATGACAGGTCAGGCAAAGTCATTTCAAAAAAGACCTTAACAAAAGGAATACAAAGCCTACAAAGTGCCTACGGGAAAAAGCGTAAGAGCCATTATTGCCAGCCAAATAAGCCTCCGAGCCACACACTAAAAGGTCCCAATGACCAAACAACGTAAGAGCCATTGTCACCAGCTTGAAAATTAAAAACTTGAGGATTAAAATGAGCTCTTTGTAACCCGATTCAGAGACTGGATCCAAAATAGTTAACTACAATATGCCTAAGGGCATGGCATAAATGTCATTGGCGCCAGCCAAATGAGCCTTCGGGCCACGCGCCTATAAGGTCAGTTCGACCCAAAGCACAAAAAGCCATCATTGTCCGCCCATTCAGGCAGGAAAGAACTTGAGGGTCAATTAAAGCTCGAATTGCAACGTGACTCGGAGACTGGACCCAAAATAGTTGAAACAACAAACGACCAAGGGCAAAGAGATATAAACCATCTCCATCCGCCCATGCAGACACGAAAAAACTTGAGGGTCAATTAAAGCTCGAGTCGCAACGCGACTCGGAGCCTGAACCCAAAATAGTGGAAATAACAAATGCCCGAGGGTGAGAAATAAAAATGATTATCATCCTCCCACACGGGCATAAAAGATTGAAGGTCAGGAAAGCTTGATTCAAGGCCTGACTCGGAGAATAAGCCTAAACAGCTGGGCAAAGCGCTGAGGCCCCAACGCCTGCTCGCATAAAAATGCACCTAAAAGCCTCGAGGCCTGCCTGATTGGTTCTGGACCTACGAGGCTCCCGTGAAACACTGAGACCAGCCTGCCTGGTCAAAAGCATTATGAAAAGAGATACAAAGGAGGTAAAGCTTTAAGCTTTCGCTCATTTTATATATGCGCGAAAGGCACGCTATCCGTATGCAAATATGCTCTGCAAATAGCAAAAACAAGATGGTAAGATCTACACTCCACTCCAAAAGGCTACGGCCAACCGGCCCCAAATTCGCTCTCCGTGACATTAGCAACAAGTGACGAAGTGTCATGCTCATCCACCCTTGCTCGAGCCAATTCCTCAAAGAGAAAGAAACCCCTTGTGTCGATCTCCTTGAGCACCTCTCTTCGGGATCTGCAGTGAACATATTCCTTGATCCTCTTCTCCCGGTCGAGGGCCCGCTTCAGCTCGGCTTGGGCATCAACAGCGTCTTTCATACAAATTGCCTTGGTTCGGCTTAACGCCGCTTCAGCCCGGGCATCGATTATCTCAGCCGTGATCTTCGAGAGATTAGACTCGAGTTTCCCGATCATATACGCTTGAACAATAGCGTTATCACGAGCCAAGTAAAGTTGGGCCTCGAAGGAAGGAACCTTGGCCAAATCACCTCTCTCCTCTAAAGCTTGAGCTTTCACCTAAGCCCTTAGCTCGCCACAAGCATTTCTGACATGGTCAATGTCTCCCTTGAGGTCCTCCAAGGCCTCCTTCTTTTCTGCAACAAATATAGGAAAAAGGAGTTAACCTTAAGGGCCAAAAAGAGCGAAGCGCGTGCTACGAAAGGTTACCTGCTCCATCAAATAACTCTCGTAATTCGAGTTTCAATAAGCCTCACATCACCAACGCAACAACTTAGCCTCCTTCTCCTCACTAAGGAGCCTAAAGGACTAACCCTCGTCCAGAACTTTCCAAAGCCTAGCCCTTTGAAGGAGCAGCTCAGACCTGAGCCTATCACACGCCTGCAAAAGGAAAACCCGATGAAGAAATGAGGACGCAGAATATAGAAAAACTGCGCCTAAACTCACCATGAAGTGAAGCCGGCAGACTTCCTCGAAGTCGGAGCACACTCCTATTGATCCTGCCCCTCCAGCCCCAGGAGAACCAACCTCGGGCAAGGCATATTCACTTGGAGGAACCACCGTCCGAAAATCAAACACTCTGTGAATGGCAAGCTCGGACGATGCCCTCTCCTCAATGATACGGGCTCGTTCAGTCCCACTAAAAGCTCTATCACACTGCGGGTACGGATCGCGTTTGTTTCACTCGTCCCTCAGCTCAGAGGCCGATGATTCCTTCCCCTATCCAGGAGAGCACATCCTCCCCCTAAGGAGCCACTCAATTCCTACTATGGCAATACTAGTACAAAAGAAAACGGAAAATGTCATCTCAAATGTACGAAGACCAGGGTAAAGGCATCGTACGTGCATACCTTCGTTTTTCTCTCCCCATCTATTACGGGACACAACTCGCCACATACACTCGTCGCAGGTCGAATGGGTTACCAACCTCCGGACCCCGCCGGGCAGATCGAGAACTTTGCCCGACATCCATGAAGTTGCTAAAAAGGGGAGAAAAATAGTTACTCAACAGACTTTTGCTATAAGCAAAACCTGAGAAAGTGCCAGGCACTCCACTCACGTGCGTAATTCCATCCCTCAAGAAATAGCATATGCTCCATGGGGATAATGTCAGCCGTCTGAACCCGGACGAACCAACTGGCCCACTCTCGATTCCTGTCTTGTTCGTCATCAACAACAAAGGGCGTGGATGAACGACACTGCAGGGTCAGTAGGCCTCGATGATGAAAGGGCCGGTACAGCCGGATGAGGTGACTGAGCGTGAATTCAAGCCCTGCCTTCTCCACAAAGAGCCTCATCATCAGCACCATATGCCAAAACGATAGATGTATTTGTGCCAAGGTAACCCGATATTTCGAGCAGAAATCGAGCACGACCCTATCAAAGGGGCCAAATGCAAAGGGATATAGGTACACGCTCAAGAATCTATCAACAGAGTCTACAATGCTCTCTCCCGGGGAAAGCACCTGCAGCACTATCTCTTCGCTCCATCCACAATATCTCCTCACCATCTCTAGATGCTCCTCTCTTATAAAAGACACAATCTTCAGGGGGAACTCCCGCGGATCTTAATTGCTGGGCGTGGAAATCTCTCCTCCCTGCCGGGCCGACCCCGAAGTAGTTGCCATGGCTATGGTAGAATCGACAAACTAAGGCAAAAACATGCTCCAACGCTTTTCGCGCCTGAACAAATGAAGAACCATATGCCAAGGCGGAAGGGTAGCTATCAAAAATAGTGAGGGCTTTTGAAGAAGCCGAAACCGCCCCAAATATATGCGGGAAACAACAACGATTCACCTATCCGGGGTGAACCCCGGGAGGCCAATGGCCTCGATACAGATCGATAGGGTAATACCTGATCCCAGAGGAATCCTTCGACGAAGAAGCCAGGACTCAGGGAGTTGACCGTATTATCTCCATTTTTGAGGCAGCATCCGATCTTGAGGATCCCTACCAAAAAAAGAAGTCGTATTTCGGGAAGCTTTCTACCCCATCACTCGACCCAATGCAATACCCGATCTCATGGTTTCCTTTTCTAAAAAGGAAATATAACCACGCGAAGCTCCGATCACGAAGGCTCCAGGAAGGCTTGAAGCAGCGCCTGGGTACAGGCAATCCCTTAATAGGAGTCTATCCCATACTCTTTAAAAAGCTATTTGTGTCAAGTACAAAAGAGGCCCCCGGGTACGCAAAGCTGACCTTCACTCAGAATATCATTCTCGAAAGCTCTAAAACTCAGCATACTATCTACATGCAACTCGTAGGGCTCGACAGGTCGAACCTATCGGACCAGTCTGGACCTGGTCTGAGGTACGACGATGGGCTCGGAAAAGAGACATGTCAATCAATAGAGGATCGGAAAGAATGCTCACATCCGAGTAAGATATCAACGGTCGACAATAAAGGAAAACATTCAAAGGCCTCAAAGGACACGAAAGCATGCAGTTATAAGCAAGAATCGGAAGCAAAAGTCAATGAAGTATATTCATATTCATAAAAATCCATGTACAACAGCCCTCGAGGGATCCTTACATACAATTACAAAAGCCTACAGAGGATCTCTACACGGAAAAGGGAAGAAACAGAAGGATGCACACACGAAGTAAAAACCTAGAGACCGGTCTATCTCCGAAGGTTCGCCTCCTACAACGGACGCCTTCAGACGTGCATCCTCAGAAGCCTCATCCCGACCTTCCACACTAATATCCCCAAGGGATAGGGTGAGAAGTAGGGAGGGATGAAAAAATCCCATAGCTCTTCGAAGCTCAAGGACTCTCGCTGGCCAAGAAAACCTCGGAGAGACAGCGGACCGAACAAGCCTCGGTACCGCTTGCACGGCTGCTTAGAGTCCACTTCTTGGAACATCTAGCCGTGCAAGATTCCAGCTCTAGGCCGGGGTATGAAGGTGAGCAGTGGTGTATAATCTGGGCCCCCTTTTGAGTAGCGGTATGTAATCCAAAGAGCTTATCGTGAGCAGGGAAAGTTGACCCTCGTCCGTCATTAACTCGGGCCAACAACAGTAGTAACAGCAGACATAGCAATAACCATAGCAATGACAGGATAGCATGATCATGTTCGACAAAGGGAAGCCCCGGCAAAAATCCACAACACAATCTACGAGAGCTCCACCAAATGGCCTTGAGGCCATGAGCCCCAAGCATGATGCTCGAGGATAGAAGAAGATGATTAGAAGGAATGAGAAAATGAGCCAGCGAGGGTGCTGGGATAGGAAAAACAACGCCAAGGCACCCCCATTTATAGGGGGTAATGACACGATCATCGAGGCTTTGTAAGATTGACCAGCGGATGCAGTTACTGGATTCTTGAAAAATCGAATCGACGGCGGTACACTCACCTTGGAGAATGGGAATCGGTAGTGCATTGAATGAAGTCTAAATGCACGAGTCCATTGGGCACCCCGGTCGCCGTAAAATCTCATGCCAAAGGTTGTATCATTGGTATGACGTCGCCGTAAAAAGTTCGAGAAGTCAAGTGTCAGAATCATTTCCCACCGCTTCATTCTGGGAAACACGAAGACTATCTTTACACAGAAAAATCAGAGGACTTTATTTCTTGCTATCAAGTCATTTCGGAAGAATGCCTTGAGACCCCGAGGACGGGTAGCCACGACCGACTCCCCTCCCTCGGGGCTCGTTGAGGACCGACTCAAGGAAGACGAGGATCGGAGCAAGAACATAAGGGGAAGCTCCCAAGGCATAAGGCTAGGTCTGACATGACCGGCCTATCCAAGAGCCTATGCCGAAGCGCTCATCTAGCCGTCCCATCTCCATACTTTACAATCAATGCATGTTGTACTATAGCCAAATTCCCCTCCTATATAAAGGTAACTCTCGCTACTTTGTAAAGGGCTGATGTTGCTCCAACTATTTTTCCACAAGTGCAATAATATCTCTCTCTCTCTTTCTTCTCTCTAACTTTCTCGCCCTCAGTGGTTCGAGGTCACTTTAATATTTATCTTTTTCGTACTTGTTCTTCATTATATCGCTTGGTATTGGCCATAAAGAGTCTTGTTTAATCATATCTTAACTGTTATCACATTCCCGACTGCCCCTTATAGCTCGAGCTCGACCTAGACGTCGACCCCGAGGTCGCCCATCGACCAGTCCTACACCCGGGCAACCGACCTATCGGACTGATCACTGCCTCGTTTAAGCTTGTATTTCATCATTGAACTTCATCTTCTTAGCATCATCTGCTCTAACAACTAGCATAAAAATAGATCACATATTTTTAGAATCTCGTTGATAAATTTAATTGTTGTTACCATTTTCATGGTAAACAGGGATGTTTCCAGCGAAAGAATTATTACCTTACTTTGCGAAGGTGTATTTTACGAAAGGTATTCTTTGATTGCTTGTTACAATAGTACACGTATTTGCCGACGGGGGACTGACTATATGGACACGGTTTTTTCAACCGTTTGGCCTGGTACATTGCTTTCCTACAGGAACCCATTTGGCGTTTCAAGACCTTTTCGAGCGAGTAGCTTTCTGGGGGAATGCCCCTCAATGTTCAAATTTGTCTGCAACTTGTGGTGTTTTCCTTGAGCAGCTCGCAGACGTTGCCTTATTAAAAACCTTACCGGTAAAACCCTTCTTTTTGGACAAAAACTCGGTCGAAGGAAAAGAGTTCAACGGTTGCGTTCATAGAGCCTTGAGGTATTCAGGCAGCGTTAGCATTATGACAGCTCCGGTCGGGTGGTTGCATAAGGGTTAGTTCTAAATTCGAAACAAAAAAGGAGATGGTCGTACCTTGAAGTGAGATATGCTGGTGATGCCTTGGGATTAATTTGTTATAATTGCATGAGGCGAAAATGGGATATGGATTTCTACTTTGTTTTGTCAAGTTCAATAAAGGGTGAGGCCCGATTCACCCTTTGGTTTATTGGGGCTAGAGGTACAAACGTTGGTACCACATCGTGTATTGCAAACATTTCCCTTGCCGCGTGCTGTTCCTCGTAGACGATTTTAATTCCGTCCTTTGTTGGGAATTTTATCAACTAGTGAAGGGTGGATGGCACTTCTCTCATGCAGAGTATCCATGGCTGCCCGATTAAGGCATTATACCTCATGTCTCCATCGATGACATGGAATTTGGTGTCTTAAGTCATGCCGGCCGCGGTAACCGGGAGGATGATTTCTCCTTTATTTGTTTTGCTTGCCATGTTGAATCCGTTGAGGACCTAAGTGGCGGGAACGATTTGGTCGAGAAGTCCGAGCTGTTCTATTACCCTCGACTTGATAATATTGGCCGAGTTACCTAGATCCATGAGCACATGTGTTATCTGAAATGAATTTACAAGGAAGGAAATTACCAGGGCGTCATTGTGGGGTTGAGATAGGGTCTCGATGTCCTCTTCGCTAAACATGAGGGCATCTTTGGTAATATAACCCTGAGTCTGCTTTTCTCTGGTGATGGATATTTTTGTTCTTCTCATTACGGGTTCCTGCGGGGCATCGGCGCCATCCATGATCACATGGATAACATGTTGCGGCTCGTTTGCCTCGTTCTTCTTGGTTTCCTCCCTTTCTCAGAACTGGTTTTTGGCTTGATCGCTAAGGAATTCCTGGAGATGTCATTTGATAAGAAGCCGAGCTACCTCCTCTCGTAGTTGATGACAATCCTCGGTCCTACGGTAGTGCGTATTGTGAAACTCGTATACTAAGCTGTAACTCCTCTGCGAAGGATTTGACTATATCGGTTTGGGCCACTTTGTGTCTCTGATCTTACTGATAGCGAACATGATGTCTGACACATCGACGTTGAAGTTGTATTCTGACAGGTGGGGCGCACCCGTTGGCACTATGTTTCGATTGAACCTGGTTCTATTAATGAGCCATTGAGGGTCCTGTCCTTGATCCACCCTTCGATCATTAAGAGGTAGGTTGTGCCTCGGGGCGTTCTTCCTATCCTCTAGGTATGTCAGATACCTTTCTTTGTTTAGCTTCAGCTCCTTTTCCATGAGCCTTTTTGGATACACTAAGCCCGAAGGGGCTCCCAACTGGTCATCCTCGGCTCGGATCTTCAAGTGGTACCGGTTGTGGACGTCCGACCAGGTCATGTCCGGATACTCGATCAGGTTCTGCTTCAGCTATTTTGAAGTTTCACCGAGCTTCGTTCGTTAAGGCCTTGGGTGAAGGCCTGCACTGCCTAATTGTCGGAGACTAGCGGTAGCTCCATCCGTTCCATCTAAAAGCAGGACACGAATTCCCGCAACATCTCATTTTCTCTTTGCTTGATATTAAAAATGTGGGATTTCCTTGTTGCTACCTTGATGGTTCCGGCATGTGCCTTTACAAAGGAGTCTGCTAGCATGGCGAATGAATCTATGGAAGTAGGAGCCAAGTTGTGATACCACATCATGGCTCCCTTCAAGAGTGTTTTCCCAATATTTTCCAGCTATACAGACTCGATTTCGTCATTCTTTATATCGTTGCCTTTTACTGCACAGGTGTAGGCAGTAACGTGTTCATTAGGGTCGGTGGTACCATTGTACTTAGGTAGTTCCGGCATTCTGAACTTCTATGGAATGGGATTCGGGGCCACTTCCTTGGGGAATGGCCTTTGAGGACCGGAGGCGCACCCGGGATCTGATCTACTTTAGATTTGTAGGTCTCGACCTTCTTATCTTTCGCTGCTATCATTTTCTCACCCGATTCGATCCTTTTGGTGAGGTTATCAAGCATATTTACTATGGCAGGGTCGGCTGCCGATCCGTTATTGCTTGATCTCTCAGGTACTTGTTCGGTGGGGGGAGCTGCTTCCGGTGTTGCTGTGCTGGGACTCTTCGGGTGGCTTTGTAACTGAGTGATAGCCAACTGTTGTGCCTGCAACATTTCAAAAATAACATGAAGACTAACTTCCTGTTATTCCTGGGCTAGAGTTCTTTGGGCTTCCTATCGGTTGCTATGCCGTATGCTCTTATCGGTGTGCGAGGTTTCGTCGACATGTTGTGTGTCCTATGAATCCGCGTTCGCTAGAATCAGTCTGAGTGCATTATCGGGATTCTGTGGTGGTGACTGCCACGCCGTTTTCCCCGTGGTTTTCGAGGTTGTTGTTCTCGACTCTATTTACCGAGCCAAACATTTTGACCTAAAATCAAAGATCTCGAGCAAGAAGAAACGTGAAAGATAACTTGTGTTTGTGTAATGAAATTAGCAAGAAAATAATCACTATTATTTTTAGCCCTACGGTGGGTACCAAACTGTTTACCGTGAAAATGGTAACAACAATTAAATTTGTAAATGGGATTCTAAAAATACGTGATCTATTTTTTACGCTAGTTGTTGGAGCAGTTGATGCTAAGAATATGAAGTTTAATGAAGAAATACGAGCTAAAGCGGGGCAATAACCAAACCGAGGGGCTTGCAGCTCGAGCCTCAGACTGGTCGATGGAGGACCTCGAGGTCAATATCTGGATCGAGCTCGAGCTATCGGGGGTAGTCGGGAATGGGATAACAGTTAAGGTGTAATCAAACAAGGCTCTTTATGGCCAATATCAAGAAATAAATGAAGAACAGATACGATAGGAATAAATAAAAGAGTAGCCTCGAGCATATGAGTTAGAGAGAAGAAAGGGAGAGAGATATTATTGTTCTTGTAGAGAAATGGTTGGAGATCTGCTTTACAGAGTGTTAACGACTCCCCTTTTATAAGAGGAGAGAGTCCAAACTTAGTACAAGATACGTTGAGTGATAAAGGAAATGGGATGGGATAAATAACTAGCTTCATGACGTTTGCGTAGGCCAATGCTTAGGCTGCCCAAGTAGACTTGCTTAACTCCGGATGCATTCTTCGGAGGCCTCCCATATTCGTCGGGGTTTCGATCGATGTCATACTCGGTTATGTGTCGACAGATCTTTAATGGAAGCAACCGGCTCGAGGTCCCGATCCTCCGAGGCGACCTACTGAAGCAATTTGTCAACGAGAAATTGCTCCTCCGATTTCACCGTGCACACCTGTTTAACTGATTCTTTTCGAAGTATTTTCGAATTAATTGAAGGCCTGTGATTTATAGTGACGGTCGAGCATCCCCGACTCGCATTAGTTTGTCTGGTACAACCTTGTGGCCATAGTCATTGTGTTTGACCGGAGCCTTTCAGTTCCCGAGTGAAGTAGTTTTGGCATCTATATCGAGAGTATGCCTTTTTAGGGTCTTACAAGTTCGATATATAGCCTTAACATTAAGATCGGGATTATGCCTTTTGTAAGGTCTTACAAATTTTACATGTCTTTGAGGTCTTATAGTTTTGATTGCTTGGTACAAGTATGGTTCATGCCTTGCTTGAGGTCTTACAGTTTTGGTCACTTGGTACAAGTGTGGTTCATGCCTTGCTTGAGGTCTTACAGTTTTTATTGTTGCCTTATATAGGTTTTACGAGACCGAGGCTGCCCGTATGTGGTCTTATAGCCTCGGGTTTTGATAAGTCGATGGGGGTGCGGCAATCCCCAAGTCATCGAGAGTTTCTTGGCTCGGGAGACATTACTTGTAAACTTGGTATTGCCTCATTGAGGGCTTATGGTTTCGGAGTTTCCGACCCGAAGGTCATGTGGCCTTGAGTTTTCGACGCCAGTCCCCGAGTGTTCTGGACGTTTTTGGCTCTCATTGATGGCTTACGAGTTTGAAGCTCCGACCCAGGGGTCATACGACTTCGAGTTGTTGATGCCAGTCCCCAAATGTTCGAGATGTTTTTGGCTCTGGAGCCATTTTTTGCAAAAATACCGAGCTTCTTTGAAATGTGAAATTCTTTGGAAAGTATTCTTTGATTACTTTGCACAAGTATACATGTTTTGCTGTTAAGGGCTCGGTTATTTTATACGAACACGGTTCGTTCGACCGTTTGGCCCGGTACATTATTTTCCTATCGAGACCTCATTTAGCGCATCTTGGCTTCTCCGAGTAGGTGACTTTCTAGGGGGATGCCTCCCAGTATTCGAGGTGAATTGCAAAAGAAGCCTTGAATACTTGTTGAGTCTTCCTTAGTTAGCATATAGATGTTGCCTCGTTGAAAACCATGCCGGTAAAACCCTTCCTGTGATAAAACCCCGTTCGAAGGAAAAAAGTGCAATGTATGCTTTTAGAACCTAAGGCCTTTGAGTTTGAAAGTGCATCGGCGGTTTTGATCGGATACCTACGTTCAGGTTAGTATAAAATGTAATTGAAAAAGGGAGATGACCATACCTTAGTGCTGACGGCGCTTCGGACCTCGATGTGATTCAAGCATTTGTTATAAGTACTCGGTACGTTCATTCATTTTGTATAGTCGGGCATAGCCGATAATGTAGCTCGTTATCACCACCTTACTGTTTGTTTATCCTTCGGCTCCTTCAATGGTGGAGGTATTGGCATTGGTGCCACTTCCTGCACCGTGAACATCTCTTTTGCCACACGTTGTTCTTTGTAGATGGTTTTTACCCCATCCTTTGTCAGGAATTTCATCATCTGATGGAGGGTGGATGGTACTACTCTCATGTAGTGTATCCACAGCCTCCTGAACAAGGCGTTGTACCTCATGTCTCCTTCTATGACATGGAAATTTTAGGTTGTGCCAGCCACGTTGACTGGGAGGGTGATTTCCTCTTTCGTTGTTTCGCTCACCATGTTGAACCCGTTGAGGACTCGAGAGGTAGGCACAATTTGGACAAGCAGCTCGAGCTGCTCTACCACCCTCGACCTGATAATATTTTTCGAATTACCTAGATCCACAAGTACACGTTTAATTTGAAATCTATTTACAAGGAATGAGATTACCAGTGTGTTGTTGTGAGGCTGAGACAAGGTCTCGATGTCCTCGCCACTGAATGTGAGAGCGTCCTCGGGTATGTAACCTCGAGTTCGCATTTCTCTAGTGATGGATATTTTTGTTCTTCTGATCATGGGTTCCAATGGAGCATTGATGCCTTCCAAGATCATGTGGATGACATGTTGTGGCTCATTTGTTTCATTCTTCTTGGTCTCATCTCTTTCCCGAAACTGATTTTTGTCCCGTCGCTGAGGAATTCTCAGTCCTGTGGCCATGCATGTTGTGAAATTCACACACTAAGTTATGATTTCTTTGTGAAGGATCTGATTGTACAAGCCTTGGCCACCTGGTGTCTCTGATTTTGCTGATGGCGTATACGATGTCTGAAACGTCAACGTTGAAGTTGTATTCCGACAAGCGGGGCGCCTCTGTCGGCCCTGTGTGCCTATCAAACCCAACTTTGTTAACAAGTCCCCAAGGATTCTAGCCTTGGTCAATCCTCTGGTCATTGCAGGGTATGTTGTGCCTTGGGGCGTTTCTTCTGTCTTCAGTGTATAGTTGGTATATCTCTTTATTTGGCTTTGACTCCTTTTTCGAAAGCCTGCTAGGATATACCGAGCCCGAGGAAACTCCTAGTTGGTCTTCTTCGACCCTGATCTTTGACTGGTATTGGTTGTGGACGTCCGACCAACTCACAATGGGATAATTGACTAAGTTCTGCTTCAGCTGCTTCGAAGCTACCAAGCTTCGCTCGTTCAAACCTTGAGTGAAGGCTTGCACCGCCCAGTTGTCGGAGACCGGTGGTAGTTCCATTCATTCCATTTGAAAGCGAGATACGAATTCTCGCAGCATCTCGTTCTCCCTCTGCTTGATTTTGAAGACGTCAGATTTCCTTGTAGCTACTTTGATGGCACCAGCATGTGCCTTAATGAAAGAATCTGCCAGCATGGCAAATGAATCTATCGAGTTTGAGGCCAGGTTGTGATACCACATCATTTCCCCTTTTGAAAGCGTCTCTCCAAACCTTTTCAGTTGGGCGGAATCGATCTCATCGTCCTTTAGGTCATTTCCCTTCACTAAACAAGTGTAAGCTGTGACGTGCTCGTTGGGGTCCGAGGTTCCATTATACTTCGGAAGGTCGGGACTTGTGAACTTCTTTGGAATGGGTTTTGGGGTCGCTTCCTGTGGGAACGACTTTTGTACAAACTTTTTCGAGTCGAAACCTTTCCGAATCGGGGGTGCGTCCATAATATGATCGACCCTAGAATTGTAGGTTTCTACCTTCTTATCGTTGGCCTCTATCTTCTTCTCGCCCGATTCGATCCTCTTTGTGAGGTCCTTGAGCATCTTTATGATGGCAGGGTCGGATGCTGACCCATTGTTGCTTGATCTTTCCGGTACCTTCTTGGCTGGGGGAGCCATTCCCGGCGCTACTGGGAGTTTTCTGGTGACTTTGCAGCTGAGAAATCACCAGTT
This sequence comes from Nicotiana sylvestris, assembly GCF_000393655.2. NCBI lineage: Eukaryota > Viridiplantae > Streptophyta > Magnoliopsida > Solanales > Solanaceae > Nicotiana > Nicotiana sylvestris. The sequence goes on from NC_091065.1 coordinate 124,195,508, forward strand.
GTTGTGCCTGTAACATTTCAAAGATGACGTGAAGGCTAACCCCTTATTATTCTTGAGACGGGGTTTTTTGAGCTTCTTGTTGATCTTCTTGGTATATGCTCATGTTTGTATGGGAGCTTATTTCGACGTGCTGGGCATTGCACGATGTCACGCCCCGAATCTAGGGAAGCGTGGCTGGCATCCAGTGTCGTGCTGGCTCGAGTGAACCACTATATAACTCATGATTGTTTGACCAAAACTAGAACATACATAGTTCGAATTAGCCGGACTCATTCCTTTTGTAACTATCATGGGCCCACATGGCCACAACTAATAATGTATAACTATAAGTGGGAAAACACTGTATCACTGAACCATTTTCTTAACACATGAATACATATGGGCCGTCAAGGCCTCTGATATACTATACAAAATGAACCTCTGTCTACAAAGCCTTTAAGATTATTTAACATTAAATGGAACAGGGTACCGACCTACCCATATGTTTGTAGCAAAACTCTGACACGATAACTCATAGACTCGGCTGCACTCCGAATGAGGTGGAGTCTCACCGACTCTTCACTGAATGCTGACCTCGTCTACTGTGACGGCTCGTCAAACTGATTATCTATACCTGCAAGCATGAATGCAGCGTCCCTAGCAAAAGGACGTCAGTACGAATAATGTACTGAATATGTAAGGCAGAATTAAAACGTAACAATAAGTAAACATTAATTAAAAGCATATAAGAATGAACCTAAATCTCTGAAGTTACACAGTATATGCATATATATATATATATATATACTGCTTCTCATTGAGACTATCTCTATTATCCATATCGTATGATGCATGACTGTCCAACTGATAAGTGGTAACTGGCCGATCGGCCGTAGCGCAGTGGTAAATGCATGACTGCCCGATCGACCGTAGCTCAATGGTAAATATGTTACTGCCCAACCGGCTGTAGCTCAGTGGTAAATGCATGACTGCTCGACCGGTGGTAAATAATGATACTTAACTGTCCAACTAGTGGTAACTGCCTGACCGGTAGTAGCACGATGGTAAATGCATGAAAATACATGTCTTCCCAACCGGTGGTAAATAATTATACGTAGCTGCCTAACCGGTGGTAAATAATGATACATAGCAAAAGAGTTCATAATGGTCAACTAAAACCTCTGCCTTTTCCTTTGTGTATATCCTCTTTTGAGTACTTTCATATCATATTAATGGACTATTTTTCTTGTGTTACTGGAAACATGACTTGAAGACGAGTTAGTTTTACTTACTTTTTGCCAACAATCTTGCTGGCTCTAAAAGCTTCTGTCATAAAAAGTAAAATGCAAGGATAGAGAACACGCTTTTATCTTTGGCAGCATTCTTTGGTAGGAACATTACATCTACATGTAGATAGTTGTTATCTTTTAATATCGCCTAATAAAGTAATGATACCCATACTTAGAATGCAATACTTATTCAGCTATGAAGTATAATTCAGTCTCGAAAAGTTGGCTGAGTAGACTATCCGCTCACAAGCACTAAGAAGAGATTCACGTAAATAATGGATCTGAATAACATAGATATCCTTAACTGCTAAGGATAAAATCACTTATGTAATAATATTGCGTTTACATCTTGTTGCTTGATTCATGTCAAAAGAAAGAAATTGTAGCTTTAACATACCTGGAGTAGAAAAAAATCCGTATGATATTCTTGAGAAAGATTGTATTGTATTCCCTTAGAATCGCAAATTCCACGTTGCTATAATATTAAACAATTTCATATGAATTGTTGAAGCAGATCACATTGCTATTGCAAAATTAAACTTTTTTTATTGGTGATCTTTGAGACCTATGGTAAACTTTGTGATGATAATATCAAATACAACTGGATGTAAAGCTTCCAAATAGAACTCTCACGGATACTCCTTGTAATATATCCTAAGAATCATGACTGGCTAATAGGTAACTTGATCTTTTAGGAATCATTTTCTTTTTGAAATAATCATGTAGCATACCTCCTCCACTTTTCCAGCAAATTCTTAAAAGGAGAAACGAACATTTACCGAGAAACAATAGATAACAGATAAACTCCATCTCATTTTGTTTTGAAAATAAAGACATTTTCTTAATAACAACCTTTAAAAAAAAGAGATAAGGTGTATATATTATTAAAAGGGTGCCACCTCTCAATCATAACATAAGAGTCACAATCTTGAAATGGGGAGCTGCCACGTTGGGAGGTTTTAGGCTTATCCAAAGTCTTTATTTAATCACCCAACAATTCCTTAATTAACTATTTAATCTCCCACTAATCAATAATTAACTAATTATCCGCATAATTAAAAATTATCTCAAATTACTTAAAATACAATTCACTTTTAACATACTTTATAAATCTTACTAATATGGTCATGTGGTACCATATAAAATCAATACATACACTATTATTTTAATAAACATCCATGTAAAAAAATGCATATATTTTCTCAAATTCTAATTTTCCTAATCTCATATAAAGAATACAAATTTTCGTACACTTAATTCTTAAAATAATAAAAAGATAACCTTCTTTTCTTGTGAAAAAATAATTTCTATCTTTACAATAAAGAAAATCTCGTAAACTTTCTCATACTATGTGTATAATTTAAAGCATATTTGAAAGTAGTAATATTAGTGACTATATAAAATTATAGTTTTCAAACTTTTTTTTACAAAAATATTCCACTTGAAATACCATATCAAATGTATATACTGGTATCAAGATTGTTAAACTTACGGGGTCTTACAATAACATAGTCAAAAATCCTCTATAATCTCATGAATGGTCTTATTCCCTTCAAGCTAATATGGATTACTACGACTTATCCTAATATTAAAGTATATGATGTAACATCCTCCTCCCCCCCTTTAAAACAATCGTCCTCGAATGTTAACTCTTAGAGATTTACAAAAAATTTCACTAGGGTCTCCTCTGTAAACTAAACTAAAACCCAACCTCTATCTGATGTCTGTACTATTCACAACCTTTTGTACTTGAGTATCTCATATCTTCTTTACCTTTACCTTACTTACCTTTCAATATCGCATCGTATCTTCTGTCACTTTCATAACCTCCCTTCCACATAAGTAGAAATTACATCTATGCTTTAAAGCTCTATTGTGATACCTGCACCTCTGGTACATAATAAATATGGCGAAAGCATCATACAGACTTCTTACGACTCAGCTCTATGGTACGATCTGGAAACAAAAGAAGGTTAACATTTCCTAAATGCCCTATAGCCTCTCAATTATAAATGTGGCGCACAACACACCTATAAGAGAGAATCTATTATGCATGGCTTTGTAGAATCCCTAGGACACGACCCGCTCTAATACCATTTTGACTGTCACGACCCGGATTTCCCACCCTCGGGAGTCGTGATGGTGCCTACTCGTAGAAGCTAGGCAAGCCGCGATATAATGAATCACAACTCTTTCATGTTATCCATTTTTAGCAATTTGAATTAACAGGTAATCTACATTGATATTTTAACGAAGAATAAAATCAAGCGGAAGACTTAATCTGATAAAATAACCCAATGCCAATACTACAATGCCAACATACATCTCTACCCGGAATCCGATGTCACAATATCACGGACTGTCTAAGATTACTACAACAAAAGTCTGAAAAGAAGGTACAATCTGCCTCTGAAACAGGGAAAACAGAATACATAATAAAATAGAAAAAACGTCGGGCCTGCGGACGCCTGCAGGACTACCTCGGGATCTCTAGCCGGACTGAAGGCAGCCACCCAAATGCTATGGTCCAAGAGCTGCTCCGGGATCTGCAGAGTGTAGTATCAGCACAATCCGACCCCATGTGCTGGTAACTGCTTAGCCTAAACTCGGCAAAGTAGTGACGAGGCTAGGACCAGACTACCAAATAACCTATGCAGTTATATAATATACAGTGAAAAATAAAATAGAAATAAACAAGTAAAGATGGGAGGGGGTACATGCTACGGGGTATACCAATGTCAACACTAAATCAAGAGTAACAACATAAGAACAACTTAGCTTTCACAGCAAAACAATAAGAAATTTGTATCCAATCTATAAACGCTGTGTATTAGTAATTGTTGTGTCGCGCAATCCGATCCCAATATATATCAACACTGTTGCAGCGCACAACCCGGTCCCAATATATATCAACACTGTTACGGCGCGCAACCCGATCTATATCATTTATCATTGTTACGGCGTGCAACCTGATCCTAATATATTATTGTTATGATGTGCAACTCGATACACATATACGATCAACTACAATCATAGAAAGAGTCCCAGCAAGGGATCAATAAAGAACTACACTATCCCGGCAAGGGAATCAACTGTATAAATAATAACATCCCGGCAAGGGAGAAACAACTATGACCAAACTTGTTCCAACATCTAACTACCTCAGCTCACACCAATACTCATTTATAAGTAATTTCCACGAGAATAATCATGATCCTTGATCAATACAGAGAGTCATCAACTTAAGCATCCATAGTATTATTTAAGAACACAATAAAATACAATTCAAGACTCACGGTCATGCTCGACACCAACGTATAGATACTCGTCACCATGCCTATACGTCGTACTCAACAAGAAACAAGTAGCAAATAGTACACAAATCCTAATCCCTCAAGCTAAGGTTAGACCAAAAACTTACCTCGAACTTCCACGGCCAACTCAAGCCTCAAACACCGCTTTTCCTTTTGAATTCTGCTCCAAATTAATTATATCTAGACATAATCGACTTAATAACATAAATAAACGCTAAACAATCCAATTCCAACGCTTAATTATAGCTTTCCCATCATTCTTCCCAAAAAGTCAAAAATTGACCCCGACCCTGCTTGGTCAAAATACGAGGTTCGGACCAAAACTCGATCACCCATTCACCCACGAGCCCGAATATATAATTAGTTCCACAATTCGACCCCAAAACGAGGTCTAAATCACAACTATACAAAAAGCCCTAACTCTACCCAAATCCCTAATTTTCTACCGTTAAGAACATGATTTAAGCCTAGAAATCTAATGGGTGTTAATGAAAATTGAAGAAAATGAGTCTAAGATTACATATTTATGAATTGGTAGTGAAATCCCCTTTCAAAAATCGACCTATTTGGAGTTTGGAAGAAGAAGTTATGAAATTTTGGCTAAATCCATTTTGGTACTATTTTAAAATCATAGGACACGACTTCATCGCGTTCACGACAGGCCTGTCGCGTTCGCGATGGGTCAGGACAAATATACCATTGCGTTCACGACACAAGGCTCGCGTTCGCGGAGCTTCTGCCCTCAGAGCCTTCGCGGTCGTGTTCGTGTGGACGCGTTCGCGTAGGGTAAAATACCCCTCCCCCCTGCCCAGGCTTATAAGCCTTCACGTTCGCGTTACCAGGCCCGCGTTCACGAAGGGAAAACCCCCAAAGCTTTGCATTCGCAGCCTGGGTCTCGCGTTCGCGTAGAAGGAAATCTCCTTCAGCCTGACTAACTCATCGCGTTCGCGAGGGTCCTCCTACGAACGCGAAGAAGGACATACCAGAACATCAGAAACTGAACAACCTGCAACATTTTATGAGTACAAAACCTTCTGAAACTCACCCGAGCCCTCGGGGCTCAAACCCAAACAGGTACACTAACTCAGAAACATCATATGAACTTATCTGTGCGATCAAATTGCTATAATAACCCCTTAAACAACGAATTAAACCTCAAAATCAATGAAATATTTCAAAACTTCTTAAAACATTAAATTTTGCATTTAAGGTCCGAATCACATCAAATGATATCCGTTTCTTACCAAATTTCACAGACTTATCTTATTTCACATACAAGACCCGTACCGGGCTCCGGAACTAGAATACGGGCCCGATACCATCAAATTCTGAATGCATTTCATTTCCAAAACTCAAGAAATTTTTTGAAAATAATTTTCTTTAAAAATTCATTTCTCGGGCTTGGGACCTCGGAATTCGATTTCGGGCATACGCCCAAGTCCCATATTTTTCCACGGACCCTCCGGGACCGTCAAATCACGGGTCCACATCCGCTTACCCAAAATATTGACCAAAGTCAACTTAAATACATTTTAAGTCAAAATTTAACATTTTCACAGATTTTCACATAATAGCTTTCTAACTAAGCGCCCGGACTGTTCACACAAATCGAGGTGATACTGAAAGAGGTTTTTAAGACCTCGGAACGCAGAATTCATTTTAAAAACAAGTGATGCCCCTTTTAGGTCATCATATTCTCCACCTCTAAAATAACCGTTCGTCCTCGAACGGACATAAGAAGGAAGTACCTGAGTCGAGGAAAAGATGGGGATAACGGCTCCGCATATCGGACTCGGACTCCCGGGTCGATGCCTCAGCAAGCTGACCTCTCTACTAAACACAAACAGAAGGAAAACTCTTTGATCTCAACTGACGAACCTGCCGGTCTAGAATAGCTACCAGCTCATCCTCATAAGACAAGTCCTTGTCCAACTGGACAGTGCTGTAATCCAACACGTGGGATGGATCGTCATGATATTTTCGAGGAAGGGACACATGAAACACTGGATGCACGACCGATAAGCTCGGCGGCAATGCAAGTCTATAAGTCACCTCTCCCACTCGATCAAGAATCTCAAACGAGCCATTAAACCTAGGGCTAAGCTTGCCCTTGTTCCCAAATATCATCACGCCCTTCATAGGCGACACTCGAAGCAATACCCGCTCACCGACCATGAAAGCCAAATCTCGAACCTTGCGGTCGGCGTAGCTCTTTTGTCTGGACTGAGCTGCACAAAGCCTATCCTAAATAATCCTGACCTTGCCCAAGGCATCCTGAACTAGATCCGTACCCAACAACCGAGCCTCTCCCTGCACAAACCATCCAACTGGAGACCGACACTGCCTACCATATAAAGCCTCAAAAGGATCCATCTAATTACTCAACTGATAGCTGTTGTTGTAGGCAAACTCTGCTAAAGGGAAAAACTGATCCCATGAGCCTCCAAAGTCAATGACACAAGCTCGGAGCATATCCTCCAAAATCTAAATAGTCCACTCAGACTACCCGTCCGTCTGAGGATGAAATGCTGTGCTCAACTCAACTCGTGTGCCCAACTCTCGCTAAACTGCTCTCCATAAATGTGAAGTAAACTACGTACCTCGGTACGAAATGATAGACTCGGGCACACCATGAAGACGAACAATCTCCCGAATATAGATCTCAGCTAACCTCTCGGAAGAATAGGAGACTGCCACAAGAATGAAATGCGCTGACTTGGTTAGCCTATCAACAATAACCCACACTACATCGAACTTTCTCTGAGTCCGTAGGAGTCCAACAACGAAATAGTGATCTGCTCCCACTTCCACTCAGGAATCTCTATCTTCTAGAACAAACCACCAGGCCTCTGATGCTCATACTTAACCTACTGACAATTCAAACACCGATCCACATATGCAATAATATCCTTCTTCATTCTCAGCCACCAATAATACTGCCGCAAATCCTGATACATATTCGCGGCACCCAGATGAATAGAGTACCGAGAGCTATGTGCCTCCTCTAAAATCAACTCTCGAAGATCATCCACATTAGTCATACAAACTCGACTCTGCAATCTCAAAACTCCATCATCACCTAAGGTAACCTTTTTGGCACCTCCATGCTGCACCGTGTCTCTAAGGACACACAAATATGGATCATCATACTGCTGATCATGGATACGCTCCAATAAAGAAGAACGAGCGACCGTGCAGGCTAACACTCGATTGGGCTCAGAAAGATCTAACCTCACGAACTGATTGGCCAAAGCCTGAAAATCCAAAGCAAGCGGCCTCTCACCGACCGAAATATAAGCAAGACTACCTATACTGGCTGAGTTCCTACTCAAAGCATCGGCCACCACATTGGCCTTTCCCGGATGATATAAGATGGTGATATCATAGTCCTTTAAGAGTGCCAACCACCTTCGATGCCCCAAATTTAACTCCTTTTGCTTGAACAAATACTGTAGACTCTTGTGATCCGTGAACACCTCACATGCCATGCCATATATATAATCTTCCAAATCTTTAATGCGTGAACAATGGCTTCCAACTCTGAGTCATGAACCAGATAGTTCTTCTCATGAATCTTCAATTGCCGGGAAGCATAGGCAATGACCTTGTCATCGTGCATCAACACCGCACCAAGCCCAATACGAGATGCATCACAGTAAACAATATAAGGCGCTGAACCTGTAGGCAAAACCAACACCGGTGCTGTAGTTAGAGCTGTCTTGAGCTTCTCAAAGCTCGCCTCACACTCATCCGACCATCTGAACAAGGCTCCCTTCTGATTCAACCTGGTCATCGGGGCTGCAATGGATGAAAACCCCTCCACAAACCGACGATAGTAGCCTGCCAATTCCAAGAAACACCGAATATCCGTAGCTGATGCTGGTCTAGGCCAGTTCTTGACTGCCTCAATCTTTTTCGGATAAACCTGAATACCCTCTACTGATACCACATGACCCAGGAATGAAACTGAACTCAACCAGAACTCACACTTCAAAAACATAACATACAACTGACTATCCCTCAAAGTCTGAAGAACCACCCTAATGTGTTGCTCGTGTTTCTCCCGGCTGTAGGAGTATATCAAGATATCATCAATGAAGACTATTACGAACGAATCCAAGTAAGGCCTGAACACCTGGTTCATCAAATCCATTAAAACCGCTAAGGCATTTGTCAACCCGAATGACATTACCAAAAACTCATAATGCCCGTACCGAGTGCAGAAAGTTGTCTTACGGACATCAGATGCCCTAATCCTCAACCTATGGTCGCCAGATCTCAAGTCAATCTTCGATAATACCCTGGCACACAGAAGCTGATCAAACAAATCATCAATCATCAGCAACAGATACTTATTCTTGATTGTAACCTTATTCAGCTGCCGATAATCTATACACATTCGCATCGATTCATCTTTCTTCTTAACAAACAACACCAGTGCAACCCAAGGCGAAACATTGGGTCTAATGAAACCCTTCTCAAGCAAGTCTTGCAAGTTCTCCTTCAACTCTTTCAACTCAGGCAGGGCCATACGATACGGCGGAATAGAAATGGGCTGGGCGCCCGGAGCCAAATTAATGCAAAAGGCAATATCCTTGTCGGGTGGCATACCCGGCAGGTCTGAAGGAAATACCTCATGAAACTCATGAATTAACCGGCACGAAATCAGTAGAAGGAACCTCGGCACTAGAATCACGAATATATGCCAAATAGGCTAAACACCCCTTCTCGACCATACACCGAGCCTTCACATAAGAGATGACACTATAGGTAGAATGACCAGGAGTCCCTCTACACTCTAAATGAGGTAAACCCAGCAAGGCTAAGGTTACGGTCTTGGCATGATAGTCCAAGATAGCGTGGTAAGGTGATAACCAGTCCATCCCCAATATGACATCGAAATCAACCATGTCCAGAAGCAACATATCTACACGAATCTCAAGACCCCCAATCATAACTATACAAGAGCCATGGACTCGATCTACCACAATAGAATCACCCACCGGTATGGACACATATACATGGGGAACTCAAGGAATCACTAGGCATGACTAGATACGGTGCAAAATAAGATTACACATAGGAGTATGTAGACCCTGGATCAATAAAACTGAAGCATCTTGGCCACAAACCAGAACAGTACTTGTAATAACTGCGTCAGAAGCCTCACCCTCAGGCCTGGCTGGATGAGCATAACATCGGGGCTCACCACCCTGGACTACATCTCTGGGACGGCCTGCAGCTGGCTTGGCTCCACCTCTAGAGGTCTGAACTCCACTAGTGGTATCTCTACCTCCACCTCTAGAACCTCTACCCCAACCTCTAGCTGGTTGGGCGAGCTGTGGAACACCTGGTGCCTGAACCATAGCACGAGAACGTTGTTACTGCGTCTGAGTACTCACCAATCTCGGACAAGCCCTCCTGATATGACCATACTCACCACACTCAAAACATCTACCTAAGTGCTATGACTGAGTAAACTGAGACTGACCCTGGCGACTTGAATGACCACCCCAAAAACTCTGGAGCAGTGGTGCAGTGATAGGAGCTGGTAGTGCACTGTATGGCTGCTGATAAGAATACTGCATATGAGAACCACGACCACCTGAAGCACCGTGAGATACCTGAAGTGTTGACTGAAAGGACCTAGGAGGATAGCCTCTACCATACGAATCCCTGCCTCAAGATGAGGCACCACTGAATCTGCCTGAATGACGAGGCCTCTTGTCCGACCCATGACCACCTCCCTGTGATAGAACCATCTCCACTCTCCTGGCCACATTAGCCACCTCCTAGAAAGAAATCTCACTCCCTGTCTCCCTAGCCATCTGAAGATGAATCGGCTGAATAAGTCCATCAATAAACCTTCTCACCCTCTCTCTCTTGGTGAGAAGTATGATAAGAGTATGGCGAGCCAAGTCGATGAATCTGGTCTCATATTGGGTAACAGTCATAGAACCCTGCTGGAGACGCTCAAACTGCCTCCGATAGGCCTCTCTCTAAGTGATTGGGAGAAACTTCTCCAGAAATAGCTGATTAACTGCTTTCAAGTCAACGTTGGCGATCTGGTTGGTCTAGCCAAACAATAGTCTCTCCACCAAGTCTTGGCGGATCCCGACAAGCGAAAAGTAGCAACATCGACCCCATTGGTCTCTACTATCCCCATGTTCCTAAGAACCTCATGACAGCTATCTAGATAATCCTGAGGATCCTCAGAAGATGCGCCGCTGAAAGTAGTAGTGAGGAGATTTGTGAAACTGTCCAATCTCCACAAAGCATCGGCAGACATAGCTGCTCCATCACCGTTCTGAGCTACCACACCCGGCTGAACCGCTCCAACTGGCTGAGCTGCTGAAGTCTGAAACTGGGGAGCCATCTACTCCGGAGTGCGAGTAGTAGGAGTCTGGGCTCCTCCTCCAGCCTGAGAGACAACTAGTGCTACAGGAAGAAAGTCTGTCGGGGTGACACTCTCCATAAGGCCCACTAGACGGACCAGAGCATCCTGGAGTACCGGGGTAGCAATAAATGGGGAAAGTGCATGGTTAGCCATAATAACACATGTATTTACTTTTAAGCCACTATTTAAAATGTCTTTAGTCTTTAGCCACTGTTTTAATAAACATTAACAGCCCAGACGAAAATACCCTTCTGCTCATGTCCTTAACTTTTGAACTTAAGTTCAGGACTACATGTCCTTAACTTTTGAACTTGTAACTCTAAGTTCAAGACATCAGGACTACATGTCCTTAACTTTTGAACTTAAATTCAGGACTTCACGACTACATATCCTTAACTTTTGAACTTGTAACTGTAAGTTCAGGACTAAGTGTCCTTAACTTTTGAGCTTGTTAGTCTAAGTTCAGGACCTATTGTCCTTAATTTTTGGGCTTCTTAGCCTAAGTTCAGGACCTATTGTCCTTAACTTTTGGGCTTCTTAGCCTAAGTTCAGGACCTATTGTCCTTAACTTTTGAGCTTGTTAGTCTAAGTTTAGGACTTCAGGACCTATTGTCCTTAACTTTTGAACTTGTAACTGTAAGTTTCAGACCTATTGTCCTTAACTTTTGGGCTTCTTAGCTTATGTTCAGGACCTATTGTCCTTAACTTTTGAGCTTGTTAGTCTAAGTTCAGGACTTCAGGACCTATTGTCCTTAACTTTTGAACATGTAACTGTAAGTTCAGGACCTATTGTCCTTAACTTTTGAGCTTGTTAGTCTAAGTTCAGGACCAAGTGTCCTTAACTTTTAAACTTCTAATTCTAAGTTCAGGACCAAGTGTCCTTAACTTTTGAACTTGGAGCTCGAAGTTCAGGATCAAGTGTCCTTAACTTTTGAACTTGTAACTGTATGTTTAGGACTACCTATCCTTAATTTCTGTGCTTGTAACTCTAAGTTAAGGACTACCTGTTATTAATTTCTGTGCTTGTAACTCTAAGTTAAGTACTCCAAATTATTTTTCCAACAAAAAATTCCATTTCTACTAAAATTGAAAGTATTACAAATCTAAAGAAAATAAGAGTACAATTTCAGGGAGTAACAACCAACCCAAAATTTCACACTTGTCAACAAATGACACCCATTACGTATTTATATGGCAAATAAAATGAGAGCACAGGGGATCCGAGGAGCATGGAGATTTAAATCTCTTTGAATTTCAACTTGGAGAAAAGCTTTCAATTTTTGTTGCCGATTTTGGATAGAGTAGAATATTTTATTCAGGCGGCAGCAGTTTATGAAGACCAAATCTTTCAAAAGAGAGCTAGGATAAAGCAGGTGGTCTCTTTAATACCTGCCTAAAAATCGTAGCACAGAATGATACAGAGAAGATCCTATGAAGAAATTAGAATTTTTTAACCTGTTTCTGGTTATCTAACCATGCTTATAGAGCTGTAAGATAACTCAACCGGAGTTCCGAGTTCAGAGAGAAGCGAGGGTTTGAGAAGAAAAACAATGGAAGAAAGGGTAAAAATGTCTTTTTATATTAATTTTAATAGAGTAGTGGCTATTTTTGCTCAACATTAGAATTGATCGATAAAAAATAAATACCACCTTCAATAGTGGCTACCACACGCCATTTTTACGCAATAAACCCCTCTGGGACCTGAGTTGGGCCCACCAGAACTGCTGGGATCGGAACCTCATCATCAACATCAACCTGAGGCTCCGCCGCTAGTGCTGCTACTCTGGGCTGAGCTATTCCCCTACCTCGGCCTCTAGCACGGCCTTGGCCTCGCCCTCTGCCCCTCGTGGAAGCTACTATTGGGGGCTCGAGCTGCTAATCGGTGGATGAGGAAGCACGTGTTCCCGCCATCTGCGAAAGAACATAGTAGAAATTCAATTAGCATTGAGAAACCAAACCGTTTGACAAGAAAGAAAAAATGTGAAGTTTTTCCTAACTCTGTAGCCTTTGGGGGATAAATACAGACGTCTCTGTAACGATCCCTCATACTCTACTAAGCCTGTCCATGAATTGTGAGACCTATGTAACCTAGAGCTCTGGTACCAACTTGTCATGACCCAGATTTCCCACCCTCGGGAGTCGTGATGGCGCCTACTCATAAAAGCTAGGCAAGCCGCGATATAAAGAATCACAAACTCTTTCATGTTCGCCCTTTTTAGCAATTTGAATTAACAGGTAATCAACATTGAAATTTTAACGACAAATAAAATCAAGCGGAAGACTTAATCTGATAAAATAACCCAATGCTAGTACTACAATGCCAACATACGTCTCTACCTAGAATCCGGTGTCGCAATATCACGGATAGTCCCAAAGTAAAACACACAACAACAACAGAAGAAATACTCAATTAAGCTAAACTTCGTACCAAGTAAAATAGGAAATCCTAACCTAACATGCTTCACATAATACAATTACGGTAGTTTAAGCAATAAAGCAATTAAGTAATTAAACATTTTTTTCTAAACTAAGAGCAGATTTAAATTTCAAGTATAATAAGCAGGAAAAGAAAACACAATTAAAGTTACTTAAGTGAAAATAGGATTTTTAGCACAAGTACGCACTCGTCACCTCACGTATAAGGCATTTCAATTACCACAATACCAAATCCTAAGGGGAATCTCCCCACACAAGGTTAGGCAAGTCACTTACCTCGAACCGGCTCAAAAGTCAACCCGATACCACGTTCTTGCCATGAGTACTCGACTCCAAATGTCCCAAATCTATTCAATTCAATTGAATAATATAAATAACACTTCATATAACTGATTCTACAAAAAAATTCTAAGCTAATACGCGAAATTAGGTAAAATGACCAAAATGCCCCTCGTACCCACATCTTAGAATCGGTGAAATTTACATTTTCAGAATTCTTATACTCTCACGAGTCTATACATAACAAGAACACTGAAATTGAAGTTGAATTGTCCCCTCAAATACCCATTTTAAGGTCTCTTAATCTCAAACCCTAATTACACTTTTTCCCAAATTCTTCACCACTAGTTAGACCTTTAATCACATATAAACGAGTTATGAAGTCAAAAATATTACCTCAAAGTGATTCCCCTGTAGTTTCCTCAAAAATCACCCTCAAAAGCTTCAATCCCATTCAAAAATGGTGGAAAATGAAGAAGGGTCGCGGATGGGCTATTTAAATACTGCCTAGATATTCCTTCTTCACGAATCCGGAAGGCCCCTCGCATTCTTGAAGCACAAATTCACTTAGGTCTAGTTTCCTTCATCATGAACGCGATGCCCAGTTCGCGAACGCGATGCAACACCTTCTCCTCCTGCGCGAATGCGGGAACAACATCGTGAATGCGTTGGTATGAAACCTCCCAGCTTCGCGAACACGGGAGATTCTTTGCAAATGCGAAGCACACAAACTCCCCAAGCCTCGGCACCTCTTCGCGGACGCGAATAAGGAAACTAGAGTTGGGCTACTTTAGTTTTTAAGCAATTTCAACAAGTTCCAAAATTCCCCGTTGAGCATCTGAAATACACCCAAGGCCCGCGGGACCTCGACCAAACATGTCAACCAATCCTAAAACATCATTCAAACTTGTTCCAATCTTTGGAACGCTCAAAACAACATCAAAAAACCAATTTAGCATCGAATTCAAGCCTAAGAACTTCATAAACTCTCAAAATATGCTTTCGACCAAAAAGTCTATCAAACCTCGTCTGAATGACCTAAAATTTTGCACACATGTGACATTCAACACTAAGGAGCTACTTCAACTTCCGGAATTCCATTCCGACCCTCGGATCAAAATCTCACTATCAAACCAGAAACATCAAAAATTCAACTTTCGGCATTTCAAGCCTGAATTAGCTACAGACCTCCAAAACACCATCCGAACACGCTCCTAAACCCGAAATCACCCAACGAAGCTAACGGAACCATTAGAATTCCATTCCGAGTTCGTCTTTACACTGTTCCAACTACGGTCAAATTTTCAAAACTTAAGCTCTCATTTAGGGACTAAGTGTCCCAAAACTCTCCGAAACTCCCAATAATTCCCCCCGGAAACTCATACAACAGAAACAAATACGGGGAAAGCGGTTAATAGGGGATCGGGGCATAAATTCTTAAAACGACAGGCCGAGTCGTTACATCCTCCCACACTTAAACATTCGTTCATCCTCGAACAAGCATAGAGACATACCTGAAGTAGTGAAAATATGAGGGTAACGGCTGCGCATATCCTGCTCGCTCTCCCAGGTCGCCTCCTCGATCGCCTGACCCCGCCACTGAACCTTCACTGATGCAATGTTGTTTGACCTCAGCTTTCTAACATGCTGTCCAATATTGCCACTCGCTCCTCAACATAAGATAGATCTTTGTCCAACTGGACTGAACTGAAATCCAACACATGCGACGGATCCCCGTGATACCTCCAGAGCATAGAAACATGAAATACTGGATGAACTCCTGCCAAGCTGGGAGGTAAGGCAAGCTCATAAGCAACCTCCCCAACACACCTCAATATCTAAAAAGGGCCAATAAACCTCGGACTCAACTTCCCCTTGTTCCCAAATCTCTTAACGCCCTTCATAAGCGAAACCCAAAGCAGAACTCGCTCTCCAACCATATAGGAAATATCACGAACCTTCCTATCCGCATAGCTCTTCTATCTGTACTGGGCTATACAGAGTCTATTCTGAATTACCTTAATCTTCTCCAAAGCATCCTGAACCAAGTCTGTGCCCAATAATCTGGCCTCACCCGGCTCAAACCAACCCACCAGGGATCTACACCGCCTACCATATAAAGCCTCATACGGTGCCATCAAAATGCTGGACTGATAGCTATTGTTGTAGGAAAACTCCACCAATGGCAACAACTGATCCCAAGACCCTCCAAACTCAATCACACATGCACGGAGCATATCCTCAAGAATCTGAATAATGTGCTTGGATTGTCCGTCCGTCTGAGGGTGAAACATTGTACTCAACTCCACCCAAGTACCCAACGCATGTTGAACGGCCCACCAAAATCGTGATGTGAATTGAGTACCCCTATCGGAAATGATCGAAACTAGAATACAATGCAGACGAACAATCTCCCGGATATAAATCTCCGCCAACTGCTCCGAAGAATAAGTAGTACACACAGGAATAAAGTGCGCGAACTTGGTCAGCCGATCCACAATAACAAAAATAACATCAAACTTTCTCAAAGTCCGTGGGAGCCCAACTACAAAGTCCATGGTGATCCGCTTCCACTTCTACTTCGGAATCTCTATTTGCTGAAGCAACCCACCTGGTCTCTGGTGCTCATGCTTCACCTGCTGATAGTTGAGGCACAAATCTAACTATATCTTTCTTCATCCGCCTCCACCAATAGTGCTATCTCAAATCCTGAGACATCTTCGCGGCACCCAGATGAATGAAATACCGCGAACTATGGGCCTCTTCTAGAATTAACTCCCAAAACCCATCAATATTGGGGACACAAATCCGACCCTGCATCCTCAATACCCCATCATCACCAATTGTCACATCTCTGGCATAACCATGCTGAACCTTGTCCTTGAGGACATGCAAATGGGGGTCATCATACTGACGCTCCCTGATACGATCAAATAAAGAAGATTGAGAAACCATACAAGCTAGAACCCGATTGGGCTCCTGATCATCCATCACCATAGGCCTATCCGATACTGGTAAATAAGCCAAACTCCCCAAACTCTTTGCCCGGTGACTCAAGGCATCGGCCACCACATTGGCCTTGCCCGGGTGGTACAAAATAGTGATATCATAGTCCGTCAGCAACTCTAACCACCTCCTCTCGCGCAAGTTTAGGTCCTTTTGCTTGAACAGGTGCTGCAAGATCCGATGATTAGTATAAATCTCACAAGGCACACCGTATAGATAATGACGCCAGATCTCCAGGGCGTTAACAATTCTAGGATTCTTGGTGTTTTTCTTTCCTTCGGGCCTTTTCTTTAAAATTTCAGTCTGCATCTTTTTAGAAAAACAAAAAAAAAAATATATAAAAAATATAGTCTGAACTTTGATTTTCGATTCAAGTTTTATTTCATTTCGAAAGAAATCAAAAATTACGTATCTCAGATTTTCTCTTTGATCTCTGGTTTTCAAGAACGAAGTTGGATTAAAGTTTAAGTTGAAGTTTGTGGCCGGGGTTCTGAATTTCGGCGCATTATGATTTCTGTCCGAATTTATCTTTCGCGGTTTGGATTTGGTTGGGATTTCTGCTCGACATTGTTGCTGTTGTCAGTTGTAATTTTGGAGCAAAACGTTTTTTCTTTTGTTATTGTTGAAAGAATTTTCTGATTTCAGGTTAACTCCTTCTCCATTTCTCTATTACTAGATGATCCTGTGTAGTGATTGTTTCTTTGAGCTTTACATGAATGAAGCAAAATTTATAACTGAAGCGATGTTCAAGTACGATGTTACTGTATAAATTGTTGTTTTTTGACATATTCAATTACCATATTCTTAGGTTCTCAAGATTATTACACCAACAATTATGCACCTATTGTTTGATTGATCTAAAAATTTGGAGTATGTTTGGCTTAGCTTAATCAAGTGTTTAAGCATGTTACTAAAAAGCAAAAACGACTAATAGATGAACTTATTGAGTTTTTACACTTGCATTTGCTTTCAAGAATGCTTGACCTTTTTCTAGATTCATTCAGATATCCACTACATTTGCTTATTGTCTTAAATCTGGAAAATAGCCTTTATCATGTTTGGTTTATTTAATCATGAAGTGCTGTAACATGTGACCAAGGACTAAGTTAGATTTTGCTAAGCAGAAACTTGTAATTCATGTTTGGAGTTGTTCCCTTCGACTGAGTTTGTGAACCCGATTTCCACAGGGTTAGTTTCGTTTCTTAAAACTGGTGGTGTATTTACAGTAAATGTCGAATGTTTTTTGTGTTTATATAAAATATTGCTTTTCTCAACTTTCTGATATGACTTCATGCACAAATATGATTTGTAAATTGTGGTGCTTTGAAGTTTCAGGATATCGATTAACGAGCTTAATTTGCATAATTTGTTTATGGACGTAAAATTGTCAGCATGAGAAAGTTTGAAACACTTTAGGCCATGAAAATTACATAGAAGAATTCTTCAAACGAAGGAAAGCATCTTTGAATGTTTAGTTGCTTATTTTTATTTTGTTATGCGAAAACTGTAAATGGATAGTTTTGTTTGCTCTTGATTAATTTGGGGGTAAACATACTAGTATGACACTGTTAAGCCAGGGTTTCGAAGTCTGTTCGGACTTATTTCGTGAGCATTTATAAGTGATGCAGAAAACTGATTATTTTCCTTCTTAGTTTACTTTCGAATTTCAACCAAATGATTTCATAACGTGGCTCTCACAGTAATCTCAAAGTAGTTTAGAAAATAATTTGAACATCGTTAGTTTGCTTTAGACACGCAATTAAATTTATTACAACTACGGGTACGGCTCCCGTGACGTGGTTATGATACTTAATTCTAAATTATATTAAGAAGGAGCATCTTTTGTTTGCCTTTTTCAAAAAAATAAAAAATAAATCTCTTTCTTTTAAAAATAATTTGAGGTGTGCCATACACAGATAAAATCCTATAATCTATAGCCCTCACATAAATACAAAATTAATATAGAAAATGCCTTGAACTTTCGTAGTTTGCTATAGGCACGTTAATTAAATAATTGACATAGCTACGGGTACGGTCCCCGTGACGTAGTTGTGACGCTTAATTACTAAAATTCGGGGGTACATGTATGTGATCCGACCACGATTTAATCTTTAATAATCTAAACATGTCGTTGATCGTGGGTACGGTTCCCGTGCCATAATTCGCAATATGTAACAATAAATAATTAAAAGCGGTTTTAAAAAGTTAAAATGCACAATAGGTTTAAAATGTGTAGTAAATCAGATAATAGGCCAATTGATAATAGTTAAAGCGACCGTGCTAGAACCACAGAACCCGGGAATGCCTAACACCTTCTCCCGGGTTAACAGAATTCCTTACTTAGAATTTCTGGTTCGCAGACTTTTAAAAAATAAAGTCGAAATTTCCTCGATTTGGGATTCTAAAATAAACCGGTGACTTGGGACACCAAATAAACTATCCCAAGTGGCGACTCTGATAAATCTAAAATAATCCCATTTCGAATAATGTTACTTAAATTGAAAAAACTCCCTATATACCCTCGGGTGGTAAAAAAGGAGGTGTGACAATGCTGAGTAACAATAAATCGGCTCTGGTCTCAAAACCACTAAGAGCAACAAAACACGACCGATAAACGCGGTCCACAACAAGAAAATCTCCTATAGGAGTAGAAACATAAATAGGGGAACTCAAAGAATCCCGAGGTACACCCAAATGCGGAGCAAAATAAGAAGACACATAAGAGTAAGTGGAGCCTGGATCGAATAGAACCGATGCATCTCTATGACAAACCAGTATAATACCTGTGATGACAGAATCGAAGGAAACAACCTCGGTACGGGTAGTAAGGGCATAGTATCGGGCCTGGCCTCCCGCTCTAGGGCGACCTCTACCTCCACGATCTCCACCTCTAGCTGGCTGAGCAGGTAGGGTAGCAACTGGAGCTGTAACAATAGCCTGAGAACTCTGTGGGGCACGCTGTGTCTCAGAAGTCTATAGAGGCACACTCCTCCCAGGTCTAGGGCAATCCCTCACCACATGGCGTGTGTCACCAGACTCAAAACAAGCTTTGGGAGGACGTGGCAGCTGTGACTGTCTCGGGCCAGGTTTGCTGGACTGACCTCTGAAAGCACCCCGCGTTGGAGGCGTGCTAGATACCGGAGGTGCATAATAAGGCTCCTGAGACCTAGGAGGAGCTGGAATACCACTGGCTACTGGAAGAGCTGAATGAACAGGGTGACTCATATAACCCCTACCATGACGACCAACAGCTAGGGCACGGGCACCAGAATAATGGCTCGACTCTCGAGACCTCATGGCCTCCCTCTCCTCTCTCTCCTTAGCATGCATACCTTCAATCCTCCTAGTAATGCTCACCACCTGCTAATAAGAAATATCCATCTCCAAATCACGAGCCATGCTAGACCTGGTACTGGGAATAAGCCCCTCAATAAACCAGCGAACCCTCTCACGAACAGTAGAAACCAAGGCTGGAGCATGTCTAGCCAAACTAGTGTAACGGACAACATACTCCGAGATAGTCATAGCACCTTGGCGCAAATGCTCAAACTCTGTGTGCCATGCGTCCCTAAGGCTCTAAGGAACAAACTCCCTCAGGAATATATCTGAAAACCGAGTCCAAGTCAGTGAAGCTGCCATATCCGGACTGTCTAACTCATAGGTGTGCCACCACTCATAGGTGACTCCTCGAAGCTGGAAGGCAGTGAAAGACACCTCACTCGATCCTGATATACCCATAGTGCGGAGGATATGGTGACACTCCTCTAGAAATCCCAGGGCATCCTTTGAGGCTAACCCACTAAATATAGGAGGATCATACTTCTTGAACCTCACAAGTCTTTGCTACTCATCCTCTAAAACTGCTGCCCTATCCTCGGGCTGACCTGGCGCTATAGGCTATACAAGAATAATCTCTAGGACCTGATCAACATGCACTCGCTGCTCAAGAGTGCGGGCGGTGGGAGTCTGTGCTCCTCCCCTAGCCTGAGATGTGGTTGCAGCAAGGGGAAGCAACCCTGCCTGAGCCAAAGTGGTGTACATGATCATGAACTGTGCAAGAGTCTCCTGAAGAGGTGGAGTAGATAGTAGTAGGCGTGTCAGGTGCCTGGATTCCGGCTGGAAATGCTGGTAGTACCTCGGTGGCAGCTCACGTAGGTGCTCTGGCTGCACCACGTATGCGTCCTCGGCCTCTACCCCGGCCCCGGCCTCTAACGGCCGTAGTAGGGGGCTCGGGTGCCTGATCATCTCGAGTAGCACTTGTCCTCACCATCTGTGAGAGAATAGAAGATAAAAGTTTAGAATTGTGACATCAAATCTCGCACGACAAGGAAATCAAATGAAGTAGAATTTTCCTAACAGTTACATAGCCTCTCGCAAATAAGTACAAACGTCTCCATATCGATCCGCGAGACTCTAATAAATCGGTTTGTGATTCATGACTCCTATGAACCTAGAGCTCTGATACCAACTTGTCACGACCCCGGTTTGCCCTCCGTGAACCATCATGACGACACCTAGTCTCTACAACTAGGTAAGCCTAACAATGTGGAAAATAAAGCAATTTATGGAAGAAATAATAAAAATGAAATAGTCAAATAAAACAGTGTTTAAAAAGTGTCGCTCGGCATACACAACAACAACTCTCGAAATCTGAAAATATTTCCCAAAACCCGGAATCTCATGATCACAAGCCTTTGAATGTCTATAAGTATCTAACTCCAAATTATCTAACAAAGAAAAGGAAAATAAAGAAGGGCTAATACTAAAAAGGGGTAGTAGAAAGGGATTCTTTGGTCTGCGGACGCGGCAGATATACCTCGGAGTCTCTACAAGCGCCTCATCTCAAGCGTGATGACTCTGAGTGGAGGTACCTGGATCTGCACATGAAAAACATGCACAAAAATGGCATGAGTACACCACAGCGGTACTCAGTAAGTGCCAAGCCAAGCCTCGGTCGGGTAGTGACAAGGAAGGTCCGGGCCCTATTGAGATTAAAAGAAATATAAGGTGCGATAGTATAAGATAAAGCAGTACAGTTGAAAGATAAAAATAAGAATCAATACAGGATAATAAGGATAACTACAACTGAAACATAAACAGAAATAATCACCAGGAATACCACTCTTCTCAAAGATAATAACTGGGGATCTCTCAGTATCCCGAGGATCTCTTAGTACCCTCAATACAAGCCAGGGATCTCTTAGTATCCTCAATATATGCTAGGGATCTCTTGGTATCCTGAGGATCTCTTGGTATCCTGAGGATCTCTTGGTATCCTTAATATACGTGCTAGGGATCTCTCGGTATCCCGCACCTCAACTCAAATCATAAATGCGTACAGGGGAGCTCCCAGGATGCCGTCCCGTAGTCGCAAAGTAAAACACATAGCAACAACACAAGGAATACTCAATTAAGCTAAATTTTGTACCAAGTAAAAGAGGAAATCCTAACGTAACATGCTTCGCATAATACAATTACGGTAGTTAAAGCAATAAATCAATTAAGTAAATTAAACATGCTTTTCTAAACTAACAGCATATTTAAATTTCAAGTAGAGTAAGCAGGAAAGGAAAACACAATTAAAGATACTTACGTGAAAACAGGATTTTCAACAATTATCACAAGTACGCACTCGTCACCTCACGTACAAGGCATTTCAATTACCATAATACCATATCCTAAGGGGAATGTCCCTCACACAAAGTTAGGCACGCCACTTACCTCAAACCGGCTCAAAAGTCAACCCGAAACCACATTCTTGCCACAAGTACTCGACTCCAAATGACCCAAATCTATTCAATTAAATTGCATAATGTAAATAACACTTCAATTAACTGATTCTACAAATAAATTCTAAGCTAATACGAGAAATTAGGTAAAATGACCAAAACGCCCATCGGGCCCACGTCTCGGAATCTGGTGAAATTTATATTTTCAGAATCCTCATACTCTCATGAGTCTATACATAACAAGAACACTGAAATCGGAGTTTAATTGGCCCCTCAAATACCCATTTTAAGGTCTCTTAATCTCAAGCCCAAATTACCCATTTTTCCCAAATTGTTCACCACTAATTAGACCTTTAATCACATATAAACGAGTTATGAAGTAAAAAATATTACATCCAAGTGATTTCCCTTTGGTTTCCTCAAAAATAACCCTCAAAAGTTTCAATCCCGTTCAAAAATGGTGGAAATATGAAGAAGGGTCGCGGATGGGCTATTTAAATAATGCACAGATATTCCTTCTTTGCGAACGTGGAAGGCCCCTCACGTTCGTGAAGCACAAATTCACTTGGGTGTCACACCTCCTTTTTACTACCCCCGTAAGAGTGTAAGGGATTTTTTCCAACATAAAGTGACAATCGAAACGGGATCATTTTATTATAAAATAAATTCAGAGTCGCCACTCGGGATAATTTTATGGTGTCCGAAGTCACTGGTTCAAATCTCGAATTGAGAAAAAAATTGACTTTGTATTACAGTCCGCGAATTATGTTAACCTAGGAGAAGGTGTTAAGCATTCCCGAGTTCCATGGTTTTAGCACGGTCGCTCAATTGTTATTATTGGCCTAATTATCTGAGTTTAAAATACTTTAAAGCCTATGTGCATTTTTAAACTTTAAAACCGCTTTTATTTATTTAAAGAATTAACTCAAGGTTATTTAAAACATATCACAAGCCACACTACATGAAATACACCCATGGTTCACGATACAATCTGTTTAACTTTGTTGAAAATTAGAATCGGGTAACATGAAATGCACACCCGGATTTAGAAATTGTGTATCGCAACTACATCACGGGAACCGTACCCGTAGTCGTGATAATTTTACATTACTTTGGTTCCCATGTGATCCTTAAGCTCAGCATAACATGTAGCTACTGCTACAGAGGAGATTCTATAAGAGCAAAGGCAATCTTGGCAATATATAAAATTTCTAATAAAATTAGTTATCCCACTCATTATTAATCCTTAATTAAAATTTGGGGCCATTTCCATTATCAAAATGATGGGTAGTACTTTTTTCTTCCCCTTATAACCAATTTAGTCATGTTTTCCTTGCTTTGTTATATATCAAATAGAAATTAATACTTGCAAAATAAACTCAAGATGAATCCACACCATTACCATTAGAGAAACATAAGAAGAAGGAAGAATTGCACCTAAAGAATGAAGTTTCAATTCCTCAAAGTATTCAGCAATTATACAAACAAAATCGACATCGCAGCCGTGACAGATACTCAAAACAGACGGAAGCTCAGACCTCGACGGAAACAACGACTCTGCAAAGTGAGACTCCGAACCTCGACGGTTCCAGAAAACTCAGAAAAACTCCAACATGAACTAAAAATCGGACTTCAATCCAATTCTAACCAGAAATGACCACAAACAGAATAGGGACCCGACGACCTCGAAAGTCTCCAGCGCTAAACCCCGAACAACTCAACGAACGGACTTCAAAATGGACTCTATGAAGTTGAAGAAGAGGAGTGTCGATGGAGGAGGTGTTTTTCGGTGTTCAGCGACAGAGGAAGATCACTTCATGGTGGAGAGGGTCATTGGAAGGTTGCAGGTCCTGCTGCTTCGAGACATAAGAGGAACAACTTAGGTGTCATTGCTTTAGGTTTGTGTTGCTGCAGAAGAAGCTGAAGATCAAGAGGTCTTCGATGGTGTTTTCTAATGGAGGTCCTGATTCTCTACTCAGAAGAAGAAGAAACGATGGGTCCTTTGGGGTAGTTGGCATTAAAATAGACGATGAATAGGGGGGGTGGGTCTGTATATGTACGGCGCTGCATCTTTTGCAGAGTGTCTCCTTTCCGATTTTAGGTGTTACTCTATATGTAGAGTGTAGGTTTAGGTTATTTGTTGTATTTTTAGATTATTGCTCTTAGGTTCTTAGGGTATTTTTATTTGTTTTTTGTTCCAAAGAAGAGTCTATAAGGGTCCTTTGGGTTAGCTTAATGGGTATTGGGTATTGGGCTTAATGGGCTAACCCGAATTGGGCCACGAATTGAGGTCTAAAACTCTTAAAATTGTGATCCAACACCTTAATTGACTCCTTTTAAAATAAGATAAAAATATTACACAATACAAAAGCTAATCCTAATTAATTAAGCTAAACTATATTAAAACATGAAACTATTTTTTTGTATTTTCAAAATTATATAAGGATAAAAATAAGGTACTATTTTTATATTTTTTAAAAAAAACAAATTATGAAAGATTCATAAACTAAAATATTTTTTTTGTAATTTTCATTTTTCTTGTAATAAAATAAAGTAAAAGAGTAAAAATGAGTTGAAATAGCTATATTATGCCTAAATTAAATATTTACGTGCTACAATATGAAAAATCTTGGGGAGGGTCAAAAATCACATGTCTACAGCTGCCCCTCTTTGACTGGAAACGCAAAGAGTTTTCGGACAAAGAATGACTAGACAGGTTTTTGGACCCGACCCTTATTTAATGAGCCAAAACTAAGAGAAAAGGGGAATGTGACTGAGCCCTGGTATCTGAGCTGCCTACATATCCTTGGCTATAAAGGAATCAGGGCACGTGTAGTTCAGAGGTTAGTGAGATGATTGAGTATACCGAGGTGGAGAGCCGGTCGAGGTGCTGCTCCGCCGAGGTTCCGGTCCGCAATCCTGTTATTACATCAAAATCAAAACATGAAAAAGACTAGCTAAGCCTGTCAACTCTGAGTTAAAAGATTCCGATCTATAAGTCTTCTGAAGCTTGATCTTGAGTCTTGAGTGGTTCTTCATGCAGACTTTAGATTTGAACCTTGATGCTTGCTAGCTGCAGGTGCTAATTCATCCTTCTTTAGCTTTTCGGATCAGGACCAGGCATGCAGTGCTTGTGACCTTGGCCATATCTTGAGCAACCCACATCTTTCATCAACTTCTGCATTTGGATTAACTTCTTGCCTTTCTCTTTTGTTTTATTCTTCTTTATTGTGACTAACTTCTGTTGATCACCTCGGACTGTTGAATCGCATTCTTGTCGCGGACTTCTTTTGTTGCTGACTTGAATTGCATTCTGAGGTGAATTATCTTATTCTCCAGGTAGGCGCCTGGTTGCCAATACTCGACCTGTCTTCCTTCGAAACTTGTTGCTTTCCCTTTGTTCTCAAGGTGGGATCTTGATTACCAACACTTGCGTTGCTTTTCCTCGAAACTTGAACTGCTTCCCTTAGTTCTTCAGGTGGGCTCCTGATTGATGAAATCCTTTGAACATTGCACTGCTTGTCCTTGAAACTTGAGTTGTTTTCCCTTTGTTCTCTAGGTGGGCTCCTGATTGCTGAACTTGAACTATATCCTCTTGAGACTGCTTTTCCTTTGAACTGTCTTCCCTTGCTCTCCAAGGGGGTTGTCTGATTGCCGAACTTGATCCGCTTTCCTTTGAACTTGTGCTGTCCTCCCTTTGTTCTCCAGGTGGGTGCCTGATTTCATCAAAACAAACAAAACAAACGAAATTTTTTGCCTCAGTTTGCACTAGGAAGATTTGTGAGTTGTTAGTAATATTATAAACCACTTATACTATTGATGCAATGATGAGATTAAACTAATAACTAGACCAGGATGTGCGTCTCCTATGAGTAAAACCAAAAACTTTGACTAGCAAATGTGTCTGCTAAAAATAAAACCTGAATGAACCAAACTAGGAAGTGTGTCTCCTACGGGTAAAACTTGTATGAACCAAAACCAAGAAGTGCATCTCCTAGGGGTGAATTCTCAATTTAGGAAGTGTGTCTCCTAAAACAAAATATAACTCGAAAGGCCCTGACTAGGAAGTTCGTCTCCCAGTGGGTAGAACTTAACTGACTCAAACTTGGAAGTGTGTCTCCTACGAATGAATTCTCAATTTATGAAGTGCGTCTCCTATTGATGAAATTTAATTTAAGAAATGCGTCTCCTAGTGGTAAAATATCAATTTAGGAAGTATGTCTCCTGAAAGTGTATCTTGAAAGACCCAGACTAGGAAGTGCATCTACTAGGGGTGAAACTCAATTTAGGAAATGCGTCTCCTAAAACAAAATATAGTCTGAAAGACCTAGACTAGGAAGTGAGTCTCCCATGGGTGAAACTTCAATGACTCAAACTAGGAAGTGCGTTTCTTATGAATGAACTCTCAATTTAGGAAGTGCGTCTCCAATAGGTGAAACTTCAATGACTCAAACTAGGAAGTGCGTTTCCTATGAATGAACTCTCAATTTAGGAAGTGTGTCTCCTATAGGTGTATCCGAAAAGACCCAGACTATGAAGTGTGTCTCCTATGGGTATAACTTTAATGCTTAGAACCAGGAATTGCGTCTCCTAGGGGAAAGCTCGATGTAGGAAGTGCGTCTCCTAAAACAAAAATATAACCTGAAAAACCCAGACTAGGAATTGCATCTCCTAAGGGTGAAACTTCAATGTCTCAAACTAGGAAGTGCATCTCCTATGAATGAATTTAAATGACCAAAGCTAGGAAGTGCATCTCCTAACAAGTATAATCTGAATGATCCCTACTAGGAAGTGCGTCTCCTGATGGGTAAAATTTCAATGACTCCAACTAGGACATGCGTCTCCTAGGGTTGAACTTAAATGCCCAAGACTAGGAAGTGCGTCTCCTAGGGCTGAAAATTTCAGTGACTAAAACTCATATGATCCAAACTAGGAAGTGAGTCTCCTAAGAGTAAAATCTCAATTTAGGAAGTGCATCTCCTACAACAAAATATAACTTGAAAACCCAGACTAGGAAATGCTTTTCCTAATGGTGATATGTGATCTTCTCAATAGCCTTTGCTTAAGCAAAACTGGGGCATTACACCTGAAAAATTCAAGCTTCCAAGCTTTAATATGAACATAGCCTTCCTCCCTATTTCAGACAAAGAAAACTTGTGAGTTAAAACATGGTGGTTGGCTTGTGGCCTTGACTTGGAGGCGATTGCTCCTTCACTTGTCATGATAATTTTGATTTCAACTTGAAAGATATTGCTTGTTTATTGACTAACCACCTTCTCTGTCACCCTTATCATAGAAAATACCTCTGATTTATTCAAACTCAATACCCTCTATCTGTTGCATTTTGCTTATGAATTAACATTTACCGAACATTTGCATTTCTCATAAATCCCAAGGCACGCCGATTGTTACCAATTTAGTGCGCAAGCTGTTTTTTCTTGACTTAAACCACTGGCCTTGGCCTTGAGGTCTATTGCTCATTCACTTGCCATGACAACTTTGATTTCTGCTTGGAAGACCTTGCTTGTCATTGGTTAACCACTTTCTCTGTCAACCTCATCACAGAGAATACCTTTGATCCGTTCACACAACATCCTCTATCTATTGCATTGTTCATGAATTGATATATACCAAACCTTTGTATTTCACATGAATCCCAAAGCATGTTGATTGTTAACAATTCAGTGTGCACGTTGTTCTTTCCTGACTTATTCCACTTTGATGTGCTAGCCAAATTCCGTTTTGTACAATTGGAAAGTTGGTAGCAAATTTTGAAGTCATTTCTCACTTGTTCTGACCAAATAGACTCAAGAAGGGGAAGTAAACAAAATAAAAGGAACAAAGTAAGGATAATGGAAAGAAATAATTTCTAACAAGAAAACTAAACACTTATCAGATGTGGAAACCAACTCTAATGACCGTGACATGCACCTTTGGATGAAATGGCCTAATCTGCCAAGCAAGTCTGATGTTCAACTCTTATTGTACCTCTTCGCCGTGAAACTGGGCTTCAATGCTCCAATTTTCCAATCTGATTCACGATCCTTACTCGACTTGTAGTGCTCGAAGGATTTTCACCATCAAGCCTCTCTCATTTTGTTCTTTCTCTCAACTTACTGACGCTTTATGGTGCTTTTGAAGGTTTTCATCGATAAGACTCTCTCATTTTTGTTTTCCTTGTGTAGCACGGAGTGCTGCCCCTGGTGCGAATCATACCTCTTTCTTGCTTGACTTGGCATTCTCAAGTATTGGTCAGAAGGTGTTTCTTAGGATCGTAATGTAGGCTTTTGTATAGGGTTAGAAAGAAAGGATATCAAAAGGCTCAAAACAACTTGAATGGGTTCAAAATTACAACTCTCGGAATCAGATTTCTTACAACAATCACAACTTTCTTCCCCAGTTTCTTTGCTTGGGGACTTTTGAATTTTTATTTTGATGGGACCGAACCATAAGGATGCCTACGTATCCTTAAAATGAATCAGGTCGAACGTAGTTCATGACATAGGAATTGCTTCGTTTTTGTACTTTTCTCTCTTTTTTTTTCTTTTTCTCTTTTTCCTTTTCTTTTATTTTCTTT
This sequence comes from Nicotiana sylvestris, assembly GCF_000393655.2. Lineage (NCBI taxonomy): Eukaryota > Viridiplantae > Streptophyta > Magnoliopsida > Solanales > Solanaceae > Nicotiana > Nicotiana sylvestris. The sequence goes on from NC_091065.1 coordinate 124,224,514, forward strand.
ACTCTTTTTCCATTTTTTCTTTCTCCTTTCCTCTTCTTTTTTATTTCTCTCTCCCTTTTTTCTATATCATATTTCTAAACTCTACTTCTGATTCCAGAAGAGGGATATGAAAGAAAATAAACAAGGCTCAAAGGGGTGACAAAAGAAAAAGGTTTTAGATAGCAGAATAAAATGTCTTCGTCATTCCAATCTTCAAAGCATGCCAAACACAAACAACACAATTAAACAAACCAAAGAAATCATACGTAATATCTTTTGACTGCATCAGAATCGATAGCAATATCCACCCATTTGCCTGCTACATTTGTTAAATACAAAGCACTATTGGACAACACTCTCGTTACCAGGAACGACCCCTGCCAATTTGGGGCAAACTTGCCTTTAGTTTCAACCCGATGTGGCATGACGCATTTCAATAAGGTTTTTTTATGTTCTATCTGCCCCAGTTTCACACAATTCGGGATTGAAGTGATCTCAATATGCCTTTACTTATTTCCCTCAAATGTCCCTATCATCTTCAAAATTGTTTCATTGCTTCATGATTAAACTAACTTTAAAACCAGGCTTGGACTTATGCATGCATGTCATGTCACTAGAGCCAGCCATAAAGGAACTATAAAAGAAAAGAGAACTAAACAAAATGACTAGAAATAACAGAAAATAGAAAATTACATTAGACAGATGGTGAAAGAGTTTGAACAACAAAACAAGCAAAATAAACTGGGGTTATAACCTTGGAACAAACCTAGACAACACTAAACGAGTTACTACGAAAAAACAAACTAGGAAAAATAAAAGGATAGAAGGGTTAGAATCACAAGACAATATCCAGATTACAACCCTAAAAATAACCCGGACAACAGAAATGACAACAAAATAAACAACCAAGACTCCTCTCCAGCTAGCCAAGAGATGGAACGTCTTTCCAATTACCAAGCACGACATCTTAGACATTGGGTTCCACATCAACATTGCTAAAACCATTAACAACTTCAATATCATTAACTTCAGTCAGCAAGTTCCCAAGAGGATTCGCATGCACCCTGTCACTGTCATTGATAACAATTACCCCTTCTTGAATCATTCTTTCTATTTCCCTTTTCAAAGAACGACAATATTCAATGCTATGACCTTGGACATTAGAGTGGTACATGCATCGTACAGTAGGATCAAAGACTTTTGCATATGTCTCTGGAGTATAGTCGAGGAGCGGCTCAATCAGGCCAGAATACTTTAACTTTTAAAACAAGCTTGTGTAGGACTCCCCAATTGGTGTGAAACTATTTCTTTGTCTTTGTTCTCTTCCCTGCCCCTGCTTTCTAGGGTTGTTGGGTGCTAGAAAATATTGTGAAGGCAAGAATACATTATGCGGTGCTGGTGCTCGCTATAGGGAGCGACCTGGTGGTTGGACAGATGACCGGACATTATTCGGAGGATAATACTTAGGTGGATTATGTAGAGCTCGGGGATAGGTTTGGGGTTGGAGTTGAGGATGGGTATGTTGGTGAGGCGGGCCCTTTGGTCCATGTCGTGACTCTGAAACAACCATGGCAACATCATTGTGTTCTTTTTGACCCAACAAGCTTCCTGTGTCGTTCTGAATTTCTTGTGTTGTTGCTTTTAAAGCAGAATAGCTCATGATCTTGCTCGACTTCAACCCATCTTCTACCATTTCTCCCATTTTTACCACATCATTAAAAGGCCTACCCACAGTTGTGATCAAATGCCCAAAGTAAGTTGGCTCTTGAGCTTGGAGAAAGTACTCGACCATCTCTTTTTCTTCCATCGGGGGATTGACTCTGGCAGCTTGCTCTCTCCATCTGAGCCCGTATTCCCTAAAGCTTTCATTATTCTTCTTTTCCATCTTGGTGAGGGACATGCGATTCGGGACAATTTCTATATTTTACTGAATGTACCGGGCAAGGGCTGAGCCATATCGTCCCATGTGTACCACTTGCTAACGTCTTGGCGGGTGTACCACTCCAAAGCTGCCCCACTCAGACTCTGACTGAAATACGCCATCAATAATTTATCCTTCCCACCGGCGCCTCTCATCTTACTATATTAAACTCTCAAATGGGCCACGGGATCTCCATGTCCGTCATACAGATCGAATTTGGGCTTCTTGAATCCTATTGGCAGTTAAACATTGGGAAATAGGCACAGATATTTGTAGGCCATGCTCACCTGGCCTCCTAATACCTGCATGTTTCTAAATGACTATTCTAAGCTTTTAACCTTCCCGAACATCTCCTCTTGTTCTGGATTTTTAGGTGGTTTTTCAGCCTCAACAGGTAGGTCAAAACGAGGGGTGTAGGAGTAAGGCTCTAGGGCCTTGAAAGTAGGCTCCGAGGATAGTATTGGTTATCTTGAGTCTGGAATAAAGGCTCACTGGAGGATCGGTAGAGTGTAGCAGGTGGGGGTGCCATGAAAATAGGGGAGGCTGGTAGAGGCGGGTATGGAACTGGTTTAGGTGGTAGAGCTTGTGGTGTTTGGGAAGTGGTGTCGTGGTAGTGGTGGTAAATGGGAAAGATTGGAGATGAATCAACAGTGGGAGGTTCCTGGGATTTATCCAACGGCGGGACGAAAGCAAGGTTGGCGGGGTAGGATGGTGGCGGATTCCCTTTCGCTCATGCCTGGTACATCTCTGCCATATGTTGTTTCAGCTTATACACTTCCTCTTTCAGATTAACATCAGACTCTTCCCCTCTCTCGACGGATCAATAACACTTGCATCCAATTCTTGGTTAGTCATGATCAACTTGTTTTTGGACCTAGTGTTGTATGGATGAGTTGCCAGAATGCCAAACAAACTAACCACCTACCTGTACTGATTTTCAACAACAAACTTGTTAGCGATTAGAGCTTAACAGATAGGCAATCTCACATTGGGGATGTAAAGCACCTAAGCAGTTAACCATTTCTATTATGCATTTGATCGGTTTCTTGCGTCATCCCGACTTTCCCTAATATTCATTTTGCAACTTCTCTCTTTTCCACTCCTGTCTTTGTTTGCTTGATTTCTCTTTGTTCTTTATTCCCTCATTTTCCTCTCTTGTTTTGCCATTGTTTCCTTCCCACCGTTTCTTGTTTTCTTTCTCTTCTTTTTCTTCTTTTCTCTCTTTTTCTTTTTTTTTTTCTTTTCTGGTTATGATCGAATCCTATGGGGATTGCCTACGTATCATGACACCGCATGAATCAGACCAAGCGTAGTTCTGGGGGGGATAAATGTAAAAATAAATAATAAACCATTTTGGGATTTTCAGATTTTCCATAAAATGAAAACATTTTGATTACAACGACTCATCCTATCAAATTTATTCATAAAACTAACAGACTCGAAAAGGGAAACTAACACACTCGAACAGAAACATACAAACACAGACTCGAAAAAAGGCTAACAAACTCTAGAAGAAAGACGAAAATATAGACTCGAGTAAAAATCAAGAATACATTAATGCCTAAACTGCTCCTGGGGCCCGCAAGACATCAGTCGATTTCGCCACGGGCTTACGCGCCAAATCCCCTTGGAGATGATAGAGATCATCCATTATCTGGCGGACAAAGGTCATTAAAGTGGCGAAAAACATGGAACTGGTCATGTCTTCACAGTTACTGCACTTTATTGTGATGTAGTTGGCGATCCTTCTGACCCTTTCTCTTATGACGCCCTTTTCTTGCAACAAACGCCCAATCTGCTGGGCCCTAGCTTCCAAAGTTTGTTTAGCTGTATGGTTTTGTTCTTGAAGTTGTTGCAGATCTCTTTCTAACAGTTTTCTCTTTCTGCCTTAAAGTCCTTTGCCTGCTTGATCATTTTGTTCTCAAAGATGATGACCCTTTTCTTCAACCCCACAACCTCATTGTCATATTTCTCTTTTAACTGTTTAACCAAGCGCGCTCGTTCCTCCGTATTCTTAGCCAATTTCGTTCGAGCCCTTGCTACTTCACCCTCTGCCTTGTTCATATCAAAACCATACTCACTCACCTTCCGCCTAAGGTTATCTATAAGTTTTCCATCTTTTGCACTTCTGGCGGGATTTTCGGCAGCTATTTTCATTTCCCGAATTTGTGCTTGAAGGCCGTCATTTTCCTTGGCTAGCTTTTTCTTCTCACCCTTATCCATGGCGGCTTCCAAATCATTCTCAAATTGAAGATCCTTGACTTGCTTTTCCAGCTTGTTGATGGTAGCTCTATACTCATTTTCTTTGGCCAACCAATCTCATTGCGCCTATGATGCCTCGACAAATTCTTGAAGATGGGGTCTTTTGGCTGGTCTCCCAAACTCAACCCTTCTTTGGTACCATGCGAGGTAACCGGGCGAGACTTCACCCTTAGATAGATCATGCACTTGGTTGTTTGCTCTCAAGTACTGACACTCGCTCCAGATCTGGCGAACTGCTGCTTCATGAAACTGACCATTAGAACCAATCTCGACTACCTGAGTACTAAGGTCTTCATCCTTTGGAACTATTTGACATCTCCCCAGCTGTCTCAAAACCCGGTATGAGGCATAATGTTGGATACTTCTGAGACCCATCAGGAGGAAGTGGGGACTGGTAGCAGGCATGTATATGATTTCATTAGGAGAGAGCCAACCCAACATCCATTCTATTTGATTGGCAGTGATGGAGCGGAGGCGAGATATCCATTCTGCGACCCCTTCTGGCATGTTAAACCTGTCGACCCTCGTATAGAACTCCTCTATGCAGTTTTCCCCCGTCGATCCATTGTTCATGTACTGAGGACGATGACATAGATGCTCAATCATCCACATTTGTAGCAACAAGTTGCACCCTTCAAAAAGGTTTGCACCGGCCTTGCAGGCTGTGAGAGCTCGGAATATTTCTGACACTTCCATGGGTGCGATGGTATTTTTGGCTTGGGTAAGCAAAGTGTTGACAACTTCGGCTACACGTACATCGATATTTTCGTCCCTCCTAGGAAACACTAAAAGACCCAGAAATACTACTATGAAAGCGAAACATCTATGCTCTTCCCATTTTAGTCGATTCCCTTTGCTGAAAATTTTGCTCTCTGGGTTTTCGAATCCCCCTATGTGTCTGTACCGCTTATATTTGAACTGTGGAGTAGAAAACCCAACCGCCAAATTTTCATATTCGACCCCCCTTCTTAGTTTTAGAAAATTAAGAAACTTGTGAGAGGTGACGGCTCTCCGGGCAACCAGATATTTATGTCTCAAAGCTTCGGTACTCCCAACATTACCGGCTCTCTCTTCTAAAGTGGGTGTGAGTTCAAAGTCTAAGAAATGAAACACGTTGTGTGCTTGATCCCAAAATATAGCCAATGCTTTTATTATGTCTTTTCTAAACCTGATCTTCAATAACCCGGTGAGACCCCCAAAGTACTGGTTGACCACATCTTGTCCTGATTTTCCCAGATCTTCCCACCACATGTACAGTTCCAAAGGAATCTTGGTCATGACCTTCATTGACAATTTTTGACTCGTGCTCATTTTGCACATTTAGGTTAGGGTGATTGGTTTACACACAGAGAGAATCTCATTTGAAAAACTGATAAAAGGGTTATTCATGCAAAAAATTAAGAAACCAGGGCTACTTTTGCGAATACGGCCCTTCAACACTTTGAAATGGAAGTTTTTAGGGCTGTTCTCGCTAAGTGGTCAAAATTTGACAAAATACAGTCAACGACTATTTTTGCAAAAACAGCCTTCCAGTGTCCCGTCATGACATTTGGCTATTTGGACAAGAACGGCATGACCCATTTTATTTACAACAGAATGACGACGCCTCATATATTTTTTCCAAAATTTTTCAAAAAGTGGGGTTGGACTCGATGAGGGTTGCCTACGTATCCCACATCCGGTGAGAATCAAACCCGCTTAGTTCGGCCGATTTTGATACAACTGAAAAAAATAAAACATTTTGAATTGATGTTTCTACTCTTTTCTTCTTTTTTTTTTTCAAAAATTTTCGGCAGAGTTTCGGGATGTTTTGGATACCGGATTTTGGGCAACGGATGAAATTTTCTCTGCACTTGGTCTTTTTTTACCTTTTCTCTAACAAATTTTGGTTTTCCTCACTTAATTTAGAAGTCGGTCAACATGCAGTCTGAAACAAATTAAATGCAAGGTAGCACATAAACATGCATCATGTTGTTTTCGGGTACGCCTGTCCTAGACGAATCCAACCCCTGTGTTGAGTCCTCAAAGTCAAATGCATATGATGCAAACAAGCATTCCTACTAGGGATCCGGCATGATGCTGAGTTATTCTAAGTTCAACTAGACTTGTGCACCCAAGTGGACAACTCGAGTCGAGAGAGGGCTACGTACCAGGAATCAAAAGGCCATCCGGCTTTGTAACTTGTCCGAGCCTCTTCCTAATTTACGGTACGACACTAACAGAAGAGGAGTCACGCCAGCGTGCACATCCCCGAAGATGAGAAGAGAAGGGTTTTGTAGCAGTTTATATACAGTTCAGATAATATCAAAGCGGTAAAAAGCAAAATTTAGCACATTAGGCCCAAACATGTAATTAAAACCAGATAAAAAATAAAGCCAAATATAACAATTATTCTGAGCTCGAATTCTTGAACCCTGAATCAGAGATTCTGGGTTCTTGTCCCTAGCAGAGTCGTCGGAGCTGTCACACCTCCTTTTTACTATCCCGTAAGAGTGTAAACGACCTTTTTCCAACATAAAGTGACAATCGAAATGGGATCATTTTATTATAAAAAACAAAATTCAGAGTCACCACTCGGGATAATTTTATGGTGTCCCAAGTCAGCAGTTCAAATCCCGAATCGAGGAAAAGATTGACTCTGTATTACAGTCCGCGAACACAGAAATCGGGGTAAGGAATTTTGTTAACCCGGTAGAAGGTGTTAGGCATTCTCGAGTTCCGTGGTTTTAGCACGATCTCTCAACTGTTATTATTGTCCTAATTATCTGATTTTAAAATACTTTTAAGCCTATGTGCATTTTTAACTTTAAAATCGCTTTTATTTATTTAAAGAATTAACTCAAGGTTATTTAAAACATATCGCAAGCCATGCTAAATGAAATGCACCCGTGGTTCATGACACGTTCTGTTTAACCTTGTTGAATATTGGAATCGGGTCACATGAAATGCACACCCGAATTTAAAAATTGTGTATCACAACTACGTCACGGGAACCGTACCCGTAGTCGTGATAATTTTACTTACGCGCTTAAAAAAAATTTACCTACCAAAATGTGATGGACCGAAAACATGTTCCTAACGATTCAACCCAAAAATAAGAACGAGGAGTTACGAAATTGTTTTGAGTCCAAACTCTTTCAATTTTAGTCCAAAAACCCACTGCCCTCTTTCGTTACTCCTTATCTTCAAATCAAATTAGTACATGTTGACACTACAGCTACTGGGCAACGACAGGTCCAAGCATACTGAGTAAAAGTTTCTGAAGCTAAGATAATCTACCATTTCCACGCACATATATAATGGTGCAACAATGTCAAAGTTATAATAAATGGGCAACTAAGACAAAAGAAAAGTAAACACATTACTTTGGTTCCCATGTGATCCTTAAGCTCAGTAGAACATGTAGCTACTGCTACAGAGGAGATTCAATAAGAGCAAAGGCAATCTTGGCAATATATAAAATTTCTAATAAAATTAGTTATCCCACTCATTATTAATCCTTAATTAAAATTTGGGGCCATTTCCATTATAAAAATGATGGGCAGTACCGTTTTCTTCCCCTTATAACGAATTTAGTCATGTTTTCCTTACTTTGTTATAAATCAAACAGAAATTAATACTTGCAAAATAAACTCAAGATGAATCTACACCATTACCATTAGAGAAACATAAGAATATGGAAGAATTGCACATAAAGAATAAAGTTTATAATCCTCAAAGTATTCAGCAATTACACAAACAAAATCGACACCGCAGCCATGACAGAAACTCAAAACTGACGGAAGCTCAGACCTCGACAGAAACAACAACTCTGCAAAGTGAGACTCCGAACCTCGACGGCGCCGGAAAACTCAGAAAACTCCAACATGAACTTAAAATCGGACTTCAATCCAATTCTAACCAGAAATGACCACAAACGGAACAGGGACCCGATGACCTCGAACGTCTCCAGCGCTCACCCCGAACAATTCAACGAACGGACTTCAAAATGGACTCTATGAAGTTGAAGAAGAGGAGTTTCAATGGAGGAGGTGTTTTTGGGTGTTCAGCGACTGAGGAAGATCAGTACATGGTGGAGAGGGATCGTTGGAAGGTTGCAGGTCCTGCTACTTCGAGACATAAGAGGAACAACTTAGGTTTGCTTTAGGTCTTCGATGGTGTTTTCTAATGGAGGTCCTGTTTCTCTACTTCAGAAGAAGAAGAAACGATGGGTCCTTTGTGGTAGTTGGCGTCGAAGTAGACGATGCACTGGAGCGGGTGGGTCTGTATATGTACGGCGCTACAGCTTTTGCAGAGTGTCCCCTTTCTGATTTTAGGCGTTACTCTATATGTAGAGTGTAGGTTTAGGTTATTTGTTGTATTTTCAGATTATTGCTTTTAGGTCTTTAGGGTATTTTTATTTGTTTTTTGTTCCAAATAAGAGTCTAGAAGAGTCCCTAGGGTTAGCTTAATGGGTATTGGGTATTGGGCTTAATGGGCTAACCTAGGCTCTAAAACTCTTAAAATTGTGATCCAACACCTTAATTGACTCCTTTTAAAATAAGTTAAAAATACCACACAATGCTAAAGCTAATCCTAATTAATTAAGCTAAACTATATTAAAACATGAAACTATTTTTTTGTTTTTTCAAAATTATATAAAGATAAAAATAAGGTACTATTTTTGTATTTTTTTTAAAAAAAAAAATTAATTTTTTTTTATGAAAGATACATAAACTAAAATGTATTTTTGTAATTTTCATTTTTCTTGTAATAAAATAAAGTAAAAGAGTAAAAATGAGTTGAAATAGCTATATTAAGCCTAAATTAAATATTTAAGTGCTAAAATATGAAAAATCTTGGAGAGGGTCAAAAATCACATGTCTACATTGGGTCCAGATTCCTTCATTGTGAACGCGATGCCCGGGTCGTGAACGCGATGCAACACCCCCTCTTCCTACGCGAATGTGGGAACAACATCGCGAACACGTAGGCATGAAACCTCCCAGCTCCGCGAACATGGGAGACTCTTTGCGAATGAGAAGTACACAAACTCCCCCAGCCCTAGATCCTCTTCGCGAATGAGAGACTCTACTCGCGAACGCGAAGAAGGAAACCAGAGCTAGGATGCTGCAGTTTTTTTGCAATTTCAACAAGTACCAAAATTCCCCGTTGATCATCCGAAACACACCCGAGGCCCCCGGGACCTCAATCAAACATGTCAACCAATCCTAAAACATCATTCAAACTTGTTCCAATTTTCGGAACGCTCAAAACAACATCAAAACACCAATTTAGCATCAGATTCAAGCCTAAGAACTTCAAAAACTCCCAAAATACGCTTTCGATCAAAAAGTCTATCAAACCTCGTTCGAATGACCTGAAATTTTGCACATACTTCTCATTCAACACTACGGAGCTACTCCAACTTCCAAAATTCCATTCCGACCCTCGGATCAAAATCTCACTATCGAACCGGAAACTTTAAAAATTCAACTTTCGGCATTTCAAGCTTAAATTAGTTGTGGACCTCCAAAACACCATCCAAACACGCTCCTAAACCCGAAATCACCCAACGGAATTAACAGAACCATCAGAATTCTATTTCGATGTCGTCTTCACATTGTTTCAACTACGGTCAAATTTTAAAAACTTAAGCTCTCATTTAGGGACTTAGTGTCACAAAACTCTCCGAAACTCCCAATAATTCCCCTCGGCAACTCACAACAGCAGAAACAAATACGGGGAAAGCAGTTAATAGGAGATTGGGGCATAAATTTTTAAAACGACTGGCCGGGTCGTTACATTAGCAAAGGCGATAATAGTCTCTTTTTTAAGAAACTTGAAGCGGAATCTGAACTAGTCATTTAAACTGTGCTTCTCCATAAAATTGAACAAATGCTATCGCCTGGTCTAAAGGGATGTCTAGCAATTTTCTTCAAAGAAATGAATCTGAAAACTAAGGTATATCTTAACCTATTCCTTCACAATATATTTACTCTAGTTATATAAATAGCTATAATCATTTAAAATATTTACAATTTAATCCCATCTCATATTTTTATAAATACAAACAGTATGTTCAATGTTTAAAAATCATATATAATATATATATATATATATATATATATATATATATATATATATATAATGTTATCTCCAAAAGATTTTCTAAAACGATGTTTTTAAAAGCACACACTTCTCAAGTAATATGTCTTTGTAAATAGATACATAATATGCCGCCTCTTTAATACAAGGTTAAGCATAATACAAATAACTAACCCTTTAACCTAGTCCAAGTCCTATGGAGCTATCTCTGGTAGATTTGAAGGAGTGCATAACACCTTCCCTTAGAAGAACAATAACACTTACCCAAAATCTCTCCGGTTAGTAGACAAATAAAGAATATAACTTTAGTAATTAAATTGGTACCCTAGTATACCTGTAAATATTAGGTGGAAAATCTCTTTGATCAACAATAGAGAAATCACAAGTTGAATCTTGTTCTAACTAGCGCAAAATAGGGTGCAATAATATGGCGACTCTGCTTGGGACTTCATGCTCAGGTTCTGACTATAGAAGACTTAGACTAGACTTCGAACTTAGTTTTGTTTGTACATTGCCTTAACTGTATTTTACTTTCAATTACGTGGTTACATGCCTTACTTTCTCCTTATGCTTGCTTACTATCATGTCTACTATTATTATACCCCTATCTGTTGCCGCTGTATATACACTGCCATCACACTTCTTCCTATCGAGTCTTGGCCGTACACTATCACACACAATAGCATGCAAGGGTTGTCTATTAAACCCCTCCGAACCTTTTTTTCAAACTTTTCAATTTTAGAGAATGGCTTTGTTAGGTCAACTGACATAACTTCTCGCAGTTTTAAGTCCAATTCAACAGTAGGAAACATTCTACTCTAGCAAACATTGGTCATATTGCATAAACCTTAAGTGAGTCAGTCCTTGGCATTCACACACAATTAGGAAAGCAACCCTAATGTCAACGGATCATGCACCCAACGACATGACTTTTGTGGATCGACAAAAAAACCTGACGAGACACCGAAAGATCCGAAGCAAACACTTAACAAACCCTTTCTTTACCACTTCAGAAATGCAAATCAACCAAAACATCCCTGAGATCAATATGGTGATGGGAGCACCACACGAGCTAAAGTAATGGTGGAAGAATATCCGCCGAGAAAATGGAGATGAAATCCGGACACACCTAGGGGTACTGACCGCTTTGCTAAACATCCGAGTAGACAAGGTGTTTGCTTGCCTACTGATAGAGTTGTGGGACCCGACCAAGGTGTTATTCACCTGTTTATAGAGTTGTGGGACCTGACCAAGGTGGTGTTCAAGTTTGCTGATTGTGAGTTAGTGCCAACACTAGAAAAAGTTACTGATTTCACGGAGCTGCCATTTACAGTAAGGAAACCGATATTAACAGTCACCAATCCCAGCTATATGTCTCTTGATGCTCTGGGTTTGGCAAACAGTCAGTGTTGTATAGACATCGAGGATGTATGGGTGAGCCTAGATCAACTCTTCGATAGGTTCAGACATCGTGAAAGCTATAAATGGTATTTGGGAGAATTTCAGTGTGATCCGGCAACATGGGAGAATCTCAAGCCCATAACATTCGCATTGGCACTGTTGGGATTGTTGGTTTTCCTGAAAAGAAGAGGTCGGATCAATATTAACTTGGTACTACTCTGGTACGATTTCTTTAATGGATGTAACTTGCTGCTTCAAATCTGGGCCACAAAATATTTCTTACAATGAGAGGCCACAATTGACTACTTTTTGGGTGTCAGCAACATGATATGCAACCACAACGAAAGGGGGAGATATTGGATCTCCCCATATGGATAAGACGAGTAGAGGGAAATGCTGACCAACCTAAATGGATAAATGGTGAATTGGAAGATTTCATGGCTAGGTGGAAGGGAAATCATAAGGATTCCTCAAAATACTTCACTGAACTGATAGGACTTGAGGGCATCCCGCCATACTCATCCCCACATGCTCTCAGACAGTTCGGGTTGATCCAATATGTTCCTCTATGGATGCGGACTATATGAGGATGAGTACAACAACCAAATTCTAATACTGAGGATAAGAATGCTCCAAGAAGAGTGGAATGATCTGGTCACAATGCTAGTGGGTCAAAACTCATGGTGCACTCCATAATATTATGTCTAGATCAATAAGGAAGACGAGCTAGCTCAACCAAGCAGAGAGGGTATAGCCTGGATGGAGGATGTAGTGTCTTGATGTGTGATGATTTTACCACTCATTCTAGTCTCTTTTCTTTAGTTTTTATGTCTTTTAACTATAATATGTGGTCTTTTATGATGTGTATTTTTAGGTTTTCAGGTAAATGATGCCATGAAGTGAATTGAATTCAATAGAAGTTGACTTGAGGAAAAAAAAGGTTGAAAACGATGCAAAACTCTATTGTGATTCTGCATCCGTAGAAGATTGGTCGCAGAAGCGATCCCGCTTCTGCGTGAGTAGGCCCGTATATCCGAGGATGAGTTACTTTTCTAGAAACTGCATCTGCGTGTATATTACCACTTCTGCGGTTGCGTATCTGCGCTTGGGAGCCCGCATCTGCGGTACCAAAAGTCCCTTCAAGTTTTCGCTTATGCGATAAGGTATCCGCATATGCGGAGCCACACCTGCGAGGATTCTTCCGCAGGTGCGGTCAATAGGCATCAGAACTGGACTGGATTGACATTTCACATTTTCTCAATTCCAAACACACAAATACACGACCAAAACTATGGGGAACATATCTTTTGGCTTATTTTAAGTCTAAACACTAGAGAGAACAAGTTTTGGAAGCTAGGGTTTGCACACACACTTTGGTCTTGAATATTTGAAGCTTTTGGTTGAGAATTGCTTACCCATTTATTTTCATTTCTTCATTTCCTTGCTTTGTATTGAATATCTAAGTGTGTAGTATTTTATTTAACACTTGAATCTTGTTTATGGAAATAATCATATTTAAAGTGTGGATTAAATACCTTGTTGTGCTTTTGTATTGAATGATTTTCATCTTTATGAAGTGAGTTATTGTTACATTAATTGTTCTTGTTCTTTATTGTTTACAAAGGGATTATCTAACCCTAGGACTCGCCCATTAACTTCGAATTATTTTGGGAAAGCTTATTTGGGGTTGGGAAAGATTAATTAACAAGAACTTGAGGTTTTAACCCTCATTTTATCGATTCTACCTATGGATGGATTGAACTACTTGTAGCCATATCTGGGTGTGCTTAATCTCCTAATTGTTTTAGGGATAATTCAATTAGGAAGTCTTATTAGCCTTCAGAAGAACCTAATATAGAATTATTACTCGTGGCTAATTAACATAAACTCGCTCATGTTTGTAAAATCATGAAATACATTGGATCGTTACTTGAGTGTAATTCCCGATGCATCCATACTTGTAGACATTGATCATTTTACTTGCTTTCTAGGTTAGTTTACATTTTTGCATTTAGGTATAAATATTTTTTAAAGATAATTCTAAATGTTTGGCATTGCTTAAAAAGTGATAGTTCTCTTACATTCCTAATCGCCTACATATTGTTTTCTGTGGGATTCGACCCCGACTAATAATTTGGTAAATTATATTGCATGCGACCGTGTCCATTTACTTTTTAGTAGTGGATTTGGACATCATCAAAATTGGCGTTGTTGCGCCGTTGCCGGGGAACAATTTGGCATAATTTAGATTATTTGAGAAGTAAGCGTAAGTGCTTCGGTCCAAACTTGTGAATATTTGTGTAATTAATTTTTCTTAACTTGGTCTATTTTTCTTATTTGTTTCTTGTTTATTTTCTTATTTTTGAAAAATGGCATCATTTAATGAGAATTGGTCGGGTGGTAGTTGTTCATACTTTAATGACCCATGTCCTTATTGTGGAGGACCACACTCACGGAAAAATTGTTTAAATTCTCCCGAGGAAGGATTGTGTGCACAATCTCAAACCCATGAGTGGAGTATTTTTGATAGGTGTGGTTATCAAAATGGTCATTGGGATGATTGTGATTATTTGTCCTTCCCTTCCCAAAGCCTCCGCTATGATGATTCTACTTTTTGTGATGAAAATGACAGGGCTATGGAAATGGAAGAAGTTGAGCATGGTCAAAATGGAGAGTTCAAGCTCATGTTAGAATGCCTACTTGAAAGAGGGAAAAAAGAGCAAAGTGCCTTGGAGGGGCTTTTGGAAAATAGTCTCCAAAATGACTTGGCGCTAGAAAGGTTGCACTCACAAATGAGAGAAATTCTTGAACCTTTAGAGGTCCAAAAAGCCTCGGAAGTTAATGATAGCCATGAATTTTTGTTAGATGTGGAAGCCAAAAATCCTTCCTTGGCACTTGATTAGAACCAAGAAGAACTCTCAAATGCTCAAAATGAGAAGATGATGCTCGTGTTGAGACCATCTTGAAAATGAGGAGAAGCACAACTTTGCACTCGAGGACTTGAAACAAGGCTTGACTCACAATGATGAACATATCCGTACTTTGGAAGATCAAATGAAAATATTGGTTGAGGCTTACTATGCCCACCAACTTGAGAGTGTGGAAAGAAGTCAAGAAGAGTCCGACTACGAGGAACAAATTGAGCTCTACTTTGAGGAATCAAGAATTGAACATCTGCCAACTGACTCAATGAGTATTAGTGATGCTAAGAAAAATATGAAATTAGAGTCAACCGGTGTAAATGAAAATACGACTGAGATTGACTCTAGTTCGGAGGAAAAAGAGGATGTCAAAATCCGGGGAGAATTGCAATTTGGAGGTTTGAAGTCACATTCCAAACATTTTTTAACATTAGAATTGTGCGGTGTTATGTGAATTGAACTACACGAGTCAATAAGGGATTGCGAGGAGGAAAGGCAAAAACCATAAATCTTTCAATTTGAGGAAACAAGAAGGCAAAATGACATTCCTCACATGAAAGCCAAAAAGTGCAAAATGAAGAAATTAAGGCTTGGCTTGATCATCTACTTACCATCCCCCACCGCTCGTGGTCACAAGCTTGATTCCAAGTTGGGTGCTCAATTCATATCATCAAAGTGGCCAGGAAGTGGTAAAGTGACTTGCATCGTGCCACGACATTAAATGCGGCGCTTGGTGGGAGGCAACCCCTCGTTTTCAAAATTTTTAGTAGTTTTTTAAATTTTCTTTTTTAGAATAGCATAGTATGTTATTGTTGACTAATCTGCTAAGTTCCAGACTTTTTGGAGTTGAATTGAGGAGTTTGAGGATTTGGAATGCACAAAATAGTGGCTGGAAAATCTGGGTACCAATCATCTGGTGTAAATGCATCTGCAGAATTTTTCACGCAGAAGCCATTTTCAAGCCGCAGATGTAGTCTTTACGCAGGTGCTATTGCCTTTACGCAGAAGCGGTAGCACAGAAGCGCAATGCTAACTGCAGGTATTTTCTAAAGTCTCATTTTAGCAGGTATTTTCTAAAGCCTTTTCCCCAAAACCCAAAATTCCCCATCACTCACATACTCAAATCCTCCATTGCTCTTGATTCTACTGCTCTCACTTAAGGCAACACAAGTATATCTCATCTTGTCACGACCCAAACTGATGGGCCGCGATGGGCACCCAGTATCTTACTTAACCGAGTAACAACATAACGTATCTTTTCATGTCATACTATCATAAATAACTGAGCCGGAGAGGCTACCATGAAATAGGTAGAGTACAATAGGTAATGCCAACTTATACATAAGACATATGGGCCTCTAAGATCGAAATAACCACTTGAACACTGAACATAGGCCGATAAGGCCATACAATCTTTTACGTACATGACATCTATCTACAAGCCTCTAAGAATACATAATTTTCATAAAGGTTGGGACATAGACCCGCCATACCAAATAACACACATCTAACTCATACTAACCAAACAAGCAACTCCGAAGAAAGTGGAGCGCACCAACATGTTTCATAACATCATCAGTCTCTGAGGGCATCCCATCATATCATCTTGGCCACTATGAGTAAAATCATCAACGTATATAACTTGATCAGGTGGTGGTGCGTATATAGCACCGTAACCTTTTTCCATAACCCATATACATATATTATACATATATATGGATATATAACATCATCTAGTCATTGGTCAATGTACATGAATGCAATACATGAAAAGTACGTTAATAAAATATTTCAGAATGTCATAAAACCATTTTGCCTTTGAGTAATATCATAAAATAAACTCTTTTTAACTTTCGCATTTTTTTGAGACCCATGAACAGATTATAGAATAATATGACACATGGAAAATCAAGAATATAGGCACCCCTAGTATTTCTATGAATAGAGTCATTTATAAAAGTTACATACTTTGCTCGTTTCATTTATATCGTTTGGATCATGCCAAAAGAAAGAAGGGATAGCCTTAACATACCTGAGTCGATTCTCTTGACAACCCCTCTAACACACGTCAATTGCATAAATTCACATAATGGCGGATTGAAGTAGGGAAAAATTCGTATTAAAGCTTCATCCATCGCCATCAATCCATATAGAATTATTGAAGCCTTTAAGGTTTTCAATCCGTTACTTAGCAATATTAGAATCCATCTTTGATAAGGTAGGGAGATGTCTTATTTTTTAGTTGAATTTTTAAAGACTAACCTTATTGATGAAAGACTTCTTAAGTCATAAAATGCCTTACGGAAGTGGCCCCACTTTAGGAATAATTTTGCCACCAAATTCCTTAAGGTGACACCTATCTTAAATGACTAATGAGTCATTAATATAAATAGAAGGAGCTGCCACGTTTCTTATCACTTGAAATTATTCAAAGACCTTAGTCTTTACCCAAAGATTTTAATTAATCCACCACTAATTATTAATTAAGTAGGTAATGTCCCACTACCCAATAATTAACCAATTACCCACATAATTAAGAATTATCTCCATTTACTTAAAATACTACTCACTTTTAACATACCTTGTACACCTTACTAGCATGGTTATGTAGTACCTTGTATGGCACTATTCCATAAATACCAAGTATTTTAGCTCGGGCCGTATTATACTCCAATATGCAAAACTTTGACGAAAATTCATTTTCTTTGACTTGCTTCCCCTTTCACCTTCACGAATTTACTCATCACTTGTGAAATAGCATAATCCTTATAATCTCCCAATGATCTTTTACTTGGACTGAGGTTAATTACCTTACGACAAATTCAACGTATAATACGTTAGGGTGCAACATCATCGGAAATTAATACTGCAAAGCATAACATCACTGTAATGTAATACTGCAGAGTGCAACATTGTCATAACTTACTACTGTGAAGCGTAACATCATCGTAATGTAATACTGCAAGGCGTAATATCATCGTAATATAATATTGCAGGACGTAACATCATCATAATACTGCGGGGTGTAACATCATTCCCCTATTTGGAACATTCGTCCTCGAATGTTGACTGATGCTCTTATCATTTTCATAACTTATAGCTCTTGTGAATACCTTAATACTCTCCTTGCTATTTAAGTAGTTGCTCTATGAATAAATCCAAAGTCTAGGGTATTTTCCCCTTTTGTCTTTTCGCTCATATCATGACTTGTGTTCGAAATCTTTCTAATCTCGCAACTGCTACTGCCTCCTGTCATGCAGCCCGTATGATCGTGGCTTTTTAAGTGTGCTTATGCGATTAATCTTTCCTTTTTCTTTTTAGATTTTTATCAATCTCTAAGCGTTACTTTGTAAACATATACAAGGCTTAATAGGATGCCTCTCTGGGAATCTATAGGTGTACTGAAGTTCTTTGCTCGATACTTTGTAGAACTTGCGAATATGGCCATATAATATTTCAAAGATCTGGTTATCCATTCGTATGACTTTACTGCATTTTCATGGGTTATACTATACTATAACTCTTACTTCGATTTATCGTTGCTGAGGTCTGCTCCCAAATTCCAGTTTACTGTCGTTGTTTATCCTATATGTATAAGTCTAAGTCCTTTGATGCTTTCTCATTACTATCCATCTTAAGAATGACGGCCTAATCTCATTTCATACTTTATGAATTTTATAAATCCATTATTGATTTACCTCAATATTGATCTACACTCTACCACTGATAACTTGAAACCTCTTACGTAATCACTTTGGCTCACGTTGCATCAAGGAATGTTTGAAGTGATTTCCATAATCGTATTTCATAGTATCTCGATGTGATTCACCTTATTGGGGTATTCTAATCTCGTGCCATCCGCGAAATCTTTTCTCCTTCTCCCTTTTTATTTCTTCAAGTCATTATTCAATTGAAGGCCCACACATTAGCTTTTATCTGTCACAATTACACCTTCATTTCACTATTAGGGAAGCATTCCATCTCTTCTAAATGCTACTAGTCTTATACTCATTTGAGTTCATTCAGGCTATACTGAGCCTTCTATAACTTAGAGAACCCATCAGCTCTCTTATTTTCATGGGCTTAATCCCGAAAACTTATTCATTCTCATCACCTTCTCACTCACCCTTTCTTGTTCTTACTCTTGTATTCCTAAAACCTTGTCGCTCTATCATACTTTAGCTTGCAACCTACATATATCCATTTATAGTGTTGGCAATCTTTCTTCATCATAGATTTTCTTGTATTATTCTACAACATCAAGCGAGACATTTCATCGTCTCCAGCTCTTCTTTACTCTCTTGGCTAGATCTCTCGGTACCTATAAACTATAGGCTGGAAAATACACTATTGACGATGCTGCTATCATTCTTGGATACTGAATCCCCACACTTCTAACCTTTTATCCGAAGCATGGACTATTCACGATCTTCTGCCTTTGAGTATTTCGTACGTTGTTCACCTTTACCTTACTTACCTTAAGATCTCGCATCGTATCTTCTATCTCTTTCATGACCTCCCTTCCACCTAGGTGTAATTCACGTCCATAACTTGAAGCTCTATTATAATACTCGCACCTCGGGTGCATACACAATCCGGTGGGAGCTTCGTACTGACTTCTTATGAGGCTGGTACTTCTTCTAACTAGCTTCCTTATAAAGCCATTATAGATTATGGTTGTTGTGTTATTTCTCTTGAACATCTGATATTAAGAGTGATTCTACCATATTCTCAAGCACAACTTCTCTATAATTTTCTAGGTCCAATAATCAGACTCCTGATTTACTTGGGGTAAAGTAATTCTTTAGTTTCTTCTTCCTTATGATCAGCCTTTATGTAGGCTTAATCTATCTTCCGATCTGTGGCTCATGGTATTAGTTATTACCTTAGCCTTTCATGGGGGTTATGGAATATCCATGATACAATCTTCTAAAAATTCAATCCTTTTTCTATGCCTTGGACTCAATTCTTTCTTTTAACTTATACCGGAGTCTTCTATGGCTATATGATTGTCAACATATATGCTACATGGATAATTCTCCAAAATGTTGAGTGTATCCATAACGTACTAACTCTGGATCATTGATCGAATAATTCTTTTCGTTTTATCTTATCTTTCTTTAAGCATGTGCCATTACTTTTCCTGGTCTTTCTGCCCCTTGTTGTGTGCATACTTAACTTATCCTAGTTCCCACACATGCCAGAATTTTTGTGCAACTCATATAGTCTCGAATATTTCCTTCGATCTTTTTCCCCTTTCATTAGCCATGGTAGGTTCCACTTTCTTTTGGAGGGCATACAATTTTTGTTGTGAGACTGGTTTTACATGACCATTTCTCCTTCGAGCTACTATGTTTAGGTTGAAACCTTCTTCCTTGTTTCATGAGCTAGTCTTAAATTGTAGTACTTAGGGAGGACCCTCTTACTCTTGTAAAGCTGTGGGCTTATTACATTGTATACTCGACGGACCTCCTGATGTCCTTACTTGCCTATACTTATCCGTAGTTACTTACCTCCATGCCCTGGAGCTTGTGGGGTTGCTTCTGAACTGATATTTTGACTGTCTTCCCAGTGGCACTCTCTTTTATTACTATAGCACTCGTATGGTACCTTTTTTACTTCCCCATATAAATATATCTCAAGTATTACAATGTCATAACGTGAGGCTGAATTCCCCATGTTGGGGTTCACTTTGTTTATCTTGCACGGTCTACTGATTTGTCTGTAACCTCTTGTCTAGTCATGACTAGGCTTTTCCTGAATCAACTGCTAACTATTCGTTGGCCCATTCTCATATCCATATTCCGCGTAATCTTTTTTTTGGGTTATTTCCTTGTCTTAACTTACCTTATGTACTGGCTCCTTATCTATCAATAACATCCCGTGCAAGAACCCTTACTTCCTTTTGGATAAGTGCAACCATATCCCTTTCTCATTTTTATCACATTCTTCCTTTATTATTCCATATTCCCCCCTTTAGGGGAGTACTAAGACTTAGAGCTAAGGCGACCTGCTTATAAATGTTTTTCCTCTTCATCTTTGGCGTCCTTTCACATTATCAATGACCCTTACTCGTCTTGTGGTAATCCTTTTGTACCAAAAATAATTAAATCCCTCGCTCCCGATGGTGACACTTAGTGTGACTGGCACATACAGTCTCTTAAGCTTAACTTTGCTCACCTTTCTTGCTTTAGGGAAGCGTCTCCCTGAATGACCATTCTCAGAATTTATCATGGATCTTCTTCTGTTGTCCATTCCATTATTGCCGGAATGCAATTTGAAATTCTCATGATGCTGACTATTATCAAATCATTCAGTTCCTTATTCATGTTTACTTTATCTTATTCACCAATCCATATTGATTTCTATTACCCTAGGGTCTATGTTTTCCTTCTATTAATCACGTTAGAGTGGTGAACTTGTTTCTCAAAATGAGGATGTGACTGTATGGCCTATACTCTTTTGTTGTCTAGAGGTCCATCCCCTTTCGTCTCTTTCTTCATTTGACTATATGTTCTGTAACGCTCTACCGTTGTCATCCATGTATCACACCTTATTCATAATGCTTCCATATCTCTCTTCTCATTACTCTGCTATTATTTATGCATATCCCTTTTCTTGTGAAAACTTCAACACGACATTCTTTCGTTTTTAGCTCTCCTTGATTCATTCATCAGCTCTTCGAGTTGCTCAACGTCCTCGCTCTACTAGGGACGAGAGTCATACTACGGTAATTTTTATCCCTTCCAGGCTTTCAATGACTATCATATGAATTTTTTTTATCATGCTAGTACTCACATCTAATTGTAGTATTCTAGAGTACACTATCTGGGTGTCTCACAAGGAGATCTATTAGTACATTTGCAATATCCTTCAGCAATGTCAACTAACACAAGCAATCCATTTACAAATTTGGGTTACCCTAACCCCAGCCAGATCTTGATATCCCGTCCTTCTCTTAACTATACCTATTAGCCCCCACATGGAATAACTGAAATGGGTGTGACCAATTGTACAAACATCTGTTACTATTGAATATAACTCAAAAGGCTTATGTTCCGCTGTATGAATTATAAACATTGTTAACCTTCATTAAATGGGCGCCTCGTACCTTTCTTCATATTGCTTCTTTTGCTTGTTGAAAATTGTATTTATCTTCTCAATATCTCATTCTCTTTCACCATAAAGATGGATAGGCATTCTTGCCTTAAGGCTTCTTATCAGGAAGCTTACACCTTTTAGTACACCCATGATCTACTAAAGACCTCAATTTACTTATCGTAGGTATCATACAAAAACCCAATTCCTCTGACTCAGCTCTTCAACAACTATCTCTCTTTCCAACCTTCTTTTCAGATGTAGGTATCGTCTTATTACAAATAAAATAGAATTTCGAAATTTGAATTCTTACTCTACCACACGATCTAGAGTAAGAAGAAAGAGTGATAATACTAAATGCCATGTAGCCTCCTGCTTATAAGTGTGGTGCACGATACACCCATAAACAAGACTCTACTAGACATGGCTTGTAGACTGCATAGGACAGAACTGCTCTGATACTACTTTTGTGACGACCTAAACCGATGGGCCGCGATGGGCACCCGGTACCTTACTCAACCGAGTACCAACATAACGTATCTTTTCATGTCATACTATCATAAATAACTGAGACGAGAGGTTGCCATGAAATAGGTAGAATACAATAGGTAATGCCAACTTATACATAAGACATATGGGCCTCTAAGATCAAAATAACCACTTGAACACTGAACATAGCTGACAAGGCCATACAATCTTTTACATATATGACATTTATCTACAAGCCTCTAAGAATAAATAATTTTCATAATGATCAGGACAGAGACCCGCCATACTAAATAATACACATCTAGCTCATACTAATGAAACAAACAACTCCAAAGCAAATGGAGCGCACCAACATCTTCCGTTGAGCTAATAGCCTACTTGGAGGGCTCTCGACCTGCGGGCATGAAACGCAGCGTCCCCAGGCAAAAAGGGACGTCCGTATGAATGAACGTACTGCTTATGTAAGGCATATAAATAAGTATATAACAGACATGGAGGAAATATAGAGTAAATGACTCCACCTGTAAGTCTGAATAACTTTTAAAATCATGAAATAATTATAGTATCATGCATATGCGTGTGAATGTCATGTCTTGCATAGGTACATGTTTCATAACATCATAAGCTTCTAAAGGCATCCCATCATATCATCTTGGCCATTGTGGGCAGAATCATCAACGTATACCAGCTGATCAGGTGGTGGTGCGTATATAGCGCTGTAACCTTTTCACATATCCCATATACATATATTATACATATATATGCATATATAATGTCATCTAGTCATGGGTCAATGTACATTAATGAAATGCATGAAAAGTACTTTAATAAAATCTTTCGGAATGTCATAAGACCATTTTGCCTTTGAGTAATATCATAAAGTAAACTCTTTTCAGCTTTCGTATTTTTCTTAGACCCGTGAACAAATGATATAATAATATGACGCATGGGAATCAAGAATATAGGCACCACTAGTATTCTATGAATAGAGTCATTTATGAGAGTTGCGTATTTTGCTCGTTTCATTTGTATCATATGGATCATGCCAAAAGAAAGAAGGGATAGCCTTAACATACCTGAGTCGATTCTCTTGAAAACCACCTCTAACACACGTCAATTGCGACAATTCACATAACGGCGGATCGAAGTAGGGAAAAATCCATATTGAAGATTCATCTGTTGCCTTCAATCCGTATAGAATTGTTGGAGTCTTTAAGGTCTTCAATCTGTTACTTAGCAATATTAGAATCCATCTTTGATAAGGTAAGGAGATGTCTTATTTTTTAGTTGAATTTTTGGAAAACTAACCTTATTGATGAAAGACTTCTTAATTCTTAAAATGCCTTATGAAGTGGCCCCACTTTAGGAATAATTTTGCCACCAAATTCCTGTAGGTGACACCTATCTTAAATGACTTATGATCATTAACTTAAATAGGAGGGGATGCCACGTTTCTTATCACTTGAACTTATCCAAGACCTTAGTCTTCACCAAAAGATTTTAATTATTCCACAACTAATTATTAATTAACTAGGTAATATCCCATTACCCAATAATTAACCAATTACCCACATAATTAAGCATTATCTCCACTTACTTAAAATACTACTCACTTTTAACATACCTTGTACACCTTACTAGCATGGTCATGTAGTACCTTGTATGGCACTAGTCCATAAATACCGGGTATTTTAGTTCGGGCCATATTTTACTCCAAAATGCCAATCTTTGACGAAAATTTAATTTCTTTGACTTGCTTCCCCTTTCATGTTTACAGATTTACTCATCACTTGTGAAATATCATAATCCTTATAATCTCCAAATAATCTTTTAATTGGACTGATATCAATTACCTTACGATAAATTCAACATACAATACTACAGGGTGCAACATCGTCGTAACTTAATACTGCAAAGCGTAACATCATTGTAATGTAATACTGCAGAATGCAATATTGTCGTAACTTAATACTACGAAGCTTAACATCATCGTAATGTACTATTGAAAGGCGTAACATCGTCGTAATATAATACTGCAGGACGTAACATCATCGTAATATTGTGGGGTGCAGCATATCTACTCCTCCCTTCTGCTTCTCTTTTCTTTTTTTTCTCTCTTCTTCTTCATCTCATCTATTTCTACAGGACCATTTTTTAATTTTTTGTTTCTATTTTCGGTTTAATCACTTTTAGTTTTAGGAAGTGAGGAAAAATGGTTGACAGTGCATATGTGTGTGCTGCTACTGTTGAATCAAATTGATGGAAAATTTGAGTACCACTTTCAATTCAAAAAACATATGTTCATCACTGCTTGCAAGATGTTTGACAAATTGTTTAAAAGAAAATTGCTTGTGAAGTGCCACAAAATCAGACTCAATAGAATCATAGTTTCATATAGTGCACTAATTTAGAAGTTCTGAGTACAAATTAGGTGCAAAAAATCATGATAGAGATGAAAAGGAGTCGAAATATTTTGGGTTTTGGAACCCTTAGATGAATACCGCAGATGCGGAAAATGTGTCATAGATACGGCCTCGCACCTGCATTGACTGTTCCGCAAGTACGATTTCTGGCAAATTGGGCTAAACCGTAGATGCAGAAGAAAACTCGCAGAAGCGGGACTACACCTGCGATGGTCTTTCCGCAGGTGAAGAAACTAGGCAGAATATGCAAGTCCAGTAGCTTTGCAACTGAAGCTTCCCGGGCCCGTTCAACTTGATTCTTTGGCCTAATTGAAGTGTTTTAAATTACTTAATATGATTCTATTGCCCGACTAATATTGTTTTGAATTTGTGAAGGTACTTTGAGCTAAAATGGACCCAAACATGAATTAAAATGCTCTACAACATCATTAAATTGAGGAGAAGGCTGATGAACCATTTGATAACTCATGCTTCATGTCAGCTGATTGCCATAGCCAACATCATTAAAAAAGATGGTGCTTGAAAAAGGTATTGCCGAGGAGAAATTGGCCGAGCGACTCCCAGAATTCTATGCCCATCTCCAAGCCTCCAGATGCTCATGTTTCATTCTCACTCCGTGCAAAGCCAATGAGGAGTGGGTGCGCGAATTCTATGTAAATCTTAAGTGCACAAACATCGCCGACCCAGAACTCATCATTAGAGGAAAAATAGTGAGGTTTGGGATGGAGCAGATTAATGACACACTTGGGATTCCTAACTATCCACTTGAGCTAGTGCGAGAGAAGGATCAGTGCGAGGGAATGGCTTGTCTCAAAACTCTACCCTCCAAGCATGAGAGCAAAATGGGGAAATAGGAGAAAGGGTTTGAAGTTAATAGACTTTATAGATGAAACAAAAATGTGGCTCTATATCTTCTGCAACAGGGTGTCACCTTGTGGAAATATTTCAGATATCTCCTACACCAGGACATTTATCATTGCATGCATTCTGGACGGCATCCCTGTGAATGTTGGTTACTATATCCTGCTGGAGCTGTCCGAGCTACTTCTCTATGAGGCTCGGTTGCGGAAAGCTTCAGATAGGTAGAAATCCCTTAAGCTTCTTTGTGTGAAAAAAGAAAGCAAGCTGGTATCCCTGTGGTGTGAGGCGGCTCAAAGCCGGAGCCGTGAGAGCTTCCTCGAGAGACAAGTATCTTGTATTTCATATTGATGTATGCTCCTTCTTTCATTTTCGGAGGTTAATGTTTCAATATTTTAGTTGGAGAGTAAAATGGATGAGCAGGAATGACTCTAGGGCAAATTTGGCAGGGTCAAACGTCAGTTCGACAAGCTATAAGCCCATGCAGATGCCCAAGTTACAGCCAAGGAGAGAGCTTTGGCTAAAGTTAAATCCGGACTGCTCGTGCGAGTGATGCTGTGTGGGCGAACATGATCGGAAGGCTCAAGTCTGTGCTTTCGAAGGCAAAGGCTGAGGTGGTGAATGCCCGGGCCGAGGCTATGATGAGAAGCACTAGGGTAGATCAAAAAGTGGTAGCCTATTTGAAAAGTGCTGCCACAGCTAAAGCTGAGCTAAGGAGAACTATTGGTTGTACGAGAAGCAGAAAAGAGTATGCAAAGTGCAAATCTTGGAGGGACACTCTCAAGGAAGTTCATGCTAGGGGTTTTGATCTTTCGGAGTAGATCGAGCAAGCCAAGGTGAAGGAGTATGATGCCAAGTTCCTTCTATCCGATGTCGAAGATGGCGAGGACGGGGTCGTCGGTCCGTAGTCCCCGAGGGGTACGTCTATTTTCTTTTTTGTCTTTGTATATAGTGCTTTCACAGTACACTATAAATGGATCTTGTATTTTATTACATGTATGTACTAGGGGGAAACCTCATGATTTCTGCCAGATCAATCGATGTTTGAGTTGGTAGGAATCCTTAGATTCGTGATACATCCTTGGGGCTCGATAGGTTGGCCCGTAGGCTCTTATGCGCTTGTTCGATGTGACCTTTTATGTGGGCCAGTGACAACGGCTCTTACGCCTTGGGCCGATGCAGCCTTTAGTGAGGGCTGGCGACAATGGCTCTTATGCCTTGCTCTTAGGCATACTTTGTCAACTATTTTAGGTTCAGTCTCCGAATCGGGTTACGACTCGAGCTCATTCGACCCTCAAGTTTTGTATTTGTGTGGGATGGCGATATCGGCTCTTACGCCTTGGGTTGAAACGACCTTTTATGTATTTGGCCCTAAGGCTCATTAGGCTGGCGACAATGTCTCTTACGTGTTTGGTCGATGCAACCATTTATGTGGGCTTTATTTTTCCCTCGATAAGGATTTTTAAAATAGTGTTTGCCTGACTCTTCGACGGCTTAATAAAAAACCTCGATTATGAGTCATTATTTGGCAATGATCGAGCACCTCGGGAGGTTTGGCTCAGAGGCTGAGTATCTCGAAGTCGATGAGTAGGAGCTGACATAGTCGAAGCTTTTTTTCCTGTATCGAGGGTAGCCTGTTTAACCGGTTCTTTTTCTTGTATGCAGGGTTGATGATTCTTTCGCTAATCACAGAGTTGTGCTGGAGGGTAGAGGTTAAGGTGCGTAGCACCGATCATTGGTTGCCAGCTAATAAACCCTTTCATCCACTGAGAGTAACGGGTGAGGGTAGTGTAGTAAAGAGGAAGAAAAGGAAAGTCACCACTACTGATGCCGGACCAGAGTCATCCTCACAAGCAACTGAACCTGGGGACCATTTGGGGTGCTAACCTCCCAACTTGCATCCATTAGGGAGTTAGTATCACAGCTCCCTAGTGGACCCTCATCATCCTAGCCTGGGCCTGAGTACTTCTCTAGGGAAGACATGAGGAGATACTTAGATGCACAGAAAAGTCCGGTAGAGTCTCAGAGAAGATCGCAGCATCAGTTGGCAGACTCGAGACAGCCTACAACAACTTGGCCAAGGCGTGGAGAGGCATAAAACCCATCTTCAAATGGGGGCAACCAGACAGAAAGATACCAGTGGAGGCTAAAGATGATAGCGAGGAGTATTACTTCATGTCAGACGATGCTGGTGATGATGATGAGGCTGTGAGTTTAGCACAACACTGATCCGCCTTCCTCCCATAGTCTGCTAGTCTGATACAGACCTTAGGGAGACCCTCAAACTACTTGTGTTTTATTTTTGATATTGTGCAGTGAGGACACTGCAATGTTGTTAGCTGGGGGCGGTGTACATTTTGTATATAAATTGCTACTTCGACTTGTGCCCTTGCCGGGCTTATTTTGTTGTATGGATATTTTGTGCCCTTACCGGGCTTGTTTTGATATTGTGTATCATGCTCTCTTGTCGAGCATAGTGTGAGTAGCTATATTTTTGCAGATTAGTCATTTTTGTTGTCCTATTTTATTGTTTTCTTTCTTTCTTTATTTATTCTTTAGTATTTTATAGTTTATGTTATTTTTTGCTCCTTTAATATTAGTTGTTGTTGTTAAATATTTTTTTTGTAGTTTTCATTATTTTATTTCTTTAGTAGTATTTACTTGGATTTTCTTTATGTTGCGGTTCTTTTCCGAGGAACATTTTTGTGTTGAACCAGGTGACTTTTCCCTATGATGGATGGTGTGACGACTATCTTAAAAGAATTAGTCTTGTTGTTATGTGGAAACTTTTGGATTATTTTGTACTAATAGAATTAGTCTCTTGCATGTGAAATGTGAATTAAGAATACCCCTCCAAATTTTGGTTTTAAATTGAAAAGTTAAATGCATGGGAAGGAATAGTTTTTGTGATAAATTTTTGCTCTTTTAGTGTCTCGTTGCACACTAGTTGGCATGATAATTTTCTAAATGCTCTTATAAAAAAAAGTGAAATTGATCCGTCTTGACTAGTTCATGTGTCATGTGTATAAGTTTTTGTTAGAAATAATTCTTGTGTTTGCTTATATCATCTAGAACTTGCCTGGTTGGTCTTTCAATGCTAATTTAAGTTATGTTTGGTTGGAGGGATGACCTTAGGCATTCTTTGTGATTTTTGAAAAACCTCTTTTGCTTTTCCAGCCTACCATTACATAAATATTATCACTAGCTCACCCCATTTGAGCCTTTAACCTTTTCTTTGGCCACTTCATTACAAACTTTAACCCTTCTATGAAATAATTCCATCTTTTGAACCCATCCCTCCTTGAATATTGAGAATGAGGCTAAAAACCTAAGTTGGAGGTGTTGGTGTCAAAGTGGAAATTGGTAAGGTTGTACATTGAGGTATAATTACTCAAGCTCCAAAAGGAAGTAGTTATATACAAAAAAAATATGTGTATATAAATATGGAGCCTTGAGAAAATTAGAGAGGAACTTCAAGGTGGTTCTATTTTGGTAACTAGATGCCAATAAAGGCTATGCAGTTTAAAAATAAGCAAAATGCAAAAAGAAAGACAAATGTGAGTAGTGTTCAAGGAGGGTGTAGTCACTTGTATACCAAATGCTTATCCTACCCTTTCCTAAACCTACATTACAAGCTTAAAAAGTCCTTATGGGATCTCCAACCGAATGTTCTTGAATAGGCGGCAAATTAAAATAAGGGCAAGCTTGTGACATGATATTTTGTAACACTTGAAATTCTTTATTGAGAGTGAGCGTCTTTGTGCATTTGTCCCTTGTGTTATTATTATTGTAAATATGGTGATTTTTGGACTTTCTTTCTTGTGAGGGCACATGAATTAGGATGAATTGATAACATTGTTGTATCCGGAAATGAGTAAATGGAGCATATGTAGTAGACTAGTGCTTTTGAGTCACTTCTTGAGTCTTTTTGTTGTCACTTGATTACTTTGAAAATCCTTTGTATTTCTTGAAAGTATTTTTAAATGAGGGAGTTATTTGGATAAGATTCGCTTGTTTGAGCCTAATTATTAGTACCAACCAAATCCATAAGTATGGTGATTAATTGGAGAATGTGATTTGTACATGATAGCAATCCAGGAAATGCTTTAAATGATACAGCCTCATTGAAGTGTTGGTTTTGATTTGCTTGAGGACAAGCAAATGTTTTAAGTTGGGGGTATTGATGAGTGGTGATTTTACCACCCATTCTAGTCTTTTTTTTTTTTAGATTTTATGTCCTTTAACTATAATATGAGGTCGTTTATGGTGTGTATTGTTAGATTTTTAGGTAAATGATGTCATGAAGTGAATTGAAGTGGAATTGAGGAAAAAAGGTTGAAAACAATGCAATACTATCATGTAATTCCGCATCCGCGGAATATTGGTCGCAGGAGCGATCTCGCTTTTTCATGAATAGGCCCGCATCTGTGAGGATGAGTAACTTTGCCAGAAACCGCATCTGCGGTAACAGAAGTTCCTTCAAGTTTTCTCTTCTGCGATAAGGTATTTGCATCTGTGGAGCCGCACCTGCGAGGATTCTTCCGCAAGTGCGGTCAACGGGCATCAGAACTAGGCTGGATTGACATTTCACATTTTCTCAATTCCAAACCCACAAATACACGACCAAACCTATGGGGAACATATCTTTTGGCTTATTTTCAGTCTAAACACTAGAGAGAACAAGTTTTAGAAGCTAGGGTTTGCATACACACTTTGGTCTTGAAGATTTGAATCTTTTGGTTGAGAATTTCTTAACCATTTATGTTCATTTCTTCATTTCCTTGCTTTGTATTGAATATCTAAGTATGTACTATTTTATTTAACACTTGAATCTTGTTTATGGAAATAGTCATATTTAAAGTGTCGATTAAATACCTTGTTGTGCTTATGTATTGAACAATTTTTCATCTTTTTTGAATTGAGTTATTGTTACTTTAATTATTTTTGTTCTTTAATGTTTCCAAAGGGATTATCTAACCCTAGGACTCACCCATTAATTTCGAATTAACTTTGGAAAAGATTATTTGGTGTTGGGAAAGATTAATTAACAAGAACTTGAGGCTTTAACCCTCATTTTATAGATTCTACCTAGGCATAGGATTGAACTACTTGTAGCCATATCCAGGTGTGCTTAGTCTCCTAATTCTTTTAGGGATAATTTAATTAGGAAGTCTTATTAGCCTTCGGAAGAAGCTCATATAGAATTATTACCCGTGGATAATTAACATAAACTTGCTCATATTTGTAAAATCAAGAAATACATTGGATTGTTACTTGAGTGTAATTCCCGATGCATCCATACTTGTAGCCATTGATCATTTTACTTGCTTTCTATGTTAGTTTACACTTCCGTATTTAGGTATAAATATTTTCTAAAAACAATTCTAAGTATTTGGCATTGCATAACTAAATTCTCTTACATTCATAATCGATATTGTTCTCTGTGGGATTCGACCCCGACTCATAGTTGGGTAAATCATATTGCATGCGACCTTGTCCATTTATTTTTTAGTAGTGGATTTGGACGTCATCAGGGCTGCTTTGCAAATTTACCATGAGGTCCTGCCACATTACCTTTTGACTACTTTGATGCACCGTCGAGTCGTCCCAGGGTCTATTGATCACATGTTGCCATGTGCTGAAGATGATGACTGAGTAGTAGAGTGCATTCGGATAGAATCCGAGATAGAGCCAAAGTAAGACCCCGAGGAAGAATCTAAGTTCAATGACGATGGAGAGGAATTTGAAGATGATCTAGAGGAAGAGTAGGAAGAGGAAATGATTTCGGAGATGGTTACTAAAAGTTGGTTGATTTCCCCTTCTTTCCCAATTTGAGTCTTTTTCCCCAATTTTCTTATTTTTCCTAAGGGCAAGTTTTTCAAGCCTATGAATGATGGAAATAATGATATAACATGTGCTCTCGCTTATTTTTGTCCAAACACTATCAATGAAATCAAAATTGCTTCGGATCTAAATGTGTCAAATCTGATTTTTTGTGAAATATTCGCCATTTAGGCCTACCTCTAGCAAAGAGAGGACCCACGGATTTTAGGAAAACGTGCTTTCCTGAATACACAAACTAACTGCCATGTGTGACCTTTTACTCATATAAATGATAAAACTGACTTTTGTTTCTTTTTCTTTTCTTTCGTTTCTTACTTTATCAGTATTCCAAAAAGAAATTTTGGTTTGTGTCAATCCAAAGCTGGAAGAACCACTGTACAACCTAACATTAAAGAGGAAGATGCATGTTATAGATAACCGGACCGAACATGCTCTAGTAATAGCCGATAACCAGGGGTGATCAGGAAAAAAGGACGATACAAGGAATGATGAACATTTGGCCAAGATGGCCCAGGAGATGGAATCTTTAAGGAAGGAATTACAACATATCAGGAAACTGGCATATCTGGCCATGGCAATGCTTCCACAACTATGTCATTTTCCTTCTCTAGAAATTCAATCCCCGACCACTTCCCTTCTATATCTTGCCAGATTAACAACACCCCAACTTCGATCGCTACCACTCAAATCATACCTCTAGTAACCCCTATGAACCTACCAAATCCTCATATTCACACCCTATGAGCCACATTACGTTCAAATGCCACAAAACCGACAAGTCACCACCAACACGATTCACACCCCTCCTCGTGACAGAGTCACCTTTACCACTCACCAAAACCAGCACATACCCGTGGCACATACCGCTACACATGAGTGATATGTTCCTCCTGTATATGCCATTTCAAAACTGACCTTTATAGTGCCTATCAAGGTCACGATGCCTTATGATATTGACTATTATGCCGAGATGGAAAGAGAAGCTAGGCGTAAGGAGGAAGACTCAGTGTCTGAGCGGTTACAAATTTTGAGAAAGCAAATGAAGAACCTCCAAGTCGCTCGGGAAAGTGAAAGTCTAGACTATAAGGATCTCTGTATTTGTCTAGATTGTGATATGGCAGTAGGGTACAAGCCTCCAAAGTTTGATATCTTTGATGGGACAGGGAATCCTCAAGCATGTTTGAGGGCATACTATCATAAGTTAGTTGGAGTGGGAAGAAACAAGAAGCTGAGGACAAAGTTGTTCATATGAAGCCTGAAAAGGGATACCTGGTATACTCGGCAAGATCCGTAAAATTGGAGGACATTGCAGGATATGGCGGAAGTTTTCATGAATCACTTCCGATTTAACACAGAGATCTCTCCCAACAGGTTTGCACTGGTAAACCTGTAGAAGAAGCCGTTTGAGTCATTCCAAGAATATGCATGTCAATGGAGATCAGAAGTTTCCAGGGCACAACCTATGTTGGACGATAGTGAATTGACTAAGTATTTCATCTGGGCCTATGAAGGGATTTACTTTGAGAAAATGATGGCTATGATGGGGTAGGGAATCCCTGAACTGGTCAGAATTGGAGATTTATTAGAAAATGGTATAATCCGGCAAAGTACAATCTATGGCTGTATTGGAAGAAGATATCAAGGAAATCTAATCAGGGTCAATTGGTAGCGAAAAGACAAAAAAGAAGAAGTATCAGCAGTCATCCCTTATTATCAACTCGGCCCACATCATGGAAACACCTCTTATTCCCCAAACAACCATTCAGCACCACCCGCCTATGTTTCAATCTACAACACACAACCATATTACCACCCCTAACCTCAATATAGCCTGTCTCGAACCTATAAAAAATCGAACCCAAAATGACCATATGTTCATATCCAAACCACCACTCATCAAAACCGATCCACTTATGCACCAGGACCTCGCCCAAATTTTGAAGAGAGGGGTCTCATATATTATACACTGATTGCTGAACCTCTGACTCAACTATTTTAATGATTTAGGAGAGCATGTTTCATACATCCAGTGGAAGGAAGGGTTCTCGAGTATCCCTTAAAGTATTTTGGTGCAACCAAAAGGTGCATATACCATTCAAAAGTGCCTGGGTATGATGCTGAAGATTGTTTCAAGCTGGAAAATAAAATTGAAACATTAATCAAAGTGGAGCCATTTAGTGCACTTCAGCTCTGCTCAATGTGAATCACAATCCGCTGCCAAATCACCGGAATCAGCGGTCAAGATGATCACCTTGAATGAATAATAAAATTTGAAAGGAACCATTGTCACGATATGAAATACATAGGATGAAAGAGTCCCACTTTAAAAGATCCTATGATTATAGTACAACTGAGACTTAGGGTGATGGTTCAGATATACCAGCGATAACCTGCTGCTGCTACCAGGGACGATAAGGTTCGTGAATACAAAATTGACCCATGGACAAATCAACAAAAGTAAAAACCCAAGTTGACAGATTTGTGGTAGCCCACGGTATGTCTAGGTCGGGGAGATGCTATAGTCCTGAGGATGGAAATCGAGGGAATTTGGGAAGAGAGTAGATCCAGAGAATAAATAAAACAGACCCGAAGGCTAAAAAATTCTAGAAGAGAATATCAACCAAAGAATACTCCGTGGAGGAACAACTGATGAAAACTCCAGCACAAATATTAATCATGGATTTACTGATGAGTTCCGATAGTCATAAGGTCTCCATAATAAAAGTGCTAGGTGGCGTAAGTGTGCCAAGAAATAGCACCAGTGATGTGTTGCCTCCAACAATTGGGAAAATGGTCGAATCAAATATGATCGCTTTTCGAAGAGATGAGCTTCCTATCGAAGGCGTGGGTCACAACAAAGCTCTACACATCACTATTATATGTGAAGACAAGGTAGTGTACCGAGTACTGGTTGATAGAGGATCAGGAGTCAATATCTGCCCACTCTCTACCCTACGAGAGTTTGGTATCCACCCGAGGGAAGTCGAGGAAAGTCATGTGAGGGTAAGGGCTTTTGATGCATTGTAGAAAGATGTCATTGGAGAAATTTATTTGGCTTTGCAGATCGGACCAGTTGAATTTCCCATACTATTTCAAGTGATGGATATTTCCTCTTCATAAAACTTACTGTTGGGAAGACCCTAGATATACATGGCAGGGGCTGTCCCATCCACCCTGCACTAGTGCATGAAATTCACGCATGGTTGTCATGAAATCGTGGTCTATGGCGAATAGGGCTAATCAGCTTATCGGGAACATGCAGTCCCGTTCATTTAAGGGCTAGACGGAGTTGCTTTCCATGTAGTAGAGATCATGCAGATTACCGAAAGAGGATTGAACAAAACTTGGGAATGCAATTGTTGTATAGGTCAAAGATGGCCATGAGGGAGATGATGAAATATGGATATTGGCCAGGAACTGGGATGAGAGCCCGATCAGATGTGATTGTAGAACTAATTGAGCCAAATGAGAAGAAAGGAAGAGCTGGTGGGTATCAACCTCCGATAGGGTAAACTTGTATCGGTAGCTCTAGGAAAAAGGCTTTTATGCCAGAGCATATTTCGGGTATGGGCCAGAGCTTAGCACCAGAGGATGATATCATGGGATGGGAAGTTTGTTCGTGACTATAATTGCAGAATACTGTGAATGCATTGTTATCAAGACACCGACCATTCAGATATGAACCAGGAGAGAATGTACAGAATTGGACCACCAGCCTCTTATTTGTTCTTCGGGAGTCTTGGTAGTGTGGAAATTGTAAAGTTTTTGTAAAAAAATGCACGGTTAATTGAGGCTTGAACCATGCCTGTACCTTTTTGTCATTTTGCCTCTTTAATTGCTTGGACGTTCCTCTTTTGATGAAATAAAAAGAATCGCTTTCTTAAAATTATTGCAACCTTATTGACCGCTTCATTTATACTTAATTTTTCTTTTTAGTATTCAAAATGATACAAACGTGTGTTCTATGATTGTGACATATAACGAAACCCTCGAGCAAAATGACCCAGATTACGAGGAATACAACGAGAGTATGATGCTAGACAATCTCCTAAAAGAGATTAAATAGTTGGTAAGCCAGAAATATCCTAACCTTGTAGAAACAGAAGTGGTCAATCTCATCAGCAAGGAAGACATGAAAGAAACCCGAATCAGTATCCATCTAGAAGTAGAGCGGAAGGAAGAACTAGTTGAGCTCCTCCGATAATACATCGATGTGTTTGCATGGTAATATGACAAAATTCCGGGATTAACTACTGATATCATCTCACATCGATTGCCTACTGATCCTGCTAGAATGCCAATCAAGCAGAAACATAGAAAATTCAAGGCTGACCTAAGTTTGAGGATAAAGGAAGTAGTAACCAAGCAGATAGAGGCAAATATAGTAAGGGTCACCAATTATCTTACATGGTTGGTAAATATCGTCCCAGTCCCAAGAAAGATGGGAAGATCAGGATATGTGTGTATTACTGAGATCTCAACAAAGCCAACCCGAAGGATGACTTCCCTTTCCCAAGTATCCATAACCTCATCGACAACTGCGCGAAACATGAACTCCAGTCGTTCGTGGATTGTTTCGTTGGATATCACCAGATCCTAATACACAAAGATGATGCAGAAAAGATAGACTTCACAACACCTTGTAGAGTTTACCGTTATAGTGTCATGCCATTCGGCCTGAAAAATGCTGGTGCCACTTACATGAGGTCCATGACGACCCTCTTTCACAACATGATTCACAAAGAGATCGAGGTGTATGTGGACAATGTCATCTGGAAGTCTCGAAAAAGTTCTGAATATTTGAATTACTTAAAAACAATTTGAGCACTTGAGGAAGTACAACTTGAATTAAACCCGGCAAAATACGCGTTCGTGGCCCTTGCTAGAGAATTATTAGGTTTCAATGTAAGCAGAAAAGGGATAGAATTGGATCCATCAAAAATCAAAGCCATTTAAGAGTTGCCACTACCCAAGAGCAAGACAGATGTGATGAGTTTCTTGGGTAGAGTGAATTACATCAGTCGTTTCATAGTCCAACCTATAGTAATTTGTGAACCTATCTTCAAGATGCTGAAAAAGGATGCTACCACAAAGTGGACAGAAGAGTGTCGGTAAGCCTTCAACTGAATTAAGGAATATTTGTCAAATGTGGTTTTTTTTAGCCCAGGAAGACGTTGCTACTATATCTATTAGTATTGGATAACACTTTTGGATGTGTGTTGGGATAGCACGACGAAACCGGGAGAAAGAAGCAAACCATCTACTACTTAAGTAAGAAGTTCACACCATGCGAGGTCAAATACACTTTGATAGAGGACACTTGTTGTGCTTTGACTTGGATTGCCTAGATATTAAGGCATTAAATATCAACGCACACCATGCATTTGATATCTCGGCTCGACCCGCTCAAGCATATCTTTCAGAAGTCGATGCCTATCGAAAAGCTAGCTAACTGGAAAATTCTCCTCCACCAATTTAAAGGGACAAGCTTTAGTTGATGACCTTGTAGAGAATCCAATGGATGGGGATTATGTGCCGCTCATTAAGTACTTTCCCGATGAGGAGGTATTGTTCGCTAGAGAAGATATTGCAGAGTCATAACCTAGATGGAGAATAATTTTCGACGGAGCAGCGAATTTCAGAGGAGTAGGAATTGAGGCAGTCCTAATTTCGGAATCAGACAGCCGTATCCAGCATCAACAAAGATAAGATTCCCTTGCACAAATAATATGGCTGAGTACGAAGCGTGCATCCTTGGGATCAAGATGGCAGTCAACATGAATATAAAAGAACTATTAGTCATAGTAGATTCTGATATATTGATAAATCAAGTCCAATGGGAGTGGTCTACCAAAAATGTCAAGATCCTTACGTACCTGTACTATGTAAAAGAGTTATTCAAGAGGTTCATGAAGATTGAATTCAAGCACGTTCCCAAGATCTGGAACGAGTTTGCTGATGCTCTTGCAACCTTATCATCTATGATTCAGCATCTAGATAATAATTATATCGACCCTATCGAGGTAGAGATCAGGGGTCAATATGCGTACAATTTTCCTGTAGAAGATCCATACGGTAAACCATGGTACCACGACATCAGAAGATTCGTAAAAATAAGAGAATACCCGGAGAATGCTACTAATAGTCAGAAGAGAGCACTTAGGAGGTTGGCAAATCATTCTTTCCATAACAGGGAAGTCATGTTCCAGAGGACCCAAGACTTGGGTTTGTTGAGATGTGTGGATGCCGATGAAGCAACCAAATTATTGGAAGAAATACATACAGGAATGTGCGGAGCCCTCATGACCGGTTTCACATTAGCCAAGAAGATCTTGAGAGCCGGATACTTTTGGATGACCGTGGAAAGTGATAGTATCCGCAACACGCAGAAGTGTCACCAGTGCTAGATCCACGTGGATTTTATCTGTGTTGGGAGCCATTGATTACTTTACTAAATAGGTCGAAGAATCTACCTACAAGGCTGTCACAAAGAAGGTAGTGGCGGATTTCATCCGAAATAACATCATCTGTTTATTTGGGATACATGAGTCAATCATCACTGACAACGTAGCTAACCTCAACTGTGATCTCATGAGGAGAATCTGCTAGACGTATAGAATTTTCCATCGCAACTCCACGGCCTACATACCACAAGTGAATGAAGCAGTTGAGGAAGATAACAAGAATATTAAGAGAATTCTGCAAAAGATAGTGGATAATCACAAACAATGGTTGGAGAAGCTATCCTCTACCTTACTAGGTTATTGGACCACCATGAGAACATCCACTGGGGCGCCGCCATATATGCTAGTATATGGCAACGAAGCTGTAATACCCGCAGAGGTCAAGATACTATCCTTAAGAGTCATCCAAGAGGCTAAGTTAGACGAAGCAGGAGCAACTCTTGTTCATTGACAAAGAGATAATGGATGCAGTATGCCATGGTTAGCTATATCAGAATAGGATGGCCAATGAATTTATCAGAAGGGTGAAGCCTTGCCAGTTTACATTGGGCCAATTCGTTCTGAAGAAAATCTTCCCCCACCAGGAAGAAGCCAAAGGAAAGTTTGCACTAAATTGGCATGATCCTTACGTGGTTCACCAAGTGTTGTCGGGTTGAACTCTAATCTTGGTAGAAATGGATGGAAGAGTCAGTACGAAGACCATTAACTCAGATGTAATCAAGAGATACTGTAGGCATGTGATTTTTGACCCTCTCCAAGATTTTTCGTATTTTAGCACGTAAATATTTAATTTAGGCCTAATATCGCTATTTCAACTAATTTTGACTCTTTAACTTTATTTTATTACATGAAAATGAAAATTACAAAAAACATAGTTTCATTAATGTTTTGTAGTCATTTTTAATCTTGAAAAAAATACCCAAAACAGTTTTGTTTTAAAAGTCAGTCTTATTTTAATAGTTATTTTACTTAAGTAGGATTAGTTAATAAATGGTCGTATTTTTAGTCTCGTTTGCGGGGAATGAATAACATTTGGGTTCAAACAACCCATTTGAAGCCTAATTTTCGTACCTAGCCCATAATTCCCAAGCCCATAATTCCTAGGCTCATACCCCCTAACCTAAAAAACCCTATAAAACAAACTAGACCATAGACCTAGACCCCTAGACCTAATGCCAAAAAGCTAACACTCAAAAGATCCGCCATTTGTCTTCTTAAAAAATCAAAGAAAAACCAAAAAATGAAGAACCTATCTTCTAAAAAATGAAAATCAGCTGCTAGACCTAGGGACTTTAGCTGACAGCTGCAAATCACACAAGGACCCCCACCCCCACGTCGATCTTCTTCATTTAAACCAACCGCCATTCTTTTTCATGAGAGGATATACAACCTAAAGCTCTCCCCTCCATCTCCAGCATCCAACGACACCCATCCTCTTCACCACCAAACCAGTCGCCAACCACCATCTGATCCTAACTCGTCCCAAAATCACGCACAATCAGATTTTGTAAAAGCTCCATCAACTCCTTTTAAAACAATTGGATTCATAGCAGGAAATTTATATATATATGTATATATCAGTGATGAATGAACTCCTTTTTTCCTTTGCATTTCCCACTTAAATGATTCTTTACACTCTAAGTTAAAGATAGAACTTAAGAGAGAAAATTGATCAGTTGAACATTAATAGCAAGCTGGAAACTGAAGAGCTTAGTGTGTATAGTATTCTCAATATAAAACTCCTTCGGATAAATAGAAGTCATTTAGAATAAGAAGGCAAGAGTGTAGTCGGATCCGATGTTCGGAGTTTAGTGTGATTGAGGTCGTTTTGGTTTCGAGCTTCCGGTGCCGATTCGAGTTTCCATTCGCGATTCCGGCACCTATGTTTCCAAGTCGCTATATAATTAAACTTCAGGTTCATTGAGGTCAATTTATCATTTCCTTCTACTTCCGGTTTGCTTAACATCATGCTTTTATATTTGTTAATCTACCGTTACTCTGTTTTTGAATGTCATTTTGTTGCAGCTGTTTAGTTTAATATGTTTGGATGGGTCTTGATAGTTAAAGTGACCTTTGATTCCATATCTAATTATATTATTAATAGACAATTGTTTAGACATCTGCTCGTGTTTATTAGAATTGGTTATAGCTGAACATTTTTTTGTCACAATATGGAAATTAGGTTGCTATTCATCAACTGAACTACGTCAAATTAGATTAAAGGGGCCCGGGTGTGCATTTCATGTGACCCGACTTTAATTCCCAATAAGGTTAAATAGAACGCGTCGTGAACCGCGGGTGCATTTCATATAGCGTGGCTTACGATGTGTTTTAAATAACCTTGAATTTTCCCGAAATATTAAAAGCGGATAAAAATTAAAAAATGCACAATAGGTTTAAAACATATAAAAAATCAGATAATTAGGCCAATAATAATAGTTGAGTGACCGTGCTAAAACCGCGGAACCCGAAAATGCCTAACACCTTCTCCCGGATTAATAGAATTCCTTACTCGGATTTCTGTGTTCGCAGACCATAAAACGGAGTCAATCTTTCCTCGACTCGGGATTTAAACTAGTGACTTGGGACAACATAAATTATCCTAAGTGGCGACTCTGATTTTAATAAATAATCCCGTTTCGATTGTAACTTAAATTGGAAAAAACTCCCTTATACCCCTTCCGAGGGTAGGTAAAAAGGAGTTGTGACAGCTCTGGCGACTCTGCTGGGGAAAAGAACCCAGAACTTCTGGTTCAGGGTTCAGAATTTGAGCTTAGAATATCTGTTATAGTTGGCTTTATTTATTATTTGATTTTTACGTGTTTGAGCCTAATGTGCTAAATGTTACTTTATCGCTTTGATATTGTTTGAACTGTATATAAATTGTTATGAAACCCTCCTCTCTCTGAGTCTTCTAAATCGTCTGGGAAGTGTGCACTTCATGCGACTTCTTTTCTGTTAGAGTCATATCCCAATTTTAGAATGACGTCCGGACAAGTTGCAATGCCGGTGAAGCTTCTGTATTCCTGGTACGCTGCCCCCCTCGGCTTGAGTTGTCCGCTTGCATAAGCCAGGTCTAGAATAAATAAACCCAGGTTTTTAAACCTAGAATAACATAGTCTCATGTTGGATCCCTAGTAAGAACGCTTGTTTGCATCACGTGCATCAGACTTTGGGGACTCAACGTAGGGGTTGGGTTCGTCTAGGACAGGAGTACCCAAAAAATAAAAGACCATCTTGATGCATCCTATATGTTACATGATGCATTTCTTCAAGGGTAAAAGGGTCATTTGGTGGACCAATAATAGTTGAGGGCAAATGAAAAAGAAAAAAAAGGGGTGAAGTGTGAAAATAAGGCAAGTAGGGCCCAACTATATTTTCTTTCACATTTTTGTT
The DNA here is from genome assembly GCF_000393655.2 of Nicotiana sylvestris. Lineage (NCBI taxonomy): Eukaryota > Viridiplantae > Streptophyta > Magnoliopsida > Solanales > Solanaceae > Nicotiana > Nicotiana sylvestris. The sequence continues at coordinate 124,265,657 of NC_091065.1, forward strand.
AAGAAAAAGAAGAAAAACTTGAAAAATTAAAAAAAAAAAGATTTTGCATTTTTTTGATCATTTTCCGAAAATCAAAAAAAGGAAAAGAAAATCCAAAAGAGTTTACATGTTTCATCATTTTTCAAAAGAAAAAAGAAGACAAAAAACATATTTTCTTTAAATTAGTTGTTTTTTTATTCTCGCCCTTATCCAATCTTCCCGAACTACGCATACCTGATTCTCATCTTTCGGGGTGTAATACATAAGCAACCCACATAGGGTCCGGTATTCCTAGTGGGTCTTAGGTTCTTGGCTTCGCGGGGTCTTAGCCGAATCTTGCATTTTTAGCCACTTTTAGCCACATAGGTTAATTTTAGAAAAATAGTCAATCATGTCTTGCATGTGTCCAACAGGAAGAGTTATTGTCTCACATAGCGTTCTAGGTCTTTAACTTTATGTGGTCTTAATTTTATCATGCAGGTGGATCTACTTACCGATGTTTGGGCATGAAAGACGCCTTAGGACCATCCAGTTAGGATCACTCATTCAAGAGTTTGCTTGAGGAGATTTTCTTTATGTTTTTAGTCTGTTGTTCTTTTTATATCATCTTTTACCTTTTAATTTTGTACAGTAATGTCGAGTCTTTTAGGTGATGTTAGAGTCTGTCATAGTATATTTAAGTTTGCCGAGTCTTTTGTTATTGTATTACTTATTTTGTATTTGAAAAATGTGTTATAAATCAAAAATCCAAAAAAAGAAGAGATTTTGCGTTTTATATTTCCGTTAGAAGTTTCTTTAGAAATACTACTCCTAGAAATTTTAAAAAAAATAATTGAGGTAGTTTTTTCTTTAGGCAATTAATATCTAGATCTTAAAAAAAATTATTGTTATATTTCCTTGTAGTACATTAAGACTAAAAATTCAAAAAAAAAAGAGAATTTTCTTTTAGTACCTCTTTAAAAGTTTTCTTTAAGATTTTAGTTCCAAAAATCCAAAAAACAATTCTTTTGAGGTTCTTCTTTGGGAAATTAACAAAAATGAAAAACAAATTATTTTTATTTCTACTAGAGTTTTAGGATATTGTACATAGAAGAAAAAAAGGTACTTTATCTTCGGTTTATTTTAATAATTTCTCCCTTAGGTAATCAAATTAAAATCCAAAAATATTTTTTTATCTTGTTCATTTCCTGTTTCGAGATCTTTCCTTAGGATATCAAACGAAAATTAAAAATATTTTCTTTGGTTTATTCTTTAGATTTTCTTCCTAAAAAAAGAATCAAAAAAATATTTTTCTCTTCTAGAATTTTATTCTTAATAATTTCCCATAGAGTATTTGTGTAAAAAAAATATATGCCTTTTTAAGCTTGAGTTTAAAATAAGTTATAGAACATTAAGTCTAGAAAATTCAAAAAAAAGGGATCTACTTCTTTTATTTCTCTATTCTCATCGAAGTAGTCATTAAGGTAAAAAAAGAAAAAAAGAAAAAGAGAACGTTAGTTTGTTTACTTTATTCCCGATCTTCCCGAACTACGCAAAGATCTGATTCATGCGGCGTCATGATACGTAGGCAACCTACATAGGGTTCGATCGAATTATTTTTTTATTATTAAAAGAAAAAAAAAGAACGAAAGAAAAAGAAAGGAAAAAAAGCGAGGAAATTATGGGATGTGAGAAGAAGAGGAAAGAAAAGAGTGATAATTAGAAAACAAGAGGAAGGGAAATGAGCAAGTCGCAAGTGCTAGAAAAGAAACAAAAAGAGAAGATTGAAGGGAACAAAATGGGATGATGCCAAGTGACCTGGTGACCCTCGAAGTCATTCTAGAACCGTTAATTGTTGCTAGGTGCATTACACACAATGTGATATTTTTAGCTATTAAATGCCTTAATGCTAATAGGATGACCCTATTTTGTTCCTTTTGTTATCTTCATTAAGCAGAAGGGTGGTTGGTTTGTGATTTTTAAGTAACTCATCTATACAACAAAAGGTCAAAGAGCAAGGTAGCCATGACTAGCAAAGACTTGGACACATGGGTTGTTGATCCGTTTAAGGGAATTGTTGAATCAGAATCTGATTAAAAGAAGAGGTCTTAAGGTTGAAAAGACAGATGGCCGAAATATACCAAGCCTGGATTAGTGGTCCTCCTCCACCATCAGTTCCCACTAACAACACTGAAAGCCTTGTCACCATTCTGCCACTGTCACAAGTCCAGGATATCTCCCTACAACCATTTCACACTCTGCCCCCAGAACCACCTCATATCTCGCACCTTTGACCACTCATGTTTTTGTAACTCATCCACCTGCTACCTTTCCTCGATCCTCTAGCGAGACTGTGTTCAAAATCCTTGATGCCCAACACTATGCTCCAGAACCAATTTTTAAGGTCTCGGGTCCATACTCTTACACTCCTCATTTTGAGCCTCCCGGTGAGACAGCAAATGCTGCTAAGACAGTGGAGCCAGATGAGATATCCAGAAAGCTGAAAGGGTTTAAGATGCCAAAGTTTAATTTGTATGATGGGCGTGGAGATCCAATAGCCCATCTGAGGGGTTATGGCAGTGAAATGAGAATTGTTGGCAGGAAAGATGAGTTGCTGATAACGTATTTCAGTGAGAGCCTGACTGGGGCAGCTTTGGAATGGCATACTCATCAAGATATCGGTAAGTAGTATACATGGGATGACATGGCTCAAGATTTGGTGCGACACTTTCAGTACAATATAGACATTGTCCCAAACCACTCCTCCCTATCTCAGATGGAAAAGAAATCCAAGGAAAGTCTTAGGGAATTTTGGTTCAGATGGAACGAACAAGTTGCTTGGGTTGGTTCTCCGATTGATAGAAAAGATGTAGCTGAGCCCCGCCAACGACAGGATCTAGTGGGCATTCTTGCTAAACGCTTTCAGTCTCAATACCAACCCCATACCTATCCCCGAGATCCATATAATCCACCTCAATATCATCCTCCGAACAATGTTCGGTCATCTGTCCAACCACCGGGTCACTCCTTAATGCGAGCGCCAGCACCGCATAATGCACTCTTGCCTTCACAACATTTTCAAGCACCCAACAACCCTAGAAAATAGGGGCAATGAGGGTAACAAAGGCAAAGAAATAGTTTCATGCCAATCGGGGAGTCCTACACCAACTTGTTTGAAAAGTTAAAACATTCTGGCTTGATTGAGCCGCTCCTCGGCTATACGCCAGACACATATGCAAAAGGATTTGATCCTACTATACGGTGCATGTACCACTCTAATGTCCAAGGGCATAGCATTGAAGATTGTCGTGCTTTGAAAAGGGAAATAGAAAGAATGATTCAAGAAGGAATAATTGTGGTCCAAGGCAGTAATACTCCAAGTATCACAGATAATCCTCTGCAGGCACATTACAACGCACAGATTGTTGGGATGGTTTGCAATGAAGAAGGGCTGGTCAAAGGAGTCAATGAGCCACTTGGTGAAGTTAATGATATTGAAATTTGTAATGGTCTTGGTAATATTGATGCGGAACTCAGTGGCTAAGATGCCGACTTGGTAATTGGAAAGACGCTCATTTCTTGCCTAGCTAGGGATGAGTCTTGGTGGTTCATTTTTTTGTCATTTCTGTTGTCCGGGTTATTTCAGGGTTGTAATCCGGATATTGTCTTGTAACTCAAACCCTTCTATCCTTTTATTTTCCCAAGTTCTTGTAGTCGTAGTAACTCATTTAGTGTTATATAGGTTTGTTCCCGGGTTGTACCCTAGTTTATTTTGCTTATTTTGTTGTTCAAATCCTTTCACCGTCTGTCTAATGCAATTTTTTGTTTTCTATTATTTCTAGTCATTTTTGTTTAGTTCTCTTCTCCTTTTATAGTTCTTTTCATTGCTGGTTCTAGCAACATGACATACACGCATAATTCTAGGCTTGTCTTAAAAGTTATTTTAGTCATGAAGCAATGAAGCAATTTTGAAGATGATAGGGACATTTGAGGCGATAAAGAAAAGTGGAAGGCATATCAGTGATATCAATGCCGAAGCCGCAAAAGAAATATTGCACATGATCTTTAATTTTCATTTCAAGTTGCATGTGTTGTACTTGGTATTTTCAGGGATTGGGATGCCCTCTTTTAGCTACCCAAACACTTATACCATTTGATACCCTTTTGAGCCTGTACTGATTTCTTTGACCTCCCCTCTTTTGGAATCAAGTTAGAGTCATACGAAAAAAAAGGTTTATGTCCCCATAAGTTTATTTTAAAAGGCTCATTACAAAAGGAAAATTAAAAAAAAAAGAAGAAGAGAAAAATAGAGATAAAAAAAAAGGGAAAAGAAAAAAAAAGAAAAAAGAAAAAGAAAAAAAAGAAAAAGGAAAATTGTAACAAGAAAGTATCTTTGTGAACTACGTTTAACCTGATTCTTGTTACCACAAGATACGTAGGTAGCCTTACGGTTCGATCATAACAAATAAAATATTTTATAATCCCACGAAGTTGAGAGTGACGTAGTCTTTCTTAGTAACTCCATCAAAAGAAAAGAAAAAAAAGAATCAAATTCTCTTGTTTTAGAAATTGGTGCAAAGTTTTTAGAATGGATTCCAAAAGTTGTAAATAAATTAACCCTGTTGTCTTAGTTATTTTGAGCCTTTATGATATCATCTCTTTCTAACCCTATCCAAAAGCCACAGTACAATCCAAAAAAGATCTCCCAGATAATCTTTGAGAGTGCTGAGATTAGACATGCCAAGAGTATTTGATGTTTTTACCATGGTTAATGCCCTGCAAAATCAGAGGAAATAAGAAGAAAAGAATAAAATGAGAGAGTCTTATTGGTGAAAACCTTTATAGGCACCATAAGACGATGGTGAGTTGAGAGAAAGAACAAAATGAGAGAGGCTTGACGGTGAAAACCCTTCGAGCACTACAAGTCAAATAAGGATCGTGAATCAGATAGGATAATCGGACAATTGAAGCCCAGTTTCACGGTTTAGGGGGTATAACAAGAGTTGAACATTAGACTTGTTTGACAGATTAGGCCACTTAATCAAAAGTGCATGTCATGGTCATTAGAGTTAGTATCCACATCTGATAAGTTTCGACTTTGTAGTTTTCTTGTTTGGAATCATCTCTTTCCATTGCCCTTTACTCTGTTCATTTTTTTTGTTTACTTCCTCTTCCTGGGTCTGTTTGGTCAGAACAAGTGAGAAATTACTTCAAATTTTGCCACTAGCTTTCCAATTGCACAAAACGGGGTCTGGCTAGCATACAAAAGTGGCACACGTTAGGAAAGAACAGTATGCATACTGAGTTGGTAACAATCAACATGCTTTGGGATTCATGTGAATACAAAGGTTCGGTATATGGCAATTCATGAACAATGCAAGAGATAGAGGGTATTGGGTTTGGATGGATGAAAGGTATTTTCTGTGATAAGGTTGACAGAGAAAGTGGTTAACCAATATCAAGCAAGGTCTTTCAAATGGAAATGAAAGTTATCATGGCAAGTAAAGGAGCAATAGACCTCAAGGCCAAGGCCAGTGGCCTACGTCAGGAAAGAACAACAAGCGCACTGAGTTGGTAAAAATTAACGTGTTTTGGGATTCATGTGAAATACAAAGGTTTGGTATATGTCAATTTATGAGCAAAATGCAACAGATAGAGGATATTGGGTTTGAACGGATCAGAGGTATTTTCTGTGATAAGGGTTACAGAGAAAGTGGTTAGTCAATAAACAAGCAAGGTCTTTCGAGTTGAAACCAAAGTTATCATGGGAAGTGAAGGAGCAAACGCCCTCAAAGTCAAGGCCACAAACCAACCACCATATTTATAAACTCACAAGTTTCTTTGTTTGAAACAGGGATGAAAATTGTGTCCAAATCAAAGCTTAGAAGTTTGAATTTTTTGAAGTGTCGTGCCCAAATTTTGTCAGCACAAATGTAGTTTGAGAAGGGGAAAGAAAAATTTGTTCGATCTGCATAAATCATCCAGGAGGAGAGCATGTCACGGGTAAGTTCATTCTCGGCTTTTCAGGACCCTCATGGATAATGGGATTTAATTTAAAATTTTCAGGACCCTCCTGGATAATGGGATTTAATTTAAAGTTATCAGGACCCTCCTGGATAATGGGCTTTAGTTAAAATTTAAGACCTTCATAGTTAACAAGATTTAGTGTAAGTTCTACCTTTAAGAAACATAGTTTAGCTTTAAAGTTTTCACTTTTAAGATGAGATTTAATTTGAAATTTTTAGGACCCTCCTGGACAATGGGATTTAGCTTTTGATTTCTCATAGATCCTTTGATAACAAGATTCGATAAACACTCACAGATGTTCCCAATATCAACTTGGGGCAGAAAAATTTATTTTGTTTTGTCTGTTTTGTTGGAAATCAGGAGCCCACCTGGAGAACAAAGGGAAGCAGTTCAAGTTCAAGAGAAAATAGTTTAAGTATTGGAAATCAAGCACCCACCAGGAGAACAAAGGGAAGACAGTTCAATTATTGGAAATCAGGCATCCACTTGGACTACAAAGGGAAGCAGTTCAAGTTCAAGAGAAAACAGTTCAAGTATTGGAAATCAGGCACCCACCTAGAGAACAAAAGGAAACCAGCAGGTTCAAAAGAGTTAGTTCGAGTTCAGCAATCAGGAACCCACCTGGAGAACAAAGGGAAAGAAACAATGTTCAAAGGAAGATGGTTCAAGTTCAGCAATCAGGCGCCCACCTGGAAAACAAAGAAAAAACAATTCAAGATCCATAGGAAAGGAAGACAATTCAAATGTTGGAAATCAGGAGCCCACCTAGAGAACAAAGGGAAGTAGTTCAAGTTTCAAGAGAAAACAATTCAAGTGTTGGAAATTAGGAGCCCACCTGTAGAACAAAGGGAAACAGTTCAAGTCTCAAGGAAAAGCAGTTCAAATGTTGGTAATCAGGCACCCACTTGGAGAACAAACGGAAAGCATCAATGTTCAAAGGAAGGCATCAATCAGGATCCCATCTAGAGAACAAAGGGAAACTGTTCATGTCTCAAGGAAAAACAGTGCAAATGTTGGAAATCAGACATCCACCTGGAGAACAAAGGGAAAGCAGCAGTTTCAGAGGAGTCAGATCATGTTCGATAATCAGGAACCCACCTGGAAAACAAAGGAAAAGCAGCAGTTTCAGAGGAGTCAGTTCTAGTTGGAAATCAGGAGCCCACCTGGAGAACAAAGGAAAAACGAGTCAAGGGAAAAGCAGTACAAGTGTTGGAAATCAGGAGCCCACCTAGAGAATAAAGGGAAAGCAGTAATGTGCAAAGGAAGACGGTTCAAATTCAGTAATTAGGAGCCCATCTGGAGAACAAAAAGAAAACGAGTCAAGTTTCGAGGGAAAAGCAGTACAAGGGTTGGTAATCAGGCACCCACCTGGAGAACAAAGTGAAAGAAACAATGTTCAAAGGAAGACAGTTCAAGTTCAACAATCAGGCGCCCACCTGGAGAACAAGGGAAAATAGTTCAAGTTTCGAGGAAAAATAGTGCAAGTATTGGCAATCAGGCGCCCACCTGGAGAATAAGGAGAAGGCAGTCCAAGTTTTGAAGGAAGATAATTCGAGTATTGGCAATCAGGCGCCTAATTGGAGAATAAGGGAATTAACTTCAGAATGCAATTCAAGTTAGCAACAAAAGAAGCTCGCGGCAAGAATGCGAGTCAATAGTACGAGGTGATCAACAGAAGTTAGTCACAATCCAAGAAAAGGGGAAAAAAGAAAGGCAAGAAGTGAATCCAAATGCAGAAGTTGATGAAAGATGTGGGCTGCTCAAGACATGAGTGAAGTCACAAGCATGGTATGTCCGGTTTTGATCTAAAAAGTTGAAGAAGAATGAACTAGCACCTGCAACTAGTAAGCGTCAAGGTTCAAATATAAAGTCTGCATGAAGAACCATTGAAGACTCAAGATCAAACTTCAGAAGACTTATAGATAGGAATTTTGTAACTCATAGTTGACAAGCATAGTTAGTCTTTTACATTTTTTGATTTTTTATGTAATAACAAGACCGCAAACCGGAACCCTCGACGGAATGGCATCTCGATCGGCTCTCCACCTCGGTATATTCCATTATCTCACTCACTTCTGAACTATACGTCGCCTGATTCCTTTATAGCCAAGGATATGTAGGTAGCTCAGATATCAGGGCTCGGTCACATTCTCCTTTCTCTTAGCTTTTGGTCTCTCTAAATAAGGGTCGTGTCAAAAACCTGTCTAATCGTTCTTTATCTGAAAATACTTCATATTTCCAGTCAAAGAGGGGCAGCTGTAGACATGTGATTTTTGACCCTCCCTAAGATTTTTCATATTTTAGCACGTAAATATTTAATTTAGGCATAATATTGCTATTTCAACTAATTTTGCCTCTTTTACTTTATTTTATTACAAGAAAATGAAAATTACAAAAAAATAGTTTCATTAATGTTTTGTAGTCATTTTTAATCTTGAAAAAATACCAAAAATAGTTTTGTTTTAACGGTGAGTCTTATTTTAATAGTTCTTTTACTTAGGTAGGATTAATTAATAAATGGTTGTATTTTTAGTCTCGTTCGCAGAGAAAGAATAAAATTTGGGTTCAAACAACCCATTTTTAAGCCTAATTTTCGGACGTAGCCTATAATTCCGAAACCCATAATTTCTAGGCCCATACACCCTAACCTAAAAAACCATATAAAACAAACAAGACCCTAGACCTAACGCCAAAAAAAGCTAACAATCAAAAGATCTGCCGTTTGTCTTCTTCAAAAATCAAAGAAAAACCAAAAAATGAAGAACCTATTTTCTAAAAAATGAAAATAAGCTGCTAGACCTAGGGACTTTAGCTGATAGCCGCAAATCACACAAGGACCCCCACCCCCACGTCGATCTTCTTCATTTAACCCAACAACCGTTCTTTTTCATGAGAGGATATATAACCTAAAGCGCTCCCCTCCATCTCCAGCATCTAACGACACCCATCCTCTTCACCACCAAACCGACCACCGACCACCATCTGATCCTAACTCGTCCCAAAATCATGCACAGTCAGATTTTTTAAAAGCTCCATCCACTCCTTTTAAAACATTTGGATTCATAGCATGAAATTTTTATAATATATCAGTGATGAATGAACTCCTTTTTTCCTTTGCATTTCTCACTTAAATGATCCTTTACACTCTATGTTAAAGATAGAACTTATGAGCGAAAATCGATTAGTTGAACATCAATAGCAAGCTGAAAATTGAAGAGCTTAGTGTTTATAGTATTCTAAGTATAAAACTTCTTCAGATAAATAGAAGTCATTTAGAGTAAGAAGGAAAGAGTGTAGTCGGATCCGATGTTCGGAGTTCAGTGTGATTGAGGGCGTTTTGTTTTCGAGCTTCCGGTTCCGATTCGAGTTTGAGTTCTCGATTCTGTCACCTGTGTTTCCAAGTCGCTGTATAATTAAACTTCAGGTTCATTGAGGTCAATTTGTCATTTCCTTCTACTTCTAGTTTGCTTAACATCATGCTCTTATTTTTTTTAATCTAACGTTACTCTGTTTTTGAATGTCATTTTGCTGCAGCTGTTTAGTTTAATATGCTTGGATGAGTCTTGATATTAAAGTGACCTTTGATTCCAAATCTAATTATATTATTAATAGACAATTTTTTAAACATCTGCTCGTGTTTACTCGAATTGGTTATAGATGAACATTATTTTGTCACAGTATAGAAATTGGGTTGCTATTCATCAACTGAAATATGTCATATTAGATTAAAAGGGCCCGGGTGTGCATTTCATGTGGCCCAATTTCAATTTCCAACAAGGTTAAATAGAACGTGTCGTGAACCGCGGCTTATGATGTGCTTTAAATAACCTTGAATTTTCCCAAAATATTAAAAATGGCTAAAAGTTAAAAAATGCACAATAGTTTTAAAATGTGTAAAAAATCAGATAATTAGTCCAATAATAATAGTTGAGAGACCGTGCTAAAACCACAGAACCCGGGAATGCCTAACACCTTCTCCCGGGTTAATAAGATTCCTTACCCGGATTTCTGTGTTCGCGGACCATAAAACAGAGTCAATCTTTCCTCGACTCAGGATTTAAACTGGTGATTTGGGACCCCATAAATTATCCCAAGTGGCGACTCTGATTTTAATAAATAATTCTGTTTCGATTGTCACTTAAATTGAAAAATACTCGCTGATACCCCTTCCGAAGGTAGGTAAAAAGGAGATGTGACAGATACTATGTTTGAAGACAATTGAATTAGGTTTTACTGTAACAGAACTACATTCCACCTGAGGGATATGTAGGGAACCCACGTAGGGTTTGGTTTCCCTCACCCCTCTTCTTTAATAATAGAAAACCCAAATATCATTATGTATGTTGCTTTGGAACTACTCCACGACTTGATTTCCCATGTAAGGAATACGTAGGCAATACTCAGCGGATTCAATCATCTTTTGTGATTGAACTACATTCTGTCCTGATTTCATTTCATAAACGGCTAACTTGGGTACTCGTTTGGTTTGCTTCCTTTTAAGAGGTCAGTAAAATCTCAACCCCGTCCTTCTTTGTTCGTTTAAATTACTAAATGTGAATTGTTTTGTTACTAAATGATTCCATGAATAATGTATTCATGGTTAACAGTCCTATGTGCATACTAATGACATATGGTTTCCAAATAGGCTCTGAGATCATGAATTTCCTTGGGTTGTTGAAATTAGAGTTCTGTAACGATTCCTATGAACATGTGATAAACCGTCTCTGTTGTTATATATTAGAAACAACCTAATAACTCTAAAACTATCTTGATGATTGATTTCTAATGGATTTCCTTGATGTTCTGTCAAGTACTTTTATTTTTGCCTTAAATGTTATCTACATTTCTAGTAGCTAACCTGATAAACTAGAATTAAACAAGTATGAATCTATTGTATTGATAAGGTGAGGCTGTCATTTTTGGTTTGAGGATGTTAGTTTATCCTCTCCTTTATCATGCTTCTGTTAATCATGTTCACTCTCTAGAAATCATTGATTCTCTGATGCGTTCATGGTTGTCTTATCACACTGTATAAACATGATTTGAGCATATTGCATCCTTATATCATCTTCGTGTTTATTTTGAAGTGCATCACATGCTTGACCTAAGTTTTGAGGGTTTGTAAAAGTTCTGGTATTCTATTTGTCTAGATAATATGCTAAAACCGAATTCCACTGTGCCTGAAATCCTATACTTGACTTGCTTGACATATTTCCCCAATGTGATAACATGTCTACCCTTTTCTGAGATCCATGCAGTAACAATGTTAGCTTAATGATGATAACACTTTTTAAATAGTATGACTCTATGTTATATATCTCTTGTACATGTAACTCAGCTTCCATTTGATTCGTTAATACTTTATGCTTGCCTTCCATTACCATGTATATGTATATATTGTCCTTTAAACATCACTGAGCATATGTTAATGAACCAGACCTAGTTTATGAGCTTTGAATGAACCTTTCCTTTACATTTTTTGAGTATAACATCATGCTTTGCTTTACACATGGATTAGTATAAAGTGGAAAACTCTTAGAAAGGGAAAATCATGTTCTGAACCTTAAGGTAAGCAAGACTATTTGCTTAGGATTCTGCTGGAGGTTTAATATGATGTTATGAATCTGTAACCGTGTTAATGTCCTTTAAGAATCCTAATTATGGTACTTAGTTTGTATTTCTATTGATGTGCTTTAGAAGTTCTAATTGAGGTCTGTTAATCTGCAATCTTGTTAACCCTATTGGAAGTTTTGATTGAAGATATGAGTCTTTGATCTTGTTAATATGTTTTAGAAGTTCTAACTGTAGTTGTTAATCTACAATTCTGTTAACACTATTTATGAGTGATAATAGTTTGTTAAGGGTACCTCTATTAGTACTTTTTTAAGGAACTCAATTGGTGTGGTCAGCCTACACCTCTGATAATAGTATTTAGATATTCATGTTGGAGTTGTTAACTTGTATATATGTGCTAGAAGTTGGTACTTAAGCTATTAAAAGAATGTGTCCATGCCCAAAACTTCATATGTTTAAGTCATGCACTTACTTCATTCTTGAAAAGTAGGATCTAAGTGTTTAAGTTCCTAACAATGACTCGATGATGCCTTTCTCTCTATGTGTGAGATTGATTCTTTTAAGCATGTCTTGCATATCATTTACGTTAAATATTGTACTTTTTTAGATTGTGATTACATCAGGAGGATTGGTTGTCTTCTGATCCTAAAGGTTGTCGCGACAGCTGAAAAGTAGTAAATGAGATTCCACTAATCTCCAGAATACCTGCCGTGTGAAGAATCCACTGGCACCTATCTAAAAAATCATTAGCATCCTCTGACGTAGCCCCACTGAAAGATGGAGGCCTGAGCCTCCCAAACAGCTCTAGCCTTATTTGTTCCTTGTCACTCATTGGTGGACCCACTTGGGCCTGAGCAACTGCAACAGGTTGGGCTGGTAGTTCCCCTAGTTTCTGAAGCCCCCGAACCATATGCTCTGGAGTACGGGCTGCGGGAGTCTGAGCACCTCACATGGATTGAGTAGTGGATGGTGCATCCTGAACTAAAACCTCCCGAGCAATGCTAGTGCATACAGTCAATATCTAAGAAAAAGGCTCCTAAAGGCCTGGAAACCCAATAGGCACAGGTAGTAACTGAGTTGGTCCCACCGGCTCAACCACATATAGTATCGGCTCCTGAGCTAGAGCAACTAATGGCTTTATATGTGCCGCTCTAGCTAGAGTATGAGCTTCACCTTGGCCTCTACCGCGGCCCCAACCTCTTGTTGCCCTAGCTGGTGATACGGGTGGTCGTCTGCCCAATCCGGTAGCACGTGTCCTTACCATCTATGAGAGAATAGAATAATAGAAGTTTAGTTTCTGGAGTCAACAAATCCATATGACAAGAATACAAGAAAGTAAAGTTTCCTAATAGTTCAGCAACTTCTCGAAGATAAGTACAGACTTCTCCGTACCGATCCGCAAGACTCTACTAAACCTGCCAAGAATCATGAGACCTATGTAACCTAGGCTCTAATACCAACTTGTCATGACCCAAATCTCAATATGTCATGATGGTGCCTATCTCAGTACTAGGCAAAACGAAAATCACAAATAACTACATATTTTAAATGGAAAACATGATGTAATAAGTTTAATAGTGAAAAATAATTCTCACAAATAACCGATAAGAATAACTACGACTCAAGTATAAAATCCCCTAAATCTGGGTATCATTGAGTACATGAGGTACTAAGTGTCAACACAGTCTAAATCTCTAATACAATTGTCTCGAAGATAGAATGATACAGAATAAAGCTGAAAAGAAGGAGAGTCGAGGTTTGCGAGTATCGAACCGGCTACCTCAAATGTCTCCTTGCAGATATTGCTCTGAGTCTAGCAACCACTAGGTCTAGATGTATCTGGATTTGCACACAAAGTGCAGAGTGTAGTATGAGTACAACCTATCCAATGTACTCAATAAGTAACATGACTAACCTTGGGCTAAAAGCATTGACTAGCTAAAAAAGGTACAATCCAAATCCAGATAACAATAGTACAAACATAATATGGAAATGATAGTAATAACTAAGAGAAATCTTATAATCAATTTGAACACATAATAGAAATGTAGACATGCTTTCTTGTTTAACAGTTTAAGCTCAACATTGATAAAATATGCCAAGTATAACTGATATGAGAAATGCTACATCTCTATGTCCACATGTCAAATGTGCATGTCACATGTAATGCATCATGTTGATAAACTCATGTATTCACACTCTTAGAGTACTCAATCTCACTATCTTACAATCCCCACTCATCACTCTCAATCACTCATCACTGTACGACACCTGCGCTCATCGCTAGTATGTTAGACTCCGGAGGGGCAGATCCCGCCCAAGCGCTAATAAAATAGTGTTGCAGCGAGTAACCTGATCCCATTATGAATTTGCGAAAACTACTACGGCATTCAGCCCGATCCCATCATGAATTAATAAAACTTGTTGTGGCGCGCAGCAGAGTCGCCAGAGCTGTCGCACCTCCTTTTTCCGCCCCCGCGAGGGTGCAAGGGAGTTTTTCCAATTAAAGGACAATCGAAACGGGATTGGTTTATTTATTTCAGAGTCGCCACTTGGGAGATTTAGGGTGTCCCAAGTCACCAATTTTAATCCCGAATCGAGGAAAAGAATGACTCCATATTACAGTCTGCGTACCAGAAATCCGGATAAGGAATTCTGTTAACCCGGGAGAAGGTGTTAGGCATTCCCGAGTTCCGTGGTTCTAGCACGGTCGCTCAACTGTCATATTCGGCTTATTTATCTGATTTTAAATACAATTATGAACCGATGTGCCAATCTTAACTTTTTACCACTTTATTATTAATATTATTTTTTTAAAAAAAAATAAAAATAAAAAATAAAATTGTGAACATTGTTTAAAACATGTCTTTGGATTACGTCACATGAAATGCACCCGCAATCCGGAACACATTTTTATTCAATGTTTTAGGATTTAGATTTGGGTCGCATGAAATGCGCATCCGAGTTTAAGAAGGTAAAATTAATCAAATCGCGCCTAAAGAGTCTAGCGCGTCATTATCTTTGGGGAAGGAAGTGAAATTCACTAAACAATCCATCCCAAATTCTAAGTAATAATTTTTTTTAAAATAATTAAATAAATAAATGAGATTGGAGAATCCTGTAAATTTTTGTATTATTTACATCTATTTATTTTTAGCGAAATCCTTCCTTATTTTAAGAATATCCTTTAATGACTACCTTTTTATTATTACTAAGTTTGTCTACAAATATAAAATCAATATCTACATTCTTGAAAATAACATATTAAATAGAAGAGAAAAACAAATATTAACAGAAAGTAATAAAAATTATAATCATAAGTACAACATGGAATAAAATAAAATAAAAAAATAAAAAAAAAACTAATTATCCCATAGTTGGATTAAAATTCAAATTGTTAGTAAGACTTAAGCTTATTGAAACTAATTATTTACAAATACTGAAAATTGAAAGAAAAAATAAACTTGATTACTAAACCATATTTCTAAAAAATTTAAACAATTTAACCTTAACTAACTTTGTTTTAATTCACATCATGTCCTAATACTTGATTCGCAAACTAATTCATGTTTTAACTGAAATTAACTACATGATTCCGATTAACTTACCATTGACGAAAAATCCTTATGAATAAGGAACTTAGTCAATTTTTGCCAAACTGATTCAATAACGCCATTTTTTACGTTATTTCTTCTATTTTTATTATTAAACAGTTTTAATTAATAATCAGGCTTAAATATATTTCCTAATAATCTGGTTAAGGCGTTATTTAATATGTCGCTATAATATGCCTAGTTATGCCAAATGACAGTGATTTACAGAATAATAATACATGAATAACCTAAATACAATACAAAAAATTAAATTAAACTAAATTAAAAATTTAACACTCCATTCTTCATTTCAGCTTACAAAATGCCAAAATTACAGTTGTGTACCTGATATTGTCAATATAAGAAGAAGAAAGTCAGCAACGTAATACGTAACACAGCAACAGCAACAATAACCAGCAATAACCAGTCAACGAAAATCCCAGTGACAGATTTGAAAAATTCAAAATAAAATCCAGGAATGCCGAAAATAACGGACAGAAACCAAGGGAAATTTCCAGATTTTTGAAAGGCTAGTTAATCTTCAACCCTTAATTTCTACACCTGTATACCAGAATATTTATCAGGTGTGTACTACTTTCTCTTCTAATTTTCAATTCTTTTTTTTATTTTTCTTTGTATGTTTTTTCTTTTCTTGAGAGTTTCAATATTTTTTTCGGAATAAATGTTCAGCTCTTTTTTTTCAAATCTCTCTTTTTTTCTCTGTCTGTGTCCCTTCTATCTGATTTCAAGACTTCTCTTTTATAACCCATCCCATAAACCTTTCAATTAATTAAAATCCATACTTTTTCTCTACCCAACCCATTATCTTTCCACTCATCCCCATTACATTAAATAAACATATCACACCACCCCATTTCATTTTGTCCCCCATGCTTCATTTAAAATAATGCAAGATTCCCCTTTAAATTAAATCTTGTCCCCCCTTTATATTAAATAATCATATCACAACCCACCCCATTTCATTTTGTCCCCCATGCTTCAAATAAACAATTACAAAATGTACAATTCCTAAACTACCCCTTCCGACCTTACTGAAATTACCAAACTACCCCTGAACGTATTACAAATTTACCAAACTACCCATCAGCTATAACACATCAATTAATCAAACTTAACCAAAATATAGACAATATGATCAATTTCTAACAATGTTCAAACAACAATATGAACACGGATGAACATCATAACAACAATATCACATGAACATGATTTTAACAACATTTCAACAACAAATCACATGAACACAAATTGAACAACCAAGAACAACTAAAATTTGATTGAACAATATTTTTAGCAACAACAAACCTATTTTTCGGATTTAAACAACAACAACAACAATCAAACAAGTATATTTAGATTCTTAAATTCAATAATATTGAACTTAAAATCAACTCTAACAACATTACAACAAACAATTCTTATATTAAACTTTAAACAAGATTATGAGACCAATTCAAGAAATAATCACAAATGGTAAACAAGAAATCAAACTATACACATTTCGGATTCAAAATCAAACAAACATAATATGAACATGAATTAAATCTAAAAATAAAAACGACGGATTCAAATGACTAAAACCAACATACTTCCCTTATTACAACTAAATTCTTTTAGGCAAATGACAAAACAAAAACTAAGAAGAAACAATTATGAATTTAAACTTGAACTTAACAATATTAACAATTTCCGGAAAATACATCAAATACATGAAACAAATTGAAGAAACAATTAATTAAATTTCAATTTGAATCTAACAAATATTAAACTAACAAATATTCACTTAAACAACAATACAAACATGAAATAAACATGAAAAATAACTAATTAATCCTTCCTTTGAAATCTGAAAAATTAATCTAACAAACAACACATGAACATGAACTAAAAATTAATTCAAACGATAAACAAAACAAACATTTGCCGATTTTAGATTCGAAAATATCAAAACAAAAATGCGGACAAAATAAAACTCAAAAATCCACTAACCGGATCGACATGAAATATGTATGGACTGACTCGACGAACCTCGGCCAAAGCTCGACCAAACGGCGACGAACACGAACCTACGAAGCCAACTAAAGCCGCGTCGAAGCAGCAACAACAGTTGTCGCGGCAGAAGTGCAGGAACAAGGCAGCTGGGGTTCATTTGGTTACGTGAAGGAGATGGAGTGAAGCAGAAGCAGCAGCTCGGAGGAAGATGAAGCGAGGCAGAACAGGAGCAGCCATGAGGTCGACGATGGGGAGCAGCCATGGCGGACAGTAGTAGCTCGGAGGTGACGCAGAAACTGTACACGCGTGTGGACTGCCGGACTAGTTTGGGTGGTGTCGAAACAGTGACAGCTACCATGTGAGAGCATCGAAGCTCAGCCATGGTTGGACATGGCAAAAGCTCGAACGGGGACGATGAAGTGGATGACGGGGAAGATGTGCTCGTGTGAAGGTGTTGACGCAACTGTGTGTGTGTGCGTCGATGAGGAGCTTGGAGGTGGAGGGTGATGATCTTGGTGAGGGAAGCAGCCATGGACGTTGGGTTTTTTTGAGAGTTTGGGGAAGATGAAGATGGAGGGGGCGGGTAGGCTAGTTTAGGTTTTTAGGTTTTTTTTTTGTTTGTG